>NC_044550.1:65425833-65732480 GCF_007565055.1 Rhinopithecus roxellana | reverse complement strand
ACAATAAATTCACTCAGGAGACAGATAATACATATTCTTGCCTTCACGGATTTTAAAATAAAACAAAGGAAATAAGACAATGCATAAGAGTTTAGGCAGCAATCAAAAATACAAGAGAAGATTCAATACGGTGTTATGTAAATGCCACAAAGCAGTATATAATACACTTTTAAGTGAATGGCACAGGTAATACATGTTGCAGAAACTCAAAAGATAATCACCATAAACTGAAATTGTTTTAGAAGGATTCACAGAGGAGGTGACATTTTAATGAGGTTTAAAATGAAGGATTGGGGTAGGCAAAAAGAAAAAAAAATTCTGTGTATTCAGAGGTTCAGATTTGAGCTTAATCTTGCAAGCTACTAATCTTCTTGAAAACAATGGAGTGACATAATCAAAGTGGTGTTTCACGACAGCTAGCCGGGTCATTGAGTGTGGAATAGAGGCACTGGCAGCAAGTATAGCCTCTGAGACCATATTATAATAGTCTAGATGGTCTTGAAGCAGCAATGCTGATGATGGAAATGAAGGGACATATTCAAGGGATATCTGCAAAGAGGAATTAACAAGAATTGATAACTGTTTGTGGACAACAACAAATGACTAAGAGGTCAATGATAACACCAGACTCTGAAAGCTGGTAAGTTGGAGAATAACTTAACTGAACTGGAAAGTTAGAAATGAAGAGATTTTGCAGGAGGACAAGTTCATATTTAGGTATATAAGGTTTAGGGTAAAGAAAGAATACAGGTTTTCATGTTCATGAGGAAATTGTAAATATTATCCAAAGTGATTCCAAACAAAGACTGTCTACTGATTAAATTCTAGTATCCTAAGAAATCTATTTTTTCAAAACAGAGTATCATGATATATTGGAAGGTTCTGAGTTTTAAGTCAAGAAACCTCAGCTGTAGACAATATATATATATATATCATCTAATAATATAATATATATTATACCACAAAGCATTTTATTATTTTTATTTTAGATTCAGGGAGAACGTGTGCTTATTTGTAACATAGGTATACGGCATGATGTTGCAGTTTGGGCGCTTAATAATCCCATTGCCCAAGTAATGTACATGATACCTGATAAGTAGTTTTTCAATGCTTGTCCCCCACTTCCTTCTTCCTCCCTTTTGGAATTCTCAGTGTTTATTGTTCTCATCTTTGTTTCCACATGCGCCCAATGGTTAGCTCCCACTTGTAAGTTAGAACATATGGTATTTGGTTTTCTTATCTATTTTAATTTTCTCAGGATACTGGCCTTCTGCTGCATCCACGTTGCTGCAACGGACATTACTTCATTCTTTTTTATAGCTGTATACTATTGCATGGTGCATCATTACCTCATTTCCTTATCCAATCCAAGATTCATGAGCACTTGCTTTGATTCCCTGTCCTTGCTACTGTGAATAGTTCTGCAATAAACATACGCTTATTGGTGTCTTTTTGGTAGAATAATTTATTTTCCTTTCAGTATATACCCAGTAATGGGGTTGCTGATTCAAATGGTATAATTCTATTATTAGTTCTTTGAGACATCTCCAAACTGCTTTCCTCACAGGCTGAACTAATTTGCATTCCCACTAACAGTATATAAGAGTTCCCCTGTCTCTACAACTTCGACAACATCTGTCGTTTTTTGACTTTTCAGTAATAGTGATTCTGATTGGTGTGAAATGGTATCATATTGCGGTTTTGATTTACATCTCTGTGATGATTAGGTATGATGAACCATTTTTTGCATGTTTGTTGGCTGCTTTTATGTTTTCCTTTGAGAAGTGCCTATTCATATCCTTTGTCTGCTTTTTTCTTATTAAATTACTTATAGATTCTATACATTAGTCTTTTGTTCTATGCAGTTTGCAAATATTTCACTCCATACTGTAGGGACAGGTGTATTTAAGGGAGCTAACTGACTGGATCCTTCACAGGCAGAGTTCCAATATATTATGATTCTCTGAAACAGTCACCTAATTTTCCCTAAATTAGTTAGTGAAGTCTATAAATTTTACAAACACAAAATGTCTAGATTTAAATTCTTTCTTCAAAAGCTATAGATAATTTTTTAGAATTAAGCATCACAATATTGCTGTAACATTTTTAAGGGGCACAGTTTTAACTCATAGTTCCTAGAACTTCAGAGAACACTGTCAATTTAAATTTAGTGCTTTGCAAATACCACTCAATACCCAAAATAAAACAATTATCTGTATTGACTATGTGGACTAACATTTTCACATTAATTACTAATTAATATTGTTTCATGGATAATTTTCTTACATGCCTATCAAATATAGACTTCATTCCAAAAATCTCAATTCCGGTTCACACAATCTTTGGCCCAGCTTTCTGAGTCATTAAATTTTTCAGATACTCACGTTGAAATCGCCGAGGTATTTGGAAACTCCAAGATAAATAATAGATACGGTAAGCAAATATGGCCGCATATCATATTTTGTGTTCTTCATTTTTCTCACTGTTGACACTCAAAATACAAAATCTCTCACCTTCATACTCCTAGAGTTCATTAAAAGGTTGCCCTGGTGCCCCTGATGGTGCTGGGGGATCATTAAAAATTGGAGCATTCACTTCCATTGGTAAGCCTCGAGCCCAAAGTTTAAATGTGAGAGTCACAGGCCTGTGCATCACTGGTGTACTGTTCCATGTTGTGTTAATTTTATATTCCAAATACTAAAATTAGAAGATCAAATACCATGATATAAGTAAAGCAGTGGTTTCTTCTTCCCCTGGTCTTGATGTAATTAAGCTCAAATAACATTTTTACCAATATCCTCAAGGCAATGAACACTTCATTACATTTTTTAAATTATATTAATTGCACTAAAATGTTTTTACCCATAGCAAAATTTCTACAAAAAAAATTTTTGAAGAGTTGCTTGATGTGATTTAATACAGGTACATTACCTATGTTTACAAGGTTTACCAACATAAACATGTTTTTATTCATTCCACAAACAATTTGAGAATAGACTATATGCAGCTGCTCATTAGGTTCTATAAAGGAAATTCAAAGAACTGAAGATGTAATCCCTGCCCTTAAAAAGGTTATAATCTTTATTATTAGGGGAAAAAACCAAAATGCACATCTACAAACTAATGAATAGTTCAAAAAAAAGCATTAAGAACCTGACTGGAATACACAGAAAGGTGATAGAAATATGGAGATAAATATGAGTTGGAGTAGTCAGAAAAGCCTCTTGGTTTGGGAGGCCAAGATGGGCGGATCACGAGGTCGGGAGATCGAGACCATCCTGGCTAACACGGTGAAACCCCGTCTCTAGTAAAAACACAAAAAATTAGCCCGGCGTGGTGGCGGGCGCCTGTAGTCCCAGCTACCCCGGAGAAGCTGAGGCAGGAGAATGTCATGAATCCGGGAGGCGGAGCTTGCAGTGAGCCGAGATCGCGCCACTGCACTCCAGCCTGGGTAACAGTGTGAGACTCGTCTAAAAAAAAAAAAAAAAAAGCGTCCTGGAACTTGAGCTACACAAGAAAGGAAAATACATATATTTAATGTAACTATCTTATGGATGCTTATTTTGCCTACTTTAATTTCAATTTTTTGAAAGCTGAAAGTAATCGCATCAGTTAGTATTTATTATTTATTGCTCACATTCTATGCTAGCTGCTGACTTATGTGCCCTCCCAAAATGTATTAGAATGTTGTTCTGACCTAGGTATACATTAAATGCTTAGCAAGTGCTAATCAATTAATAAATATTATGTAAGCATGACTTTTTTGTTCTAGATGTTGAAATTTAAAAAAACAAGACTGGTCCCTTGGACTTAGATGACTCACAATTCAGTGGAAAAGCACACAAATGTGAGCAACATGTGAGAAAACAGCATGAAAAGTGCCTTAATAGAAGTAGGGGCACACAGAGCACGGACCCTCTACTTCTGATGGTGGGAACTGCAAGAGCGCGCTGCCAGGGTTACTACCTGAGACCGTCACTACAGCAGTTACTACTGTTACTGCTTGAGACCGTCAATACAAGACTGAACGAAGGGACCAACGCAGAAATGAAAACTTAATACAAAAGAAACTGTTTTAAAGAAGAAATTAAAACTTAAGACAAACGTAACTGTTTTAAGGAAAGGCTAGCATGGGGAAGAAGAGAGAAGAGAAGAAAAGACTCCCTGCGTCTAGTGAGCAAAGGCAGCCGCCTAAGCATCTACAGCCCTTATTGGGTAACAAGAGCAGGGAGAAGGAGGTAACGATTGGTCAGCTGCTTAATGCATCACAGATTCATATTGTTACTAACAGGCTTCAATTATGCCTAATGGTGAGAACCACTTGCACCTGGGTTGTGACTGCCCTCAGCAGTCCTTCTGGGCGGCAGACGCAGTTTGTCAGTTTGTCAACATTCTGCATTTAGGAGAAGAGTTTGCTGTTTACATTTTACTCATGTGGCCTCCAGTGGTATATTGAGTTGATCACGACCCTCACTCTTTCGGCCTGCAACACAGAAGTGCCAGCAAAGACCTCACAGGATGTGCAGGAACAGAACAGGAAAGAAAACAATTATGTTACAAATGGAGGAAATAGCATGAACAAAAGCCTAGAACCATGAGAAAGCTGAGGGGAGATAGGAGATAAACCAGCATAAGGGACATGGTGGATGGGGTGTGGTGAAAAAAGTGATGTTGACAGAAGGGGTGCGGATCACTGGGCTGACATTCGAGTTTATGCTGATGCCATGTGGACCACTGAAGGTTGTAAGCAGGGAATTTACTGACAATTTTGTGTTTTAGAAAAATCGCTCTGGAAGATGTATAGAAAAACCAAAATACTCTGAGAAATCTGAAGTCTTAATCCAATTTATTTTATTTGTTTATTTATTCTTTGTTTCTATCCCAATTTCTCCTAACTACACTGGTAAGGTTTTATTTTCAAAGTTAGAGTCTTGATTTCAAATGACTCTTAGGCAATGTTTATAAGACAAAAGGATCTTAAAGAATACAATTGAACTCAATTCAATAGAACTCTTTATTTTCTCACTACAACATAGTATTTCTTGAATTTCCTAGTGCAGAATACATTCATGTCTTTGTAATTATTCTTTCCTCATTATGCAGAGAAAATTAACCAAACTGACTCTGACTAAAGAAAAGAAAACAAAATTTAAAGCCAAGAATAAATTATGACAAAACATTGGTCTAAACAGCCATTTAGAAAACTATCCTATTATAAAAGCAGAAGAAATTTATGTGCAAAAAAGTTTAAAACTCCATATAGTCAGTGGTATGATTGTTCTTTTGCTCCTAAACATGCCCAAATTGTGCCTAGCTCTGAGCTACTTTTGCTTAAAAATAGAATTAGAATGATTTTTAAAATGTATTATATTTATTTTTTTTTCCTCTTTTTGTAAATAGATTATATTCTTTCTAATATCCCAACATGGTCAAAGATGTTCTTCTAGCAACTTGCAAATTTCAATAAAACTGTTATCTTCAGTAAAAGTTCAAAATGTCAAAATAATTTTAAATTTAGTATGAAATTTTACTTGTTTGGTTATGTAGTTTGGAAATATCAAATGTTAACCTGAAAATGTATGGAACACAATAAAATGAGTGTATGTGGACAAATAACACATTTTTAAAATTCTGGTAATCAAATGTTCTCTGGTGTGAAACTTCTTAAGCAAGATTCCTATTTTACAAAACCTACTTTAAATATAAGTAAAGTTCAGTGCAAATACACACACACACACACACACACAACATTTTTAGGCACCCTAATGCTCAACTGCTGCTGTATTCTAAAATAGCTTGATGCTTACCAAATTCTCAAATGCTTAGTCTGCTTTCTGTTAAATTCATGAAATTCCCACTTGATGCCAGCACTTACTACATAAAACAGAATTTGACCTGATGAGTTGATTTTTGTTTTTTGTTTTTTAAATCAGGTTTTCACAGAGGAATATCCTACAACCTATAGTGACAAAGAGGTTTTATTTGGCCAAAATGCTACGATTCCTGCAAGGCAGAATTAAATTTCTCTAAACTGGAAGAAATACACTTCTAAAAGTCAATAAAAGAGCAGATAACACTCTTTTAGTGGACAGGTTTTGTTTAGCTGTATAACCTTTTTTGACAGATTTCATTTTTAAAACTCTCTGCAGGAAAATTACTAATGATTTTCCAATCAGAATAATAGGAAACCAAGCAGCATTAAAGTTAGGACTGAGTTATATCAGAATTAGAGAATTTTATTCCAAGATGTTCCCCTTTCATCTATAAGGGCAAAGAATTACAAGAGTTGTGCGATTGTATTGGGTCAATAGAACCAATGTAAATACACAGTTTGGGTAAGTAGGCTAAAAACTCCTTGCTGTATCATTTCTTCTACTATAGGATTTTACATTTTGCCCACCTTTTTCAAATAATTGCCTCTATTCACTACCTGGCCTACATCTACAGTGCCCTAAAAGATAAACAATAACTCATGTAGGTTTCTGTGGCCATTTTTTTATCCTTCTGACAAATCCATTTGAAATTACATATTTTTATATCTAATACTACTACTGAGTTATGATTTTTTAAAGATTTTAATTGTAGATAGGCAGAAAATATCATAAAATCAAACTGGCATCTTCTCTTTGTAGGACAATCAGCTTATATTTTATAAAGGAAGGGAAGGGTCAGCAAAATAAAATTATTAACTTTATCTAATTAGATTCAAACATGGATGATGTAGGTATGTTAAAATCACTAGGATAGGGGGGCGGAGCAAGATGGCCGAATAGGAACAGCTCCAGTCTCCAACTCCCAGCGCGAGTGACACAGAAGACCGGTGATTTCTGCATTTTCAACTGAGGTACTGGGGTCATCTCACTAGGGAGTGCCGGACAATCGGTGCTGGTCAGCTGCTGCAGCCTGACCAGCGAGAGCTGAAGCAGGGCGAGGCATCGCCTCACCTGGGAAGCGCAAGGGGGAAGGGAATCCCTTTTCCTAGCCAGGGGAACTGAGACACACAACACCTGGAAAATCGGGTAACTCCCACCCCAATACCGCGCTTTAAGCAAACGGGCACACCAGAAGAATGTATCCCTCACCTGACCGGGAGGGTCCCACACCCACGGAGCCTCCCTCATTGTTAGGACAGCAGTCTGCCGTGATCTAACCGCAAGGCAGCAGCGAGGCTGGGGGAGGGGCGCCCGCCATTGCTGAGGCTTAAGTAGGTAAACAAAGCCGCTGGGAAGCACGAACTGGGTGGAGCTCACAGCAGATCAAGGAAACCTGCCTGTCTCTATAGACTCCACCTCTGGGGACAGGGCACAGCTAAAAAACAACAGGGGAAGCAGCAGAGGCCTGAGCAGACGCGAACAACTCTGTCTGACAGCTTTGAAGAGAGCAGTGGATCTCCCAACACGGAGGTTGAGATCTGAGAACAGACAAACTGCCTGCTCAAGTGGGTCACTGACCCCTGAGTAGCCTAACTGGGAGACATCCCCCACTAGGGGCAGTCTGACACCCACACCTCACAGGGTGGAGTACACCCCGAGAGGAAGCTTCCAAGGTAAGAATCAGACAGGTACACTCGCTGTTCAGCAATATTCTATCTTCGGCAACCTCTGCTGCTGATACCCAGGCAAACAGGGTCTGGAGTGGACCTCAAGCAATCTCCAACAGACCTATAGCTGAGGGTCCTGACTGTCAGAAGGAAAACTATCAAACAGGAAGGACACCTATACCAAAACCCCATCAGTACATCGCCATCATCAAAGACCAGAGACAGATAAAACCACAAAGATGGGGAAAAAGCAGGGCAGAAAAGCTGGAAATTCAAAAAATAAGAGCGCATCTCCCCATGCAAAGGAGCGCAGCCCATCGCCAGCAACGGATCGAAGCTGGTCAGAGAATGACTTTGACGAGATGAGAGAAGAAGGCTTCAGTCCATCAAACTTATCAGAGCTAAAGGAGGAATTACGTAGCCAGCGCAAAGAAACTAAAAATCTTGAAAAAAGAGTGGAAGAATTGACGACTAGACTAATTAATGCAGAGAAGGTCATAAACGAAATGACAGAGATAAAAACCATGACACAAGAAATACGTGACAAATGCACAAGCTTCAGTAACCGACTCGATCAACTGGAAGAAAGAGTATCAGCAATTGAGGATCAAATGAATGAAATGAAGCGAGAAGAGAAACCAAAAGAAAAAAGAACAAAAAGAAATGAACAAAGCCTGCAAGAAGTATGGGACTATGTAAAAAGACCAAATCTACATCTGATTGGGGTGCCTGAAAGTGGGGGGGAAAATGGAACCAAGTTGGAAAACACTCTTCAGGATATCATCCAGGAGAACTTCCCCAACCAAGTAGGGCAGGCCAACATTCAAATTCAGGAAATACAGAGAACGCCACAAAAATACTCCTCCAGAAGAGCAACTCCAAGACACATAATTGCCAGATTCACCAAAGTTGAAATGAAGGAAAAAATCTTAAGGGCAGCCAGAGAGAAAGGTCGGGTTACCCACAAAGGGAAGCCCATCAGACTAACAGCAGATCTCTCGGCAGAAACTCTACAAGCCAGAAGAGAGTGGGGGCCAATATTCAACGTTCTTAAAGAATAGAATTTTAAACCCAGAATTTCATATCCAGCCAAACTAAGTTTCATAAGTGAAGGAGAAATAAAATCCTTTACAGATAAGCAAATGCTTAGAGATTTTGTCACCACCAGGCCTGCCTTACAAGAGACCCTGAAGGAAGCCCTAAACATGGAAAGGAACAACCGGTACCAGCCATTGCAAAAACATGCCAAAATGTAAAGACCATCGAGGCTAGGAAGAAACTGCATCAACTAACGTGCAAAATAACCAGTTAATATCATAATGGCAGGATCAAGTTCACACATAACAATATTAACCTTAAATGTAAAAGGACTAAATGCTCCAATTAAAAGACACAGACTGGCAAACTGGATAAAGAGTCAAGACCCATCAGTCTGCTGTATTCAGGAGACCCATCTCACATGCAGAGACATACATAGGCTCAAAATAAAGGGATGGAGGAAGATCTACCAAGCAAATGGAGAACAAAAAAAAGCAGGGGTTGCAATCCTAGTCTCTGATAAAACAGACTTTAAACCATCAAAGATCAAAAGAGACAAAGAAGGCCATTACATAATGGTAAAGGGATCAATTCAACGGGAAGAGCTAACTATCCTAAATATATATGCACCCAATACAGGAGCACCCAGATTCATAAAGCAAGTCCTTAGAGACTTACAAAGAGACTTAGACTCCCATACAATAATAATGGGAGACTTCAACACTCCACTGTCAACATTACACAGATCAACGACACAGAAAGTTAACAAGGATATCCAGGAATTGAACTCATCTCTGCACCAAGCGGACCTAATAGACATCTATAGAACTCTCCACCCCAAATCAACAGAATATACATTCTTCTCAGCACCACATCGCACTTATTCCAAAATTGACCACATAATTGGAAGTAAAGCACTCCTCAGCAAATGTACAAGAACAGAAATTATAACAACCTGTCTCTCAGACCACAGTGCAATCAAACTAGAACTCAGGACTAAGAAACTCAATCAAAACCGCTCAACTACGTGGAAACTGAACAACCTGCTCCTGAATGGCTACTGGGTACATAATGAAATGAAGGCAGAAATAAAGATGTTCTTTGAAACCAATGAGAACAAAGATACAACATACCAGAATCTCTGGGACCCATTTAAAGCAGTGTGTAGAGGGAAATTTATAGCACTAAATGCCCACAAGAGAAAGCAGGAAAGATCTAAAATTGACACTCTAACATCACAATTAAAAGAACTAGAGAGGCAAGAGCAAACACATTCAAAAGCTAGCAGAAGGCAAGAAATAACTAAGATCAGAGCAGAACTGAAGGAGATAGAGACACAAAAAACCCTCCAAAAAATCAATGAATCCAGGAGTTGGTTTTTTGAAAAGATCAACAAAATTGACAGACCGTTAGCAAGACTAATAAAGAAGAAAAGAGAGAGGAATCAAATAGATGCAATAAAAAATGATAAAGGGGATATTACCACCGAACCCACAGAAATACAAACTACCATCAGAGAGTACTATAAACACCTCTACACAAATCAACTAGAAAATCTAGAAGAAATGGATAATTTCCTGGACACTTACACTCTTCCAAGACTAAACCAGGAAGAAGTTGAATCCCTGAATAGAACAATAGCAGGCTCTGAAGTTGAGGCAACAATTAATAGCCTACCCACCAAAAAAAGTCCAGGACCAGATGGATTCACAGCTGAATTCTACCAGAGGTACAAGGAGGAGCTGGTACCATTCCTTCTGAAACTATTCCAATCAATAGAAAAAGAGGGAATCCTCCCTAACTCATTTTATGAGGCCAACATCATCCTGATACCAAAGCCTGGCAGAACACAACAAAAAAAGAGAATTTTAGACCAATATCCCTGATGAACATCGATGCAAAAATCCTCAATAAAATACTGGCAAACCGGATTCAGCAGCACATCAAAAAGCTTATCCACCATGATCAAGTGGGCTTCATCACTGGGATGCAAGGCTGGTTCAACATTCGCAAATCAATAAACATAATCCAGCATATAAACAGAACCAAAGTCAAGAACCACATGATTATCTCAATAGATGCAGAAAAGGCTTTTGACAAAATTCAACAGCCCTTCATGCTAAAGATGCTCAATAAATTCGGTATTGATGGAACGTACCTCAAAATAATAAGAGCTATTTATGACAAACCCACAGCTAATATCATTCTGAATGGGCAAAAACTGGAGAAATTCCCTTTGAAAACTGGTACAAGACAGGGATGCCCTCTCTCACCACTCCTATTCAACATAGTGTTGGAAGTTCTGGCTAGGGCAATCAGGCAAGAGAAAGAAATCAAGGGTATTCAGTTAGGAAAAGAAGAAGTCAAATTGTCCCTGTTTGCAGATGACATGATTGTATATTTAGAAAACCCCATCGTCTCAGCCCATAATCTCCTTAAGCTGATAAGCAACTTCAGCAAAGTCTCAGGATACAAAATTAATGTGCAAAAATCACAAGCATTCTTATACACCAGTAACAGACAAGCAGAGAGCCAAATCAGGAATGAACTTCCATTCACAATTGCTTCAAAGAGAATAAAATACCTAGGAATCCAACTTACAAGGGATGTCAAGGACCTCTTCAGGGAGAACTATAAACCACTGCTCAGTGAAATCAAAGAGGACACAAACAAATGGAAGAACATACCATGCTCATGGATAGGAAGAATCAATATCGTGAAAATGGCCATACTGCCCAAGGTTATTTATAGATTCAATGTCATCCCCATCAAGCTACCAATGAGTTTCTTCACGGAATTGGAAAAAACTGCTTTAAAGTTCATATGGAACCAAAAAAGAGCCCACATTGCCAAGACAATCCTAAGTCAAAAGGACAAAGCTGGAGGCGTCACGCTACCTGACTTCAAACTATACTACAAGGCTACAGTAACCAAAACAGCATGGTACTGGTACCAAAACAGAGATATAGACCAATGGAACAGAACAGAGTCCTCAGAAATAATACCACATATCTACAGCCATCTGATCTTTGACAAACCTGAGAGAAACAAGAAATGGGGAAAGGAATCCCTATTTAATAAATGGTGCTGGGAAAATTGGCTAGCCATAAGTAGAAAGCTGAAACTGGATCCTTTCCTTACCCCTTATACAAAGATTAATTCAAGATGGATTAGAGACTTAAATGTTAGACCTAATACCATAAAAACCCTAGAAGAAAATCTAGGTAGTACCATTCAGGACATAGGCATGGGCAAGGACTTCATGTCTAAAACACCAAAAGCAACGGCAGCAAAAGCCAAAATTGACAAATGGGATCTCATTAAACTAAAGAGCTTCTGCACAGCAAAAGAAACTACCATCAGAGTGAACAGGCAAACTACAGAATGGGAGAAAAGTTTTGCAATCTACTCATCTGACAAAGGGCTAACATCCAGAATCTACAAAGAACTCAAACAAATATACCAGAAAAAAATAAACAACCCCATCAAAAAGTGGGCAAAGGATATGAACAGACATTTCTCAAAAGAAGACATTCATACAGCCAACAGACACATGAAAAAATGCTCATCATCACTCGCCATCAGAGAAATGCAAATCAAAACCACAATGAGATAACTTCTCACACCAGTTAGAATGGCAATCATTAAAAAATCAGGAAACAACAGTTGTTGGAGAGGATGTGGAGAAATAGGAACACTTTTACACTGTTGGTGGGATTGTAAACTAGTTCAACCATTATGGAAAACAGTATGGCAATTCCTCAAGGATCTAGAACTAGATGTACCATATGACCCAGCCATCCCACTACTGGGTATATACCCAAAGGAGTATAAATTATTCTACTACAAAGACACATGCACACGTATGTTTATTGCGGCACTATTCACAATAGCAAAGACTTGGAATCAACCCAAATGTCCATCTGTGACAGACTGGATTAAGAAAATGTGGCACATATACACCATGGAATACTATGCAGCCATAAAAAAGGATGAGTTTGCGTCCTTTGTAGGGACATGGATGTAGCTGGAAACCATCATTCTTAGCAAACTATCACAAGAAGAGAAAACCAAACACCGCATGTTCTCACTCATAGGTGGGAACTGAACAATGAGATCACTTGGACTCGGGAAGGGGAACATCACACACTGGGGCCTATCATGGGGAGGGGGGAGGGTGGAGGGATTGCATTGGGAGTTATACATGATATAAATGATGAATTGATGGGTGCTGACGAGTTGATGGGTGCAGCACACCAACATGGCACAAATATGCATATGTAACAAACCTGCACGTTATGCACATGTACCCTAGAACTTAAAGTACAATAAAAAATATATATATGTATTAAAAAATAATAAAAATAAAAATAAAAATAAAAAATCACTAGGATATTTACTTTGAATTCAGAAAAATAAGCATATAGAGAGAGCTATTGATACAAAGTGACTTGTTATAATAAAAAGTAAGGTTTATAATCAAAATTTATTAATTGGAAATGATACATATGTATATATATAATTTTTAGGTAATCTAGTAATCCTATATAGTATCACACATATATCAAATTTAAGTAAGATTTAATGAACAGCATTTTTACCCATTAAGATGTAAAATAATATTTAAGTTTTAACTGCATCTTACCTGTAAGCAAGATATAAAACAAAGTAGGTAAATGAAACTTAAAATGATATGAAGTCTTTACTCCAGAGCCAAAAGAATCATATAGTCTCCTACATGTAATTTTAGCAATTAAAATGGTGAACTAGACACAAACAATATCATAGAAAAAAATAAAAATCTGAATTCAGAAAAGAAAAAGTTACAAGGTCCTCATTGGGTTATACAAAATTATAATACTGTAAAGCTTGTCCCGCTATAGAACAAGGTGATCTCTGAAATTACAAGCCAGGGAATTCAGAACTATAAAAAGGAAATATTACTTCATAATCTTTAGTTAACCTGTAGCTACACTTCCGTAGAAGGTCATAAAATCATATTCTGTGGTTGGATTTAAAAGCTGGATAATTTTATAGCCACTCATAATATCAGGGCTCAAGATCATTGCCTTTACTGGCTGGAATAGAATTCTTTGATCATCCATATGAATATACTGCTAGGTAAGGAGGTAGATGGTACAACATGCAGTCTTACGGGTTAAATATTGGTTTCTTGGAGTCAAATGACAATGTTTACCACCTTCGTCTTCTTTCAAGCATGCTTAAGATTATTGAAGGTGAATAGAAGCCATAGGAAGCTGCCTTTGTAAGTCAGAACTTATATTTCCCTTACGGAATCTTCCCAACAATTGATAGACCCATGTGCACAGTAAGCCTACATCTGATAAAACACTGGCATCAAATGGAAGCTAGAATTTCCATTTCCAGGTTCTTTCAACTTGGGTGACCTTCCATTTCCAAGCTGAAACTTCACTTTCCCAGCATCTAGGGTGCTTCTCTTAGACGGTGCCTTAGTTTGTGAGTATACTTCCTGTATCTATCATCTGCTTAAAAAGTATCACTTACAATGTCCTCTATATGCAAGCTTTTAAATTATTTTAAAATGTACTATCCTTTCATCTTTAAACATTCTTTTAAATTGCCGTTTCCTGCCTCTGTGCCTTTGTTCATTCTGCCTCTGTCACTGGAATGTTATTCTCTGCCCCTCCTACTTCAAGGATCCAGTTTCTTCAGGAAGTGATCCCTGATGTTCTCAGATAAAAGTGATATTCCAAACCTCCCTCCCCACCTACCATGTGCATCCCAAATATTGTATCTGTGATTTTGATATTTATCCATCTCTACCTTATTCTAAGAGTATGTATAAATTCGTTTGGCTTACCTCTTGCTTAGCTCTCTTCTAGAATGTAAAAATTTCGTAAGTAGGAGCTGTACCTGAGTCATTTCTCGTGTGTTTCACAGCACCTAGTCTACTGTCTTCAACAAGGGCAATAATGTGTGCTTCCTTGGCAATAATGCATGCTAAGAATTACTCTGTGGCATACCTATTGTGGATATTTTTATGTAATTCTTAGCTTTCCTCTTCCAGCTGGCAATTGTCTTCTTTCTTGGTTACTTTTGAAACTTCCAGTAATCAAAATAACAAAAAGAAAATTAATCTCTACAAAAATACAGTTCTTAGATCCAGTATTCATGCAAAAAGAATAATGCAGTAAAAATAGATAAATAAAAGCATGCTGAGGTTGTCAGTATTTTAAACACAGTTATGTGGTGTTTCTTGGTAGAGTTGAATGAAGCACCAAAAATATCGTTTTGTTAACCTGCTTCTTCCATCTAGTGGCAAAAAGCAGGAAGAAACAATGTCCTAGAAAAACACCATGATCAAATGGTTCTAAATGCCATTTCAGGAAATACTGATGATAAGAGTTCAACATTCAAGATTTAAATGATAAGTATTTTTAAATAATTTTAGCAAATTGATAGTGCTCAGCTGGGGTAACTGTCAAAGGTAAAGTCATACATGTATTTGCATGCTTTCACAAAGACTTCAACTATATATGTAAAGCTATGTATCACCCCACATTAAATTGAGATAGATTTATTTTGGTATACATAATTATGGATCGGGAACAAACTGTTGGATAACTATTTAGAATTCCACTATTTCCTCAGCTATAAGCACATGGCAACCGTGCTGTTATAAGTTTTAAGAGGTGCAATTGAGAACCACTGCCATTGGACTTCACCATTGGAATTGCCAGTGAAAATGTTTTTGCAATAATAGGCAGTGAAAAATTTTGTGACCTGAGGCATAGGGTCAATTGGAAGGGGGAAAGAGGGAAAGTTTAAAGGAGGTAGAATCAGCTGCTCTGCATTGTTAGCGCTGCTTCAAAGACAGTAATGAAAAATAATATGCAATGGACAGCATAATTCTCTGTACTCTCAAAGGCCACCAGTTTATCCCTAATACATTAGGTTTGACTGCCCTTCTAACACTTTCTGTTTGCCTCACTGCAAATGTAATTAATGTTTTAGAAGTTAAATGTGGGTTATGCAGAAGTGGAAAGATGTTCTCCAGAACAGCAACTTTTTCCCCTTCTTCTATTCAAGTGAACCAGTTAACCATGTGTAATGATGATAAAAATAAAAAGCTGTCAAAGTATTTAAATATGTAAAGATTATAAGGGAAAATATAAGTATTTACGAGTATCATAATTATTTTAAACTCAGTTTTTAATAAAAGAAAATATACTTTTTGTTTATTTCCTAATTTTTAAGAAGAGAAAACTTGTGTCTTCCTATCTCTGAAACTCTTTTTCCAGATGAATAGGGACCAGCTACAAAATTTCATTGGATATTTAATCACGTCACACCACCACACTGAAGTTCTTCCTACTGCACAGAAACAGGCAGATGAGATTCTATCCTCCAACTCAGAAATCAACCAAGTGAACAGTGCTCCTGACCCCACAGCTGGGGCCAGCATTGACAATGAGAACTGTTGGCATTTGGATGAAGAAGAGGTGAAAGAGCAAGTGAAGTTATTTCTCTCCCAGGGGACTTACTATGACCCTGGAAAGCAACTCAACTCAATATTTGCCAAGGTTCAAGAAATACTGTGGACGAGAGATTCCAGTGGAGCAAGGATACTGATACCAATAACTGAGCAGTTTATGGCTGATCCATGACACACTCTGGAGTCAGCAAGGAACAAGCCTGACAGGCAAGGTCAGGCAACTCTGGAATGAGCTGGGGGCTTTATGGGTGTGCATAATTTTAAATCCACACTGCAAACTGGAGGAGAAATACTGCTGGCTGCAGCAGCTGCAGAAGTGGAGCGACCTGGATGTCTGTCCCCTGGAGGATGGAAACTATGGACGTGAGCTGCCCAACATCACCAATGCACTTCCCCAGAATGCCATTTGCAGCCCAGACTCCTTATCCAGACCTAGACGTACGATATTCACAAGAGCCATTGAGGGTCATGAATTACACTGACAGGACAGCCACCTACAGCAAATAATCAGCAGTGATGTTTACACAGCTCCCGCCTGCCAGCACGAAAGTGAAAGACTACTCTTTAATTCCCCAAGCCAGTCACTGTGGCTTGAGCATGTGCCTACAGCCTGTGCTCGGGTTGATGCCCGACATTCCCATGGTTATCCAAAAGAGGCCCTCAGACTCACAGTGACCATTATTAATACTCTGAAGCTGCAGCAACAGCGGCAACTGGAAATCTACAAGCATCAGAAGAAAGAATTGTTGCAGAGAGGAACCACAACCATCACAAACCTGGAGGGCCAGGTAGGCTACCCCCGATCCCATTGGCTGCCTGTTTCTCACTTTGACTGAGGCCTGCCGCATGAATGATGACGGCTATCTGGAGATGTCAGATATGAATGAAAGCAGAACTCCTGTGTACCAACATGTACCTGTGGCTGTAGGCTCCCCAAACACTAGTAAGTCCTACCCGTCATTGACCCTGGAAGTTGCATTGATGAACCTGGGTCAACAGACGATAATGCCTGAAGACCTCTACGCACAGAAGAAGATGTCCCGTAATGAAGAGCAGCTCCTAAGCCAACTCCAAGAGCTGCAGGTTGACGATGAGCTAGTGCAAACACTGCAAACAGCGTATCTTACTGCTGGAAGGGGGCCCTTTGAGCAGTCTGGGAGAAGTCATCCACTAAAAGAGTGTTCCCATGCAGACCTTTGCCAAGTATTTGTTCTCAGCTCTGCTGCCTCATGATCCAGATCTGTCCTATAAATTAGCCCTACATGCCATGAGGTTACCTGTTTTAGAAAACTCAGCTTCTGGCCGGGTACAGTGGCTCACACCTGTAATCCCAGCACTTTGAGAGGCTGAGATGGGTGGATCATCTGAGGCCAGGAGTTCAAGACCAACCTGGCCAACATGGAGAAACCCCATCTCTACTAAAAATACAAAAAAAAAAAAATTAGCCAGGTACGGTGGCAGATGTCTGTAATCCCAGTTACTTGGGAGACTGAGGCAGGAGAATTGCTTGAACCCAGGAGGCGGAGGCTGCAGTGAGCTGAGATCACACCACTGCACTTCAACCTGGGCAACAAGAGCAAAACTCCATCTCAAAAAAAAAGAAAAAAATGAAACAGAAAACTCAGCTTCTGTAGGTGACACATCCTACCCTCACCATGTGGTATCACAGCAGTGTGAACTGGCCTCTGCCATGCTGACTGCTGCCAAAAGAGACACTGAGACTCTGAACAATTCTGGAAGCAATACAGAAGAAAAGCACATTCATTCCTCTTTCCTTATCTTCAAACTGGCCCAAATGCATACAAGATTGCTACTCCCACTGTCAGTAGTACTGAGAGCACCCTGCTCACCATGGCCCTGGGACTTGGGTTACAGGTGATGCAGATGGCCTTATCAATCCTTAACTGGAGATGCCAGGAGATGGTATGGTGGTTGGTGACCTGTGCTACAGAAGTGGGTGATTCTCCCACTTCTGTCTATCCCCAGGGGAAAGGAATTTCTAGGCCCTACGCTTGGGATGGGACAATGAATCCTTTGAGCTTTCATATTCCTATTCTTGATGTCCTAAGAAAGGATGTGGCTGCTGGTGGGAGATGATGGCCTCTGTTTAGCCAGCTCAAGCCCTGTTCTCACTGCATGAACCATATCCTGATGTCAGCAGAACTTTAACCCTCTCATCAGAGATGTATCTAAGACAGTGAATTTTCAGCTGCCAATACTCAAGTGCTCCCTTGGGAGGTAGTGGGCCAGGTAGTTTCCTCCCCATCCCTGTCCATGCTTGTGAGCAACCCCAGACAACTTGGAGGCTCAGGACCCTTTCTGAAGCCCAAAGCCCCAGCACAAGACTCTACCCTGAGAGGCCTCACTTCAGCTAGAACCCCTGGCAGATCTCCAACCCTGGCCTGTGGGCAAGCAAACCACAGACTCTACTGCTCCGTCCTTGTGAGAGGCTGAGAGCACCTGCAGAAACCTTCAACCTTCTAACCAGGGAAGGAAGGGTTAGCAAGAGACCCCAAACAGGGTCTGGCCATCTGGGATGCTCCCCTTTCCCTGGTTTGCCTCAGATCATCTCAAAGTTGCTGAGGAGGAGGGAGAACTCATCTATGCAGGCCAAGTTCAAACCCCAAATGGTAATCTGGGCAGACCTGAATCAGGACACAGATGGCACAGCTGAGCTCAGGCTCTCCCTGACAGGTGTGTGGGCCCTGGTGAGCATCTTGCAGAGCTGGTACACACTCTTCACTTCTACTGAGGCTACTAGTATTGTAGCTGCCACAGCCGTATCCCACACTACTATTCTACGCCTCAGTCTTGACTATCCACAGCAGGAGGAACTGACTAGCTGTGTTCACACACTGGCCTTGCAGTGTGCTATGAAACATCCACAGACCTGTGCCCCTGTCAGCCCTTACGCTCTGTGAGGAAGACCACGTTGCCTTTGAGGCAGCCTACCAGATTGCCACTGATGCTGATGCTGGTGGCATGAGCCATTCATAGCTGTTCACCATCTCCCACTACACAGGGCTCCGTGGCTACCCGCTCCATGCCTTCAAGCTGACCTCACTGGCCATGACCCATCTTAACCTGGCCTACAACCAGGATACCCACACAGCCATCAATGATGTGCTCTGGGCTTGTCCCCTCAGCCACTCACTAGGCAAGAATGAGCTGGCAGCTCTCATGTCCCTGGTGATGAAGAGTGTGCACTGTGCCACAGTGCTTCCAGACATCCTGTGTGCAACACTGCACAGTGACTGCACCTGGCCTGGCTGGCACTCCAGGCCGCTGTAGCTCTGGAAAGTTCATGTCCATTGACAAAGCTCCATTGTGCGAGTTGCCAATGATGCTGATGACACCATCAATACTTATATCAACACTACAAACTCATGCCTAATACACATCAGCTCTCGCCACCATGCAAAGTTCATTGAATTTCTAAGCAAGGCTCTGGAGACCTTCCTGCTGCCCCAGGATGACCACCTGCAATTTGCTCAGTTCATCAACAACCTCAAACAGATTTACAAAGGCAAGAAAAAGCTGACGCTGCTGGTGCTTTGCCTAAGAAAGCAGATAGCTCACTGCCAGGGCAGCCTGGGTCCCCAGGTAGAATCAGGGTGGGCCAAGGACATTGAAACATTTGTCCACCCTGAAAGGACTCCGAGCACCTGTGACTGAGGCCAAAGAACTACAGGGCTAAGAATGGGGAGAGTCTAACTCTAGTCGATATGCCTTCCTTAGCAAGCTTCTCACTACAGCCCACTGTTCGCGGAGGAGCTGGGCCCTGCAGATTGACCAGAGACCCCACAACATGCCACCTCCTGCCCCTATATCCTGCATGTTCTGAGCATTGGCCCTGTCTCCCTTGGCAAACACAGAACACTATTCTGTCTCAGGGATTGCTTAACCAGAGAAACAGATGCATTTATGGTGCTGTAAATACTATAGTATATGTGTTGCCAATTATTGTAAAGTTGTAACTATTTATAATTCTGGTTCTTGTTTGATGGGCACTTGAAGTAGCTGTGGGTGGGAAGATATGCTTATTTTCTGAGGAGAACTCACAATCATTTCTCAGGTTTCCCTTGCAGAGTGTATGCTGTTAGCAGTGGAAGAGTGGGGGTACCACGGAGAAAAACAGCCAGTTCGAAAAAAAATCCCAAGTCTAGTCTATGCAGAATCCCCCACCTACAGACAGGGCATTTATAGCCAGTGGTGGGTGAGGGGCAGAGGACAGAACTGGACTTAGATTTTTGCCTCACAAAGCTATGAGGACACTGAAGCTCCTGCTCCTGCCTCTTCAGGAGCCTGATGAGTGACTAAGAAACAAGGGCAGAGAGAAGATGAAGGTCTGGGAAGCCACTGAGCTCATAATATTCTTCTATAATTATTTGCTGGCCCCTTTTGGGTTTAGGATTTTTTTTTTTTTTTTTTTTTTTTTTTTTTTTTTTTTTTTTTTTTTTTGCACTCAAGCTAAGTGCAGACCAGCCCCAGCCTCCAAGTCAGCAAGCAATAAGACTGTGGCAAAAACATGCAGAAGAAGCCTGAGGTAGGGCCGGGCGCGGTGGCTCAAGCCTGTAATCCCAGCACTTTGGGAGGCCGAGACGGGCGGATCACGAGGTCAGGAGATTGAGACCATCCTGGCTAACACGGTGAAACCCCGTCTCTACTAAAAAAAAAATATGAAAAACTAGCCGGGCCAGGTGGCGGGCGCCTGTAGTCCCAGCTACTCGGGAGGCTGAGGCAGGAGAATGGCGTGAACCCGGGAGGCGGAGCTTGCAGTGAGCTGAGATCGCTGCCACTGCACTCCAGCCTGGGCGACAGAGCGAGACTCTGTCTCAAAAAAAAAAAAAAAGAAGAAAAAGAAGCCTGAGGTAGAAAGGCAGGGGAAGAAAGCAAATACAGGGTGAGAAGAGCACTGTGCACCTAAAGCAGCCAATCTGATGGCAGAGGGAGACTGGTGCTTAGAAGCTTGTTTGGTGAGAGAACGAATAGAGGAGGCACAGAGATGGGGAACAAACATTTAAGTGGTAAGAGATTTAAAAGGAATGGGGAAGAGAAACCTGGCAAAAAGAAAGGACACATTCATGCAGATCCTCAAACATGAATACAAAGATATCCCTACATGTAGAAATACGCTCAGTTACACATATAAAGACACAGATACATAGATAGCAAGCATACACACGGACACAGATTTTCACATATGCACTCATGTGTGCCCAGATACAAATACACACTAAACATGCACAAACATGAGTGCATTTACACATAGATATGCATCCTCACATATATACACATCATAAATATGTATGTGCACATACAGGTGGTCACCTTTGTGTTAGAGAGTATGTGGTTTCATCTACAGTTACGTGTGTGTGTATCTGTATGTCTTAGGATATGTGTTTATGTGCAAAGACATATCTATGCATGCCTGTCTGTATGTGCACATACATATTTATGTGTATCTATGTCAGCTCTATGGCTGTGTACCTGTGGGAATATATGCACACTGGCCTGTGGGTTTCCGCATGAGGATATACATATTTGCATACATGTTCCCATCTGGGAAAACAGAGGCAGGAGGTGGTTACCATGTCTCCAGGATTCTCGTGGCCAATCTTTCTGGATCAAGTCCATGAAAGGATGCTAACTAACTGGGCGATTGTTGGAGCCACTGACACTGTTTAGATGTGCCAGCAGCCACAAGACCCAAAAGCCTAGCCCTAATAATTAAATTGAAACAAACTGTTAGCATATGATGCCAGAAAGAGCTAGGATGGGGATAGAATCTGGTGGCCCAGTAGGGCTGTTGACACCTGTGGTGAAACCTAGTCGGGTTATCTCATTTACTTCACAATCATATGTCCCCACATTACAGGCAGTTGAAATGTGTGGGTCCCTCTTATGTATTATAATGAAGTTTTACAAACGCTAGAGACCTTGGTATTTAAAATTTTTTTCACAGTGAACATGGTCAGTTCCCAAGAAATAAATTTCAGACAAATTGTAAACATCATACATAATATTTTATTTATAATTTTTGGACAATCAAGGGAAGGAGGGAAGATGTTATAAGTAATAGTCATGAGAATGAACTCTAGTACAGCTTCCTGTGCTAGAGTCTCAGCTGTCATTTATCAGCTATCTGAACTTTGGCAAGTCACATAACTTCTCTGAGTCTCAGTTTCCTCATTTATAAAATAGGGATAATGAAAATACTCACCTTATAAGGTTGTTCCAAAAAATTAAGTGAGAAAATGCATACAGAGTACTTGGCAATAGTAAGTGCTCAATAGATATAAAATACTATTGTTTACACAGTACCTAGTCTATACCAAGCATTTGTAGTACATTATCTTGCATAAAATATATCTAACATTACCTGTTTTCAGCCATGCTCTGAGCCAACATCCTTTCTATACTACTTTAAGATGGTATATAAGATTCCGTGCCTCATTGGGAGGTTGGGTCATCATTCTGAAGGCTCCAGTGTATACATATTAAATAAATGCACATGTATAAAATATATATATATATATATCTCTAAGATTTATTTGATGCATGTTTAAAATAAATTTAAGAGTGCTCTTTTTGGTAAATATTTCTTCATCATAGCTTACCTTTGTAAACAGATGTGTGATTTTTATAAGCAATTTTCAAGATTGTTTTCAAGTCGTTTAATAGTCAATAAATAATTACAATTAATATTCATATTTGTGTCTGGTTTGGGGGGAGTTTTTAGAAAATCTGAACTGAAGAGCTTAAGATTATTTAAATTAAATAAAACAGAGAAGTAAATTAAAATATCTGTAAAAGAACAAAAAAAAAGGAAGATGAAATGATCGTTAAAAACTTTTAGTCCCTAAAAAAATAGAAGCTATCATGAATTTCTACAAGAATATTTGATATGACACCATAAACCTAAAGAATGACAGAAAAAGGTCATTCCAAAGCACTCAATTTTCCTATCCCCATGTAAGTCTGGGTTAGAGTTAGGCTATGATGTGATTTTTGAAAACTTGGTAAAAACATATTTACAGAACAGAGGCATATTTTCATTTCTGGATAAAATATGTGCTATTCAAGATATGAAACTTAATTCTCTACAGTTAAGGAGGAATAAAAGAAAAAGGAATTATCATAACTTGCACACAACTGCTTTTGAGTTATGATACCCACTCAATGTCATTTACTCTGCTGAACCCAATTTATAATTACTAGTTAAACATCTTTAACATGCAAAATACACCTGAAGGACTCTCAAGAAGTCTCCTTCTGAGATTTCTGAGACAAAAGTCTCCTTCTGAGACAAAAAATATAAGGCAATTTAAAAATATTTTAGGCAAGATGGCCAAATAGGAACAACTGCAGCTCCCAGAGAGATCCACGCAGAAGGCGGGTGATTTCTGCATTTCCAACTGACCTACCTGGCTCATCTCACTGGGACTGGTTAGACAGTGGGTGCAGCTCACAGAGGGTGATTAGAAGCAAGGTGGGGTGTCACCTCTCCTGAAAGGACAAGGGGTTGGGCAGCTCCCTCCCCTACCCAAGGGAAGCTGTGAGGGACTGTGCCATGAGGAACACTGCATTCCAGCCCAGACACAACACTTTCCCATGGTCTTCACAACTCACAGACCAAAAGATTCCCTTGGGTGCCTACACTGCCAGGGCCCTGGGTTTCAAGCACAAAACTGGGTAGCCGTTTAGGCAGACACTGAGCTAGCCACAGGAATTTGTTTTCATATCCCAGCATCACCTGGAACACCAGTGAGAAAGAACTATTCACTCCCCTGGAAAGGGGACTGAAGCCAGGAACCAAGTGGTCTAGCTCAGCGGATCCCACTCCCATGGAGCCCAGCAAGCTAAGATCCGCTGGCTTGAAATTCTCGCTGCCAGCACAGCAGTCTGAAGTCCACCTGGGATGCTGGAGCTTGGTGGAGGGAGGGGCGTCTGCCATTACTGAGGCTTGAATAGGCGGTTTTCCCCTCACAGTGTAAACAAAGCCACAGGGATGTTCAAACTGAATGGAACCCATGGCAGCTTGGCAAAGCTGCTGTAGCCAGACTGCCTCTCTAGAGTTCTCCTTTCTGGGTAGGGCATCTCTGAAAGAAAGGCAGCAGCCCCAGTCAGGAACGTATAATCAAACTCCCATCTCCCTGGGACAGAGCACCTGGGGGAAGGGGCCCTTGTGGGCACAGCGTCAACAGACTTAAATGTTCCTGCCTGCTGGCTCTGAAGAGACCAGTGGATCTCCCAGCACAGCGCTCAAGCTCTGCTAAGGGAAAGACTGCCTTCTCAAGTGGGTCCCTAACCCCCATGCCTCCTGACAGGCAGACACCTCCCAGCAAGGGTCAGCAGAAACCTCATACAAGAGAGCTCCGACTGGCATCTGGCAGGTGCACCTCTGGGAAGAAGTTTCCAGAGGAAAAAACAGGCAGCAATCTTGGCTGTTCTGCAGCCTCCACTGGTGATACCCAGACAAACAGGGTCTAGAAGTAGGCCACCAGCAAACTCCAGCAGACCTGCAGCAGAGGGGCCTGTTAGAAGGAAAACTAACAAATGGAAAGAAATAACATCAACATCAACAAAAAGGACGTCCACACAGAAACCCCATCTGAGGGTCACCAACATCAAAGACCAAAGGTAGATAAATCCACAAAGATGAGGAAAAACCAGCACAAAAGGCTGAAAATTGCAAAAACTAGAAGGTCTCTTCTCCTCCAAAGGATCACAACTCCTCACCAGCAAGGGAACAAAACTGGACGGAGAATGAGTTTGATGAACTGACAGAAGTAGGGTTCAGAAGGTGGGTAATAACAAACTCCTCTGAGCTAAAGGAGCATGTTCTAACCCAATGCAAGGAGGCTAAGAACCTTGGAAAAATATTAGAGGAATTGCTAACTAGAATAACCAGTTTAGAGAAGAACATAAATGACCAGATGGAGCTGAGAAACACAGCACGAGAAGTTTGTGAAGCATACACAAGTAACAATAGCCAAATTGATCAAGCAGAAGAAAGGCTATCGGAAATTGAATATCAACTTAATGAAATAAAGCGTGAAGACAATATTAAAGAACAAAGAATGAGAAGGAACAAACCAACCCTCCAAGAAATATGGGACTATGTGAAAAGACCAAACCTATGTTTGATTGGTGTACCTGCAAGTAATGGGGAGAATGGAATCAAGTTGGAAAACACTCTTCAGAACCTTATCTTGTATCTTCAGAACATTTCCAACCAAGCTGGGAAACACTCTTCTGAACATTAACTTCCCCAGCCTAGCAACACAGGCCGAAGTTCAAATTCAGGAAATACAGAGAAAACCACAAAGATACTCCTCAAGTAAAGCAACCCAAAGACACATAATCATCAGATCCACCAAGGTTGAAGTGAAGGAAAAAATGTTAAGGGAAGCTAGAGAGAAAGGTCAGGTTACCCACAAAGGGAAGCCCATCAGACTAACACTGGATCTCTCTGCAGAATCCCTATAAGCCAGAAGAGAGTGGGGGCCAATAGTCAACATATTTAAAAGAATGTTCAACCCAGAATTTCATATCTGGCCAAACTAAGCTTCATAAGCAAAGGACAAATAAAATCTTTTATAGACAAGCAAATGCTGAGATTTTTGTCACCACCAGGCCTGCCTTACAAGAGCTCTTGAAGGAAGCACTGAATATGGAAAAGAAATACGAGTATCAGCCACTCAAAAACATACCAAATTGTAAAGACCATCGACACTATGAAGAAACTGCATCAATTAACGGGCAAAATAACCAGCTAGCATCATGATGACAGGATCAAATTCACACATAACAGTATTAACCTTAAAGGTAAATGGGCTAAACGCTCCAATTAAAAAACACAGACTAGCAAATTGGAGAGAGTCAAGACCCACTGGTGTGCTGTATTCAGGAGACCCATCTCACATGCAAAGACACACATAGGCTCAAAACTAAGGAATGGAGGAATATTTACCAAGCAAATGGAAAGCAAAACAAAGCAGGGATTGCAATCCTAGTCTCTGATAAAACAGACTTTAAACCAACAAAGATTAAGGGAGACAAAAAAGGGCATTACATGATGGTAAAGGGATCAATTCAACAAGGAGAGCTATCTATCCTAAATATATGTGCACTCAATACAGGAGCACCCAGATTCATAAAACAAGTTCTTAGATACCTACAAAGAGACTTTAACACTCCACTGTCAATATTAGACAGATCAGCAAGACAGAAAATTAACAAGGATATTAAGAATTTAAACTCAGTTCTGGACCAAGCAGAAATAATAGACATCTACAGAACTCTCTATCCCAAATCAACAGAATATACATTCTTTTCAGCACCACATTGCACTTATTCTAAAATAGACCACATAATTGGAAATAAAACACTCCTCAGCAAATGCAAAAGAACAGAAATCATAACAAACAGTCTCTCAGACCACAGTGCAATCAAATTAGAACTCAGGATTAAGAAACTCATTCAAAACCACACAATTCCATGGTAACTGAACAACCTGCTCCTGAATGACTACTGGTTAAATAACGAAATGAAGGCAGAATAAGTTCTTTGAAACCAGAGAGAACAAAGACACAATGTACCAGAATCTCTGGGACACAACTAAAGCAGTGCTTAGAGGGAAATTTATAGCACTAAATGCCCACAAGAGAAAGCAGGAAGGATCTAAAATCGACACTCTACCATCACAATTAAAAGAACTAGAGAATCTAGAGCAAACAAATTCAAAGGCTAGCAGAAGACAAGAAATAACTAAGATCAGAGCAGAACTGAATGAGATAGAGGCATGAAAAAACCTTCAAAAAAATCAATGAATCCAGGAGCTGGGTTTTCTGAAAAGATTAACAAAATAGATAGACTGCTAGCCAGACTAATAAAGAAGAAAAGAGAGAAGAATCAAATAGACACAATAAAAAATGATAAAGGGGATATCACCACTGATCCCACAGAAATACAAACAAACATCAGAGAATACTATAAACACCTCTATGCAAATAAACTACAAAATCTAGAAGAAATTAATAAATTCCTGGACACATACACCCTCCCAGGAATAAACCAGGAAGAAGTTGAATCCCTCAGTAGACCAATAACAAGTTCCGAAATTGAGGTAGTAATTAATAGCCTACCAACCAAAAAAGTCCAGGACCAGACGGATTCACAGCCAAATTCTACCAGAGGTACAAACAGGAGCTGCTACCATTCCTTCTGAAACTATTCCAAACAATAGAAAAAGAGGGACTCTTCCCTAATTCATTTTATGAGGCCAGCATCACCCTGATACCAAAACCTGGCAAAGACATAACAAAAAAAGAAAATTTCAGGCCAATATCCTTGATGAACATCGATGAGAAAATCCTCAATAAAATCCTGGCAAACCGAATCCAGAAGTACATCAAAAAGCTTATCCACCATAATTGAGTCAGCTTCATCCCTAGGATGCAAGCCTGGTTCAACATATGCAAATCAATAAACGTAATCCATTACATAAACAGAACCGATGACAAAAACCACATGATTATCTCAATAGATGTAGAAAAGGCCTTTGATAAAATTCGACATCCTTCATGCTAAAAACTCCCAGTAAACTGGGTACTCAGTAAACTGGGTATAGATGCAGAAAAGGCCTTTGATAAAATTCAACATCCTTCACGCTAAAAACTCTCAGTAAACTGGATACTGAGGGAATGTATCTCAAAATTATAAGAGCTATTTATGACAAACCCACATCTAATATCATATCAAATGGTCAAAAGCTGAAAGCACTCCCTTTGAAAACCAGGACAATAAAACGATGCCCTCTCTCACCACTCCTATTCAACATAGTATTGGAAATTCTGGCCAGGGCAATCAGGCAAGAGAAAGAAAGTGTATTCAAATAGGAGGAGAGGAAGTCAAATGTCTCTGTTTGCAGATTACATGATTGTATATTTAGAAAACCCTGTCTCAACCCAAAATCTCCTCAAGCTGATGAGTAACTTCAGCAAAGTCTCAGGATACAAAATCAGTGCGCAATAATCACAAGCATTCCTATACAACAATAATAGAAAAACAGAGAGCCAAATCATGAGTAAACTCCCATTCACAATTGCTACAAAGAGAATAAAATACTATGAATACAACTTACAAGGGATGTGAAGGGCCTCTTCAAGGAGAACTATAAACCACTGCTCAAGAAAATAAGAAAGGGCACAAACAAACAGAAAAACATTTCATTCTTATGGATAGGAAGAATCAATATCGTGAAAATGGCCATACTGCCCAAAGTAATTTACAGATTCAATGCTATCCCCATTAAGCTACCATTGACTTTCTTCACAGAGTTAGAAAAAACTACTTTAAATTTCATACAGAACCAAAAAAGAGCCCATGTAGCCAAGAAAATCCTAAGCAAAAAGAACAAAGCTGGAGGCATCATGCTACCTTACTTCAAACTATACTACAAGACCACAGTAACCTAAACAGCGTGGTACTGACACTAAAACAGATATATAGACCAATAGAACAGAACAGAGGCCTCAGAAATAACACCACACATCTACAACCATCTGATCCTTGACAAACCCGACAAAAACAAGCAATGGGGAAAGGATTTCTTATTTAATAAATGGTGTTGGGAAAACTGGCTAGCCATACGCAGAAAATTGAAACTGGACCCCTTCCTTACATCTTATACAAAAATTAACTAAAGATGGATTAAAGACTTAAACATAAAACCTAAAACCATAAAAACTCTAGAAGAAAACCTAGGCAATACCATTCAGGACATAGGCATGGGCAAAGACTTCATGACTAAACACCAAAAGTAATGGCAACAAAAGCCAAAATTGACAAATGGGATCTAATTAACCTAATGAGCTTCTGCACAGCAAAATAAACTGTCATCAGAGTAAACAGGCAACCTACAGAATGGTTGAAAATTTTTGCAATCTATCCATCTGACAAAGGGCTAGTATTCAGAATTGACAAGGAACTTAAACAAATTCATAAGAAAAACAAAGCCCCAGCAAAAGTGGGCAAAAGATATTAGCAGACACTTCTCAAAAGAAGACATTTATGCAGCCAACAACATATGAAAAAAAGCTCATCATCACTGGTCATTAGAGAAATGCAAATCAAAACCACAATGAAATACCATCTCATGCCAATTAGAATGGCCACCATTAAAAAGTCAGGAATCAACAGATGCTGGGGAGGATGTGGAGAAATAGGAACACTTTTTTTTTTTTTTTAAGATGGAGTCGTGCTCTGTCGTCCAGGCTGGAGTGCAGTGGCACGATCTTGGCTCACTAGGAACACTTTTACATTGTTGTTGGGAGTGTACATTAATTCAACCATTATGGAAGACAGTGTGGCAATTCCTCAAAGATCTAGAACCAGAAATATCATTTGACCCAGCAATTCCATTACTGAGTATACACCCAAAGAATTATAAATCATTCTACTATTAAGACACATGCACACGTATGTTTTTTGCAGCACTATATACTATAACAGAGACTTGGAACAAACCCAAATGCCCATCAATGATAGACTGGATAAAGAAAATGTGGCACATACACACCATGGAATACTATGCAACCATAAAAAAGAATGAGCTTGTGTCCTTTGCAGGGACATAGATGAAGCTGGAAACCATCATCCTCAGCAAACTATCACAAGAACAGAAAACCAAACACCATACGTTCTCACTCATAAGTGGGAGCTGAACAATGAGAACACATGGACACAGGCAGGGGAACATCACATACCAGGGCATGTTGGGGGGTAAGGGGAAAAGGGAGGGAGAGCTTTAGGACAAACACCTAATGCATGCAGAGCTTAAAACCTAGAAGACAGGTTGATGGGTGCAGCAAGCCACCATGGCACGTGTATACCTATGTAACAAACCTGCACTTTTAGCACATGTATCCCAGAACTTAAAGTAAAATTTAAAATAAATAAATAAATAAATAAAAGAAAACAGCAGAGCAAGAAAATCATATACAGATAAAGCCAGAGACACAATGAGACTGTCATTCTCTAGATCAAACACTGTCACATGTCATCATACTTGTAACCCAAAGTATCCTAACTTACAGTTTAGGGACAGAGCTACATACTGTGAAAAGGGGCCACTTCCAATGAATAATTTTAAAATCTTAGTATCTCTAGATGTAAGTCATCTCTGTCTATCTATCTATCTATCTATCTACCTACCTCCCTCCCTCAATGTATCTACCTACCTATCTATATTATCTGTTTTATTCCCAATTTATAAATCAAACTAAATTGAAGATTGTTACTCTCCTTAGTTTTTAAGATACATCAGAGACACATTTGGGTGTGAGCTATGCCTCCAAATCTTCTCTAGTCACTAATTATTGAGATTCTTTTGGATATAAACATGTTACCCAAAAGACAATACTGTGAACACCCAAGTGTTTAAAGCTTGTTTTCTATAAACAGCATAAATTAATAGATTTTGAATTTTTGTGATTAGATAAAAAATAAAATTATTAAAACAATATATACACTTAATACATGTGATGCATTCTGATATTTTCTATTTACTTAACTGTTACATACAATCTACTAAAAGATTCTATAATCCACTCACTAATAGGTTTGTAACTTGCATTTTGAAAAGCCACTGATAAATTACTCTATTGTTTTTGAAAGAAAATAATCCTCTCAAGAAATAAAAGGATGACTTGTCATGTTCCAAAGAGTATAATATAATGAAAGGAAAACAGATTCATTTACAGTCTTTCAGTTTTCTGCACAAGTGGACTATGAGATGACCATTCAGAATAAATTTTTACTAAATCATCATTTTTCTCATATATAAAGATAAAAGGTTATTATAGTTATTGCAAGTTATTCAAGGATATGAAGTTTTGCTTGCCAAAGATTCCATGTCTTCTGAAGCTTATTTTTTGCTTTGATAAAAACAAGCCAGTAAAAGCAGTTAGTACAGATGAGGCATGGGATTTCTTTCTAATATTCCAGAACACTATGATACATTCCCTAAGGATAATCAATGTTAAGAGAGTTGCATTCAGATTAGCCACTAGTCCACCACCAATGTACACCTGCTACAATAATAATTTTCATGTGTTACAATGCTGCAACAAATAATACTCTAGAAGGGCTTAGGGGGGAAAAGTGACTCCCTTAGTGAGTGGCTTATTAATAAGGAGTGGCTTGAATACTCATCTTCCCTATTATGTACTACCACATAAAAGTGAAGGACTTATGAACCTCTTTTCTCTTCTATGCTGTTTTTATTTATAGAATCAGGGAGGAAGAGATCTTGGTTTAATAGCTTTATCTTGTATTATTTTATTAAATATGCTTTTCTCACCATTTCCATACTCTTCTCCTTCCTGAATACCCATAATGTGAATATTTGTTCACCTAATGTGGTATCTATACATTTCATAGGCTTTCTTCATCCTTTCAAATATATTTTTCTTTCTTTTCTTTTTCTTTTTTTTTTTATGTGCCTGTGTTATTTCAAAAGATCTGTCTTCAAGTTCAGAAATTATTTCTTCTGCTTGTTCTAGTCTGCTGGTGAAACTCTTGATTGTATTTCTTTTTTATGGCATTCATTGAATTATTCAGCTCCGTATGGTTTTTAATGATATCTATCTCTGTTGAATTTCTAATTCAAATCAGAAATTGTTTTCCTGATTTTGTTGAATTGTCTGTCTGTAGTATCTTGTATCTCATTGAGTTTGCTTAAGATTATTATTTTGAATCTTTTTCTGGCACTTCATGTATTTTCTTACGATTGGAGTCTGTTACTGGAGAATTATTGTTTTCCTGTGGAGGTGACATATTTCCTTGCTTTTTCGTGGTTGATATGTCCCTATGTTGATTTCTACACATCTTGTAGAAAAGTTACTTCTTCAATTTTACGGAGTAGGTTTCATAGAAAAAGAACAATTTGCATTAATGGGTCTTGGAGTGTCAGTCGGGTGGGGTGTGTTGGCCTTCATTCTAGGTGGATGCAGTAGCGTAGCCTCCATGTAGTTTCTTTAACTGAAATCCATGCTAGTAGTGTTTGCAAGTTTCTCGCTTACTTAGTGGCCTAAGCTGAGAGAATTTGTGGTGACAGTGGTGTGCCTTTGCTGGGATTGGCCTCACCACCCCATTTCTCTGGTCAGGGGTACATGCATGCACACAATGGGTCAGTCACCTTGGGGTCTGTCTTGCTATGGTTGAACCCATAGGGCTGTTACACTGGTCAGAATCACACACAAGTGGCTGCTTGGTTGGCTCAGGGGCATGTCCACTGGGGACAGCCCATGGGGCTGTTTCTCAGGTCTGGGGCATAGGCTCTTGGCTGCTTGGCTAGCCTAGGGATGTGTCCACCTATTTCTCAGATCCTTATTGGGAGCACAGGGCCAGTGGGAAGGCCCAGGGGTGTGTTTGTGGTGGGGTTAGGGGAGGATGTGAGAATGCAGGGCTGTTTCTCAGGTTCTGACTGTGGGCACACAGCCAACTCCACTGGGTGTATCAGGTGCTCAGATGCTCAGAGAGCTCTCCCACTTGGAGGAAGGCATGCAGCAGTTTGGCTGGCTCAAGGGCAGGCTTGTCCTGGGAAGGACTGGAACACCATTCCTCCTGCCATAAGCGTGGGTGGGGGTTGGTTTCTCTGCCATGCAAGACCAGAGTCACAGCCAATCCTGAGCCCAGACTCCCCACAGCTGGGTTGTGAGGTTCAATCACCCATGTGGGTTTGGCATAATGAAGATGGAGCCCAGTGCCGGAAAAACACAGTGGCTACTGACCTCAGAGCAAGACACACTCCAGAGATGGCTCAGGTCTCAAGATGGCACCATGCTGCAGCAGCTTGGCTCAGAGTGGGTGAGTAGGGTTAGGAAGTATACACCTTGTACTCCTAATCCGGTGCAACACAGCTGCATGAGTTCCCTGCAGCTCTCCAAGATGGACTCGGGGCTTACAGGAACTATGGGATTCTTCTGTTTAAGGACTATAGGTGTTTGCAGTGGCAATGGGGCTGGGGGACAGTGGGGATCTCCTGCTTATCCTTTCCCCACATGTGAAGTCTCTCCTGACTCCAGGTATATCTGATCCAGGCAGAGAAGATGAAGCTGCAGACAACAGGTACCTCCACATTACCCTCCTAGACTTCCAATCACTACTCCTCCACCGGACTCCAGCACTCTCCCTTCAACACTGGAGTCAAAATCTTAGCTGTTTATTCATTGCCTTGGTCCTTTATTGTGGTGGGAATGAATGCCAGGTATCTCTAGTCAGTCATCTTGCTGACATCCCTCTCAATAGCTTTATTTTGTAAATGAGTAGTGAAGACTAAGAAAGGCAGTAGCATAGTAAATAAGTGCCTTCTCTTGAGAATCAAATTCCCTGGGTTCAAATCTACTACTTCTTAACTGTATGCTCTTGGGCAAGATATTAACTCTGTAGGTCTTAGTTTCATTAACTTTAAAAATAAGCATTCTAAGCGTATCTGACTTTCTTTGAGGTTGCTGTAAAAAGTAAGGGTAACATTCTTTATATAGTTTCTGAAAAAATAATAAGTATTCAATAAGTATTAGATATTGCAATGAGATGACTTGCACAAGGTGAGGCAGCTAAAAGGAATGCCCAGTCTATTGTGGCAGTATAAGACATTTGGTGTTTCTGCTATGTATACCAAAGCATACTAATTATATTTAGTGACATTAATGATATAATATCACTAAGTAATATTATCTTTTTGCCATTTTTCATAAAACTAATTCAAAAACATACATTTGTATTTAGCATAATGTGTATTTCTCTGAATGCCCAGACTTCAATTTACAGTTTGGTTTTCTATTTCAGCAAAGCTATCTTTTCAAAAGATATACTCTAGGTACTGTGGTGCTTTAGGGCATTATTACAAACATGGGTTTTCAGTGTACTATTGAGTCAGAAATACTGTTTAATGGAAATTACAGGTGATAGGCTGCCAAAAGAAAATACATTATTACTAAACCTTGCACTCTCTGCGAATTTTTCAAGAGTGCAAAGTAAAAAATTTACAGAACACACAAAGCTCTCTCAGGAGCCAGTGATGTAGCTATAAATTATTTCATTGTAATTCAAATACGTAGTAAAGTAAAATGTCATTTGACAGCATTTTCTATTTCTCCTTTATATTACATATTAGATATATAAATATCAGGCAAAAATTTATTCATAGATCCCATTCTATGGAAAAGAATATCTTAATTACTGGTTATTTATTGTGAAATAAAATAAAATATGCACAGACACCCCTCACTTTTCACAGATTCATGACTTCTGGCTTCCTATATTCCTCATATATGTGTCATCTTAGCTTCCAGGGTAACTCTTTTTACTATTCCTTCCACGAAAAATGATAGTTGGTAAAAACTAAACAGTTACAATAGTCAATTTTATAAGTTTTGCTCTTTCAGAGTAAAATTAAGATAAGAAATTATCAGAAAATGAGTAGGGCCTAGGAATGGTGATTTAACAAAAAATATGCTACACACACACAGAGCACATTTTATGCTCTCTCTCTATATATATGCTATATATAAACATATATGATACATATAAACATATATTTATAAAAACATATTTTTCTTGAGAATTTTTTTGAGAAAAAATTATATATTTATATATCATATATATAAATATATATATAAAATATATATATATATATGTTAGGCACATATTCCTCTTGGACTTAGGTGCCTTAGGCTGGATACCCCTCCTACCCCCGACAAAAGCAGAGCCTTTAAAAAGCGTTGTGTGCAGTGCATTAAATTTGGAATGTGATTCTAAGGAATGGGATTGGGAACTTTGGAAAAATTAAATAAGGTAAGCCAATCTAAGATTGTATTTTTAAGCTCATCAGTACTGTAGGTAACTGAAGACCCTAGTGGAGTCCTACTTGAGACCACTAAGGAACTATATAGAATGCATTTCGGAATATTCTGCCCAAAGGACAGAAAAGGGGAGTATTTATCCACTGAATCCTGTCCCTATTGTCAATTCCCTCAAACTTCCAGGTTTGCATATACGTCAGAGTAGATTAGCAGATTTCCATAGGTGTTCCACATAACTGAGGTGGCAGAAAAGCACTAATACAGAAATCTAGAGATACATGGGACAACAGAGGTAAAGTGCTATCAAAGAGTAAAATGTATGAATTGAAAAATGGCCTAAGAGGATGTGAGGTAGGACACGAGAGATATTAAATACAGTCCACTCCTTGCAGCACTCAGAGCCACACCGTTTCCACATTGAGTCCAATCTATCACAGAGTCTTCAAGGAAGTGGGGGGCCATTACACAAATACGAAATGCAAAAGATTTAGTGGAACAAGTAATGTGGCTCCTGTAATTGATTCCAAGTCCATAATTGATAGTTATCATCTCTCTCTTCCACCACAAATTCTGTATTTCTCTCACATTTGGCCAACCTCTTCAGTAGGTTCACGTGGTTTGAATGGTGAGGTGACCTAGACCTTCATCCTCAAAGGGTCAGAGTCTTTAGTTGCTTTACCTTGTCAGGCCGTGGTTGCTACAGCTGCCCATTTAAGGTTATCACTTGACACTGAAGCACCAAAGGATGCCTCAATGAATCCCCTAGGAAGGACATACTCTATACTGCCTCCATTAATAGTTATAACTCTAGCTCTGGATGGTAGCCAGGATCAATATCTCTTCCAATATCATGCTTCTATTTGCCTGCTGAACAGTTGACACAAAGAGTCATTATGACTAGATGGCTTTCATAGTTTCAGGTACCTCAGCTGCACCTCAAGCCAGTCTACCACTCCATGAAAGTTTTCATAACTGTGAAGTTACTTATAGCAGAGCCATTGCCACCAACAATGGGGTCCTTGTCACCAAATGCCCTGTGATACAATTCTAGATTCCCATCCTGATGAGCTGCTTTCTAGGGCTACTTTAGGTAATCACTGACTTAGCCAGGGTTCCCCATGAAGCAAACATAGGACAATAACTTCCAAAGAGGTTGACTGTAGTTAAGTAACTCCAGAGAGGACAGAGGTACTAGGAAGAGCAAAACAGAAAATGATGGAAATGAAGGAAAGATAATGCAAAAGTGTGTTACTAGTTGGCCACTGTTGTAGATAACCAGGGTGGGATCCTTTTAAGAGAATTTCTGAGGCGCTGTGTGGAAGGGACCATAGAATTGTTAAACTGAGGGATGTAACAGAGAAGTATTTATCCATCAACTCCCACCCTCCTTGGTCAAGAGGTGCCCCATGGGATGTTTTAGTCCCTTCACACATCCAGGATAGTTCATGTGTGAGAATGGCTAAACGGGTTCCTGTAAGTGTTCCACACAGCAGAGGAAGCAGAGAAGCCCTAGGGGCAGGAAGTAAGACATACACAGTACAGCCAACGCAACTGGCCAGTCAGTTCACTGTATGCAACTGATTGCTGGAGTAAAAAGTTAGGCTGAGAGGATGGGAGGTGGGTCAGAAGAGCTATCTAGGACACAGTGAAATAAATGCTCTAATAAAGCAATGTGTAAAATACTAACGGAACTTATATGGAAAAGAAGAGACAATCCTTAAGCTCTGAGGCATGAGAAAAGGGCTGAGGGTTTACTGTAATTGCTTTATCCACTTGCTACCCTTTCTTTTTCAATATCAGATTAATTATGCTCATATCTTCTGTCCCCTAAAAGCCTAACATTTAAAAAAGGAGGAAAAGGAGGAGGGGAAATTAAATATTTTTTTCCTGTGGCAAAAACTTTTTTAACATTCTAAAAAAGTAATTTGGAGCCAAAAATGAAAAGCATATTTCCCTTCAGACTGTGATTTACACTTTCCTGGAGCTGGGAAAAAGCATGAGAAAGCACCTGAATAAATATGCACACTGTGTAATCTATTTAGGTGGTGAGAAGAGAGAATCTGCTTGACACTGCAGTGAACAATTCAAATCACAGCAAAGAAATGCATTTATGCATACTTTAAACAAAAGGATGATTATTCTTTCATGGTCCTGAAGTTGACAAACAAATTTGAAATGGCTATTACAAACACCCATTCTCAAATACAAGTTTCTATAGGATACATCATTTGTAGCTGACTAATGGACAAGCTTTCTGAAATTCTGTAGTTGATATGCATGTTTCTTTCAAAAGAAAGTGTTTATGTAATGTATTTTTGCTTGCTTGGTATTGGAAGAAAAGGAAATGTCTTATCTAGATGAAAGAAAGTTAAGAGATGTTTAAAAAAATCTTAACAAATTTAAAAAAGATACACATTATGTTTGAGAAAGCTCACAAGCCACAACATTCAAATTCAGTATTTTATATTGCTGTGATTGTAGCTATCATATTTGTGCTGCATTTTTACCCATATTATAAACAGTTATGATTTATATCTGGAACTGTGATTCATAGTGTTCAATTCACTTCTAAAATCAAGATACTCTAAAATATATCTTATTTTTATTTTGATAGTTTTATATGCATTTATAAAATTATTCACATAATTTATAAATAAATCATCCTAGGTTATTTAAAATATACCAGTCCTATCCAAAACAGGCAGATCATTTCCATATCAAATTAATTAGTAGCTATTGTCAGTTTTAAGAATAATTTCTCAATTTATCTAAGATGCCTAAGACTGCCACCATGATGTGTAGTCAGGAGGATACTTATAATACGTTTTGTAAAAGTCAGCATTTATCTTACACCAACTCCCTTTTCAGATAGAGAACATATTTAAGAAATGAGTAAGTCGATAAGCCACTTGTAACCAGCACTAATGATTGTTCAATGGACACATATAAACTCAATGTAAACTTGAAGTTAATTCCATTTAATTTATAGCTTATTTTATAATAGTATTTTATTAATGAGTTAATTTACATATACTAAAATCACAAATCTAAACATACAGCATGACATGTCAACAGCATGTTGACAAATGTATGCAACTACATAACCGTCATCCAGATCAAAATACAAAACATTTCAATCACCCCAGAACATTTCCTCAGGCTCCTTTTCCATTCAATTTGAATTCCCTGCCCTCACTCAAAGCAGCCACTACTCTGGTATCTATCATCAAATGCTAGTTTTGCCTAGAAGTGGCTTTAATGTAAAAGTAATTAGATAGTATGTGATGTCTGACTTGTTTTGCTCTACTTAATGTTTTTGAGATTCATACAGGTTGTTGCATGTATCAGCGTCCTTTTTTTAATGAACAGTATTCCCCTGACTACATTGCAGTTTGTTTACCATTTTCCTATGGATGGAAATTTGAGTGTTTACAGTTTTGTGCTATTGTGACTAAAGCTTCTATGAGCAGTCATTTTTCTGGGGTGTATATCTAGGAATGAAATAGCTGAATCACAAGGTAGTGCAGGACAGTGCTCTAGGTGGCCTTGGACAAACTCAATTGTTCCCCCTTTCTCACTTGTAGTTCTCAAGAATAACTGTACTGTGTGCTGGGAATGTAACATCCTGGACTAAGTGACTCTGAGAAACATTATGACTTTACAGATGAAACATCTACAAAGAATCATCTATTTTCTTGTTAATCATATGCAATTTGCCACAGATATTTTCAGTGACTTCTATGAAAATATTTGTTGTTGAAATGTATGCATGACATCTTAAAAAATTGATATTTATTTTTTGTTTATCTTAAAAGACATAGAGAAAAATGATCAGTATGGTTATCTATTACACTCCTATATATCACATTTCTCTATTAGCCACAGGTCTGATTCCGGTTGTTTCCATTCTTCTCCAAGCAGCGTGTTAAAATTGAAAGGTTTGAAGTATTCTAGGTGATGGCTAAAAGCAAAGAAAAAGAAGGTGGGAATTGAAATGAATTATGCATTTGTGAAATAGTTGTCCTGAAGGGCTATTTATTTTGTCACATCTATAATAAGACAACATTCTATTTTAAGCAATACTAAAGGTAAGACATATTTTATATGTACAGTTTCCTCACTCTAGCTATCAAACACTCAGCTCTGAAAACATTCACCTGCATCTCAAAGCCCTCTTCTTTCAATTCTGCAAATAGCTCCCTCACAGCTGAAGGGAGAAACCAACTCTCAAAACATGACTCATTCCATCCAACTTTAAACAAATCATATTATGCTCTTGCATATGTTTTTATATTCAAATTTTGACATAATTTATATCAGTCATATATGCAATGGTTTTAAAAAGTTTCAGTTCCAAAGATAAGAAGATAGCCTTCTTAATTCCCTTCTCTGCTGAAGCAACAGAGGTTAATGTAAAGGAGTGTTAATCCCAGTTCTTTTCTTTCCAGGAAAACCATTTAACTATATTAAGACGCTTTCTCTAGTGGCTTAATGAGGAGAGAAAGGCTTAGCTACTAACATGCTACAGTGGAGCCCCACTCTGTAGGAAGTCACTCTGCCTTGGCTCTGTCCTGGCCAATGTATAATCGTACTTCCACCTCCGATAAGCTTCCAATAATGTATGAATGAAGAGCCTGAATATAGGAAGGTATTAGCTGATGAACAGCCAGAGAGACATGACGTCTTGATACGAAGACCTTGAGTCAGTTGCAACTACGTTTTTGTCTCATTCTGCCCACCTGGCCAGGATAAATCAGTTTTTGAGTCATAGTTGTCAATCCCAGAGTAAGAGATTAAGGAAAAAACAGTGAAGGATAAGAAAAAGGAAGGGAAAAAAAGACTAGCTAAAAGCTATGTCAGGACTGGGGGAAAGGGAAAGGGAAAAGGGGAAAAAAGTCAAGCAAAAAAAGGGAAAAAATGTCAAGGATATGAAAAAGGAAGGGGAAAAAAGACTAAGTAAATGCTATGTCAGAACTGGGGAGAAAGGCAAAGGGAAAAGGGGAAAAAAGGTCAAGCAAAAAAGAAATATGCTAGAAGTGATAAAGACAAACAAGCATGAAGTAAGAGCATGAAAGGAAGGAGAAGGCAAACAGGGACAGGAAGGACAATGCAGCATATTCCACAGGTAAAAAGGCAGGAATGTCCGTCTGCCACAGTGCAGTGCTCAGTAGGATGTCTCTGTTAGGTTCTTCCAAATGCCCAGATTCACCAGACTACCTTGGCCATGGTGAGTATATCTAGAGAGATACAGAGCAGCAATTACAGCTTGCCCCAGGACAGCATCTGGCTTTCCTCCCTGAAGGAGTAGTCCTTGCAGAAGTCCAGGAAGCATTCATAAGGCTGGCCAGGAGCTCTAGTCTGCCTATGTGAGAGCTACAGGTGCAAGGAAACAAGACTCAAATTGAGAAAGCATAGCAGATACCTTGGCTCAAATGCCTTCTGCCCCATGGGAGCAATATCTCTTGGAATAACTCCATAGCCATAGCTTCCAGTGTTCCCACATGGAACATGACTGTTAAAGCGGAATCCCAAAGCCACGCTGTCTCCATCATATATTTATAGTTCAACCAAAATTATTTTCAGTCCAGATGTAATTTACCACTTAAGGGTCATTTTTATCAAAAGCAACGTTGCCTAGAAACATAGTTGATATTTTTATCCTCATGAGGTTACCAGAAGAGGAGAACTAGAGAGATAACTGAAGATCAGATTTCCTTGCAACAGGGACCCTTTGTTCACAGCCGGAAACACTAATGCTTCTGGCCCTTTAGCCCTGAAAGAAATTTTAAATGAATTTGCAAACATACTGCTATATCAGCTATTGCAACATTTACTTTTCTCACATGCAAACCACTATGGAAAAATAAGTGTTCTACTGACAGTAGTGAGAGAGATTATGTCAGTCCAAAGTTTACCAAGTATTTTCTGAGGATCATCAGTGAACATTGGACTCTACTAGGTACTTGTGCACATATGTCATCTTCTTTGATCAAAAGGGTTACTTCTGCTCCACTAAGACTTAATTTCCAAAAAACTCATTTATTTGGAATATATCTTCATTTATTTTCTACTTACAAATCAGGTTTTTGTCCTTGTTGCAGTTCATGCTGTGGTACAGGGTAAAGAGCTTCATAACTTCGTTTATCTTTTGATCCATGAATTGCAAATGAATTGAATTTTGTCACATTTGGTGGAAAATAATTCCAAGGGAGATAAGCTTTGCCTTCCCATTTTGTCTCTCCTCTGGACACTCTGAATGATAATGGAAGTTCTTGCTACAGAAACAACATGTGGAACACAAAAGATAAAATTGGGCTTACACTTTAAACATAGAAATAAATATGTGTATTACTGTGTATGTAATGATTTTGCCTCATATTCTTATTTACTTACTTTCCACACATTTCTTCTTCCAGAGAGTAAAAGCACTAAATGCTGTCCGTGGCTGTCAAAATTGAGATTCCTTATGAGTGTCTGAAAAACATGTTATTTTCTTCACTATCCTTTATACATGGAATGTGTGTGCTTGCAACTAAATTTCTAAATAATTAAAAGATGCAGGCTGAGCGTGGTGGTTCACGCCTGTAATCCAGCACTTTGGGAGGCCAAGATGGGCAGATCACGAGGTCAGGAGATTGAGATCATCCTGGCCAACATGGTGAAACTCCATTTCTACCAAAATACAAAAAAAAAAAAAAAAAAATTAACTGGGCATGGTGGCATGTGCCTGTAGTCCCAGCAACTTGGGAGGCTGACGCAGGGGAATCGCTTGAACCCGGGAGGTGGAGGTTGCAGTGAGTCAAGATAGCGCCACCGTACTCCAGCATGACAACAGAGAGAGACTCTGTCTTAAAAAAAAAAGAGAGACGCAATATTAATATTGGATAATTCTAGGGAGAGCCAGTGTGTTCAGTTGTTTAGAAATGACATCTTTGGGTTTACCACTCCAGACAACTGCCACCAAATGCATAAAGTTTCATGTTTAGATTGCTTTTTATATTCTTTAAAGAAAAAATTATATAAAATACTTCATTTGGTTAGATGACACAAAGTATGAAAAAGGTCAGAGGGATACCATGTTATTTGGAGTTTTTTATAAAATGAGCTTCAAAAACTGAAGCAAGCAACAGTTTCCAAGTCTGAATTCAACAACTTTAATAAAGGTTATTTCTGTAAGAAAACTATGTGGTAGCTCATTAGGAAAATAAGAAATGCAAAACATAGACAGTCTACAATTAGTCAACAGGCTAAAGATTTTCATCTTTGTCTATTTTTTTTTTCACACACTGCCCTCAACCTGTCTGCCTCTTGTGTTTTCCTGTTTTCTACCATTCATTCAGCATCATGTTTTCAAAAAGGAACACAGTATCTTCTCAAAGGGAAATTCTAATAACAGTGTACAATTGGGACTAGCCAGGTCATTAAGAACCAAAGGATTTCATGTATTTACATGAAGCAAATTCACTAACTCTAGAAAAACCTATATCTCAAAATATTTCTATACAGGTACTCTTTTGAGAGCTTTTCAGGGAAGATTTCCTTCAGTAAACTATTCTAACAGAAGCCAAGTATTCTTTCCCATTTAAAAGTCTTCTGATTATTTTTATTGTTATCATGCAGCCTTAGTGGTAAATCCTAGGAGAAAAAATTCTTGCAAATAAGAATAAATTCTTCCTGTTGCTTTCCTAGAGGTTAACTGTTACAGGAAATGATTGCCTGAAGCAAAACTATGATTCTTGATTATTAACTACCCTGATACATAAGAAACCCAAATTACTCTGTGAATTTTTTAACCTTTAAAATCTATTAATTTTATACACAATGATTACTGTGTAATTTCTTAACAAGAGAGATTCCAATTATTCCATTCATCTAGTGTTAAGTCATCACTTTATGAAAATAAACCAATATTATCATCTAATACAATTAAAACTAAGGGCAAAACTTTAGGATATCCAAGTTTTTTACTGTTCTCTAGATAAGTTATGAATGTTTGCCTTAGTTTTCTCACCTATAGGGTAAAAATAAGCACAAAAAAGTTGAAATTTTCTTACTTCTCATGGCAGTCTATGAGAATTAATCATATTTTTCAATAACAAATTTTGGCATGTTAGTTGAAATGTGACACACAAAGGTATATGATTATTCTTCTTTAAAAATATAATGCAAACAGCTAGACTTTTCTACATTTGATTTAGCTGAATATCAAAATAAAGGAAAATAAAAGAATATTTAAAAATCTCATTTCAATCAATTGTTTGGAGCTCTCTGACCAGCCTACAAAAGGAGCAATGGCTTCTAAATGTTAGATGCAGAGAAGCATTTAAATGGCATTTCAAATGAATAACTGCAATATAAATATTTCATTATTAAATATTTTATTAATTTTAAATATGCTATAATTTAGATAATAGGCGTACATCTACAGGAAAAAAGAAAGAGTTTGCCAGTCAGGTAAATAGGATTCCCAAGAGACAGTTAAACCTGAACAAAGAACAAAGTCAAAGCCAATATCATACTGAATGGGCAAAAACTGGAAAAATTCCCTTTGAAAACTGGCACAAGACAGGGATGCCCTCTCTCACCACTCCTATTCAACATAGTGTTGGAAGTTCTGGCTAGGGCAATCAGGCAAGAGAAAGAAATCAAGGGTATCCAGTTAGGAAAAGAAGAAGTCAAATTGTCCCTGTTTGCAGATGACATGATTGTATATTTAGAAAACCCCATCGTCTCAGCCCAAAATCTCCTTAAGCTGATAAGCAACTTCAGCAAAGTCTCAGGATACAAAATTAACGTGCAAAAATCACAAGCATTCTTATACACCAGTAACAGACAAGCAGAGAGCCAAATCAGGAATGAACTTCCATTCACAATTGCTTCAAAGAGAATAAAATACCTAGGAATCCAACTTACAAGAGATGTCAAGGACCTCTTCAAGGAGAACTACAAACCACTGCTCAGTGAAATCAAAGAGGACACAAACAAATGGAAGAACATACCATGCTCATGGATAGGAAGAATCAATATCGTGAAAATGGCCATACTGCCCAAGGTTATTTATAGATTCAATGCCATCCCCATCAAGCTACCAATGAGTTTCTTCACAGAATTGGAAAAAACTGCTTTAAAGTTCATATGGAACCAAAAAAGAGCCCACATTGCCAAGACAATCCTAAGTCAAAAGGACAAAGCTGGAGGCGTCACGCTACCTGACTTCAAACTATACTACAAGGCTACAGTAACCAAAACAGCATGGTACTGGTACCAAAACAGAGCTATAGACCAATGGAACAGAACAGAGTCCTCAGAAATAATATCACACATCTACAGCCATCAGATCTTTGACAAACCTGAGAGAAACAAGAAATGGGGAAAGGATTCCCTATTTAATAAATGGTGCTGGGAAAATTGGTTAGCTGTAAGTAGAAAGCTGAAACTGGATCCTTTCCTTACTCCTTATACGAAGATTAATTCAAGATGGATTAGAGACTTAAATGTTAGACCTAATACCATAAAAACCCTAGAAGAAAATCTAGGTAGTACCATTCAGGACATAGGCATGGGCAAGGACTTCATGTCTAAAACACCAAAAGCAACGGCAGCAAAAGCCAAAATTGACAAATGGGATCTCATTAAACTAAAGAGCTTTTGCACAGCAAAAGAAACTACCATCAGAGTGAACAGGCAACCTACAGAATGGGAGAAAAGTTTTGCAATCTACTCATCTGACAAAGGGCTAATATCCAGAATCTACAAAGAACTCAAACAAATATACCAGAAAAAAACAAACAACCCCATCAAAAAGTGGGCAAAGGATATGAACAGACATTTCTCAAAAGAAGACATTCATACAGCCAACAGACACATGAAAAAATGCTCATCATCACTCGCCATCAGAGAAATGCAAATCAAAACCACAATGAGATACCATCTCACACCAGTTAGAATGGCAATCATTAAAAAATCAGGAAACAACAGGTGTTGGAGAGGATGTGGAGAAATAGGAACACTTTTACACTGGTGGTGGGATTGTAAACTAGTTCAACCATTATGGAAAACAGCATGGCAATTCCTCAAGGATCTAGAACTAGATGTACCATATGACCCAGCCATCACACTACTGGGTATATACCCAAAGGATTATAAATTATTCTACTACAAAGACACATGCACGCGTATATTTATTGCAGCACTATTCACAATAGCAAAGACTTGGAATCAACCCAAATGTCCATCTGCGACAGACTGGATTAAGAAAATGTGGCACATATACACCATGGAATACTATGCAGCCATAAAAAAGCATGAGTTTGCGTCCTTTGTAGGGACATGGATGCAGCTGGAAACCATCATTCTTAGCAAACTATCACAAGAAGAGAAAACCAAACACCGCATGTTCTCACTCATAGGTGGGAACTGAACAATGAGATCACTTGGACTCGGGAAGGGGAACATCACACACTGGGGCCTATTATGGGGATGGGGGAGGGGGGAGGGATTGCATTGGGGAGTTATACACGATATAAATGATGAATTGATGGGTGCTGACGAGTTGATGAGTGCAGCACACCAACATGGCACAAGTATACATATGTAACAAACCTGCACGTTATGCACATGTACCCTAGAACGTGAAGTATAATAAAAATAAATAAATAAATAAATAAATAAAATCTATATGTGCTTTAGTTTTTAATCCCTGGTGCTGAATGCAAAAGTGACACAGCATATACTTAACAAATGCATGATGAATAAAGAATGGAATACATGAATACATAATTATGTAATACATAAAATTAAAGTTTCATCTGGTCATTTAAAAATCCCCTAAAAGAAACATTTTTATAAGCTAGCTCAATTAATTATATACATATCTCTCCTTTTATTTCTGAATAGCTATATGTAATAATGCAAATTTATTGAGTAAATAATGAGAAAGACTTTTTGTTTTATAATGACTTTTCATTTTGAAACAAAAATTATCTTCTAATTTATTAGAAAAATCTACATTAGTGAACTGAAAATACTAACATAGAATTTTCAAACATTTAGAATATGAGTATATTCTAAACATGTATTCTAAATATGTGCTCTGTACTTGAAACTAAGAAATATATAAAAGTATATCATTCAAATAAATTCAGAGTACCATTCTTACTAGTTAACTGGAATTAATGAGCTTTTACTATAACCATATCATTTATAACAGAAAATAATATGCTCAAATTATGTAGTAATAATTAAGAAAAAACATTTTATACTTACGGACAAAGTTCAACTTCTATATACTGCTCAGTTACATCATTCAAGAAAAATGCTTCCACAACTTTTGAAAACAGAGATATAACATATTGAGAAATTTAATATTGCTTTCCAACAATAAATAATTTGTTTATTCCTTTAGAATATAAAATAAATTGACTATTTTTAATTATAATACTATCCCCAATAGGAAAAAGAGCAAAGAAAATAGACATTGCCTGGAAGAAGAAATATATAGGAAATAAATCATCAACAATTTTCTCGCATATCAGATTGCCACATATTGAAAAGATTAATTAAAACTAGTGCTGGTCAAGTTGTAAAGAAATTAATATTATCACATAAACTTTGAGCCAGTTATCTTCTTCTAGGAATGTATCTGAAGAAAATAATCTGACAACTGGGAAAAGAATTAAGTATAATGCTATTCATTAGAGTACTGTTCAAACATTAGAAATGATCTAAATGATTTATCTCCTATTACATAAGATTATCTCTTATTCTCTAAATAAATCTATTATACAGAAGAACTGTTAAGTAAATTATGGAATTTATGTATTCCATGCAATGGAATACAATGCAGCTATTAAAATCAAAGATACCATTAAATATTTGTTGATAAAGGAAGATATCCATGATATTCAATAAGTCAGCTGCAGAATAGCACCAAAATGTGTGTGACATTAAAGTTGCATGTGTGTCTATGTCTAGATGTCTCCAAAATGTGCACAAAAATGTTAATGACTGCATATCTGTGATTGCAGGAATTTAGGTAGGTGATCTTTCTTTTTTTGTTTATAATTTCCTGGAAACTTCTGAATATTGCTATTTTTAAAATTGTTTAATTTTGAACATAATACATCTTTCTTGTAAATAATTAAAACAATATATATATGAAGTAAAAAGTCACGTCCTTTTCTTCCTCTTTGGTCTAATATCTGCCAGACCTTTTCTGTGCTTCTCCATACTATTTTAATGACTGAATAGTATTATTTTACAGAATATTATAACTTACTCACTTAATCCTTTATGGATAGACATTTAGGTTGTTTCCAGTTTTCCATTTGTTGTTTTTATAATAAAATAGAGCTAAAATACAGACATAGTTCTGCTATCAAGTCAGAGAATCTTATTGTCCCCTTTTGAATCTTCTATCTAGATAAATGAAAATGTCTACTGTGATAGTTAATCGTATCTGTCAAATCAACTAGGCCATGGTATCCAGATATTTTGTAACATATTATTCTAGTTGTTTCTATGAAGTCATTTTTTAAAGATGAGTTTAACATTTAAATCAGCAGACTTTTAGTAGAGCAAGTTTCCCTCTATAAAGTGGCTGGGGCTTATCCAATCAGTTTAAAGCCTTTATAGAAAAAAAGACAGACTTCCCACAAGAGAGGAATTCTGCCAGCAGAGAGCGTTCAGATTTGAACTGCAACATCAACTCTCCAGCTGGCAGACTGAAAACCCAGGGAAGAGTGGACTTGCTAGCCGCCACAATTGTGTGAGCTAATTTCTTAAAATAGATCGCTCTCTTTCTCTCCATATATATAAAATAGATACATACATACATATATATACACACTCTCTCACTATAAATATATGTGTGTATATATCACACACACACACACACTCAGATGCACATATGTATCTTCTGCTTTCTACTTTCCATCATCACCTTACAAATACTTTTGCAGCTTCTCTGTGTTAAACACTATATCAGATTCTGGAAATACCTTTATTAGCTTACAATCTAATCAGATACTAAAGTGGAAAGTTTTAATAAAAATTCCAAAAGGGAGGATGCATACATTGCTACAGGAAAAAAAGAAAACAGATGCTTAGCTCAAAAAAGTGGTTTAGTGAAGGATTCCTGGAAAAGTTGCTATTTAAGCTCTATCTTGAAAGATGATTTGGAACTAGGTGAAGAATGACAGAAACAGCATTCTAGGGCAAGACAACAGTAACATCAAGGGTACACAATTAGGAAATATTGTAGCTTAAAGAACTATGAACAGTTCAGTCTTACCAGGCAAACCTTTCAATGTAGGAGGAGCTGGTGGTGCTACAGAGAGAATAAGCGGCCAGATCGTGGAAAGTCTTATATAGAGATCATATTAAGAAGGGCAAAACTTACTTTGAGAGGAAAAGGATCCTGAGAAGGTTTTTAAGAAGCTGAAGGATGAGTTTAAATTTTCATTTTAGATATAGCACTCTGGCTTCTAAGTGAAGAATGGGCTTAAGGGCTAAAAGACTATTTGGAAGGCTCTGCACTAACCAAGGTAAAAGACTATGAAAGCCTAACTTTTGGAAAGGATAGTGGGGATGAAGAGGAGATACTGAGTTAGAGGAATATTTAGGAGGCAAAACTGATGGGACTTAGGAAATAAATCCAAATAATGGAGAGTGTCAAAGAAGGATATCTTAGAAAGATCTCACAATTTTTTAGATTTGGTGATTTAATGTATTGTTAATACCATTTATTGATATTGGGCAATTAGGTAAAGAACTGGTTTATGAAAGAAGTAGGTGAGTTGAGGCTAGAATTTGTTGAGTTTCATGTCTGTAGTGCCTCTAGCAGGTAAGTCACATTAGTGTATATTCCATTAATAAGAGGATAACATACCAGTTTTGTATCAACAAAAGACAATATATATTTAACATATGACAAATTAACACTGACAAAATGAGTGCTTACAGATGGCATAAACTAGACATATTGACTAGAAGATTCATCAAAATCTTCTTTGAAGAAATGGGACATGAATTAGATCTTGAACTATGTATTAGAGGCAGGGGGAATAGAATGAGAAGGTACATAGGTTAAGAGTTTTGGTTGAATATGGTGGCCCAATTCATAAATATGCTGAAAGCTTAAAGGAAGGGTTTGAACTTTATCCTAGGGATAATAATGATTTAAGCTCTGGGAAATGGCATCATGAAGAGTATTTCAGAAAGATGTATCTGATAGCTTAATTAGGATACAGCAGAAGGAGATCATAGAGCAAACCTGAAACAGTGTAATTTTATGTCATGTCTTAATTTGATATGTGAGATGAGTTACCAGTATAAAGTAAAAACTACATTTCATATTGAGGTTGATAGTGTTTCTACAATAAGTAAAACACTCCAAATCTTCCATAAAGAAGATTTACAAGGTTAGAGTGGTAATTTAAAGATACTTAAATACAAAACAGGAATCTTGAACTCTTCTCAGCATAGGAAACAGAAATAAAGGAAGACAATAAGGCAGCAATAAAAAAATCTGGATTTGTGGCTGGGCAAAGTGGCTCACGCCTGTAATCCCAGCACTTTGGGAGGCTGAGGTGGGCAGATCACAAGGTCAGCAGATCAAGACCATCCTGGCTAACACAGTGAAACCCCATCTCTACTAAAAATACAAAAAATTAGCCGGGTGTGGTCACGGGCACCTGTAGTCCCGCTACTCGGGAGGCTAAGGCAGGAGAATGGCATGAACCTGGGAGGTGGAGCTTGCAGTGAGCCAAGACTGCGTCACTGCACTCCAACCTGAGCAACAGAGCAAAACTCGGTCTCAAAAAAAAAAATCTGGATTTGTAATTGCCATTTTTTAACTCTTCTAGCTATATAGTTAAAGTCACATAGGTAATGGAGAAAAAATCAGAATGAGAGATTGGTAGGAAATATCAGAAACTGTACATGTCAATTGCTCAGAAGCACTTCCCAACAGCAAGATAAAATAAGAGTTCTGTGAGAGGTTATTATAAGAAGATTTATGTTTGCAATAAAATACACTACTACCACTTACCTTCATAATCCCACAGTTGATTGAAAGGTTTTCCTGGTTCTCCAAGTGGGGCTGGAGGATCATTGAAAAATGGAGCACTAATGTCCATCATCACTCCTCTGTCACCTGGATTCAGTCTGATAAATACCGGCTCGTGCTTCACTGGAAAACCATCCCAAGTGTGTTCAATTTTAAAATCCATCTGAAGACTCTTAAAGAAAAATATATTAAAACAAACTCTTTAACAATATACAAATGTTTTCTTTAGTTGGAAATGAAATGAAAATTTCAATGCCAAACAGCAGACAGGAAAGGCAGCAGAGTGGCAAGAGCACAGTCCTGGGAGTCAAAAGGCTATCTTGTGTTGTGCCAAAGCACGGACTCTGAGTTCTAGTCTAAAATAGGTAACTAGTTCCTAGAGGCTTTAAAACTTCTAGATTTAACACTTTTTTATGTAACTTTTTTTAAATTGCTGCCATAGAAACACTATCAATCTCAACACAAAAAGTGATAAAAGTGTTAAAAGTCTAGATTTGGCTCTAGTGCTGTTGTAAATAGTGCATCAAAATCATTTTCTTAATTGTAATCAAGTCTACTGCAAAAATTATTTATATACTTAATCACAACTATAAGCACCATGGGTTCTTATGTCATCCTTTGTCTTTTATTTATTGTAAAGTGTGCAGGTGTCTCAGTTACTGGATCCTCTGGGAATCAAAATCTTTATAATAAAATTCAACTTAGTTAAAAAAAAAAAACCCTCCATAAATCAGTAGAAGCAGCGCTGTTAACACTTGTTCTTTTGTCCAAAATCCTTTTCTTCATGGGGGTTGAGGACGGGGAGTTCCAATCATTTAAAAGTTAGTAGAGCTGAATTTTGCCTTCCTTTGTCCCAGCATATACACTTTCATTTTTAATATTTTAACTGTTAAATGACTGCTTGTTTGGTTAATTACCTCTCTCCAACTGAAAAATGGGAACAAAATCTGCGATCATTTAAACTTTGAAACAGACTAAGTACCTACAAAAGAGCAGTTTTTGCATTTTAAATTAGTTTCCTAAGTATTCAATAGAAGGGCATAGTATTGTAATGCATTGATAAAATTACATTTTTGAATACTATGGATTGGGCATTTTCTAAACATTGTCTCATTTAATTTCACTACAAACTTGCAGAGAAACTATTATTGTCCTCATTACAAATGGAACAGATTTGTTCAAGGTCACATGACTAGCATATCTAGAAATTAAACCAATGTCAACAATGTTTTCCCAGATGAAGACATTTCAGGAATCTGCGAGGAGATGAAAATTTTATTTAGGAGTGGTGGAACCCCCAAATTACACTAGATCCTGTGTTTTATCCAAAAGATAATCTCACTTAGTACCTGATGACTTTTCCAAACTGTAACTTCTTTTATCTGAAATCTTTGAATGTATTCCTTTGCTTCATAAGTTATTTGCAGTCTTTTACTGTAATTAATGAGGTTACTAAATTTGGAATTAATTTAATTCAGTGAATATGTATTAAAAACCTACTATGAGTAAGCGGTGGGAGATCCAAATGTACAAGCTCTGCGTAACATAAGAAATCCAAGACCTCTAAAAACCTTTTTCTAAAGCATATAGCTTTTACTAATTTTCACTACATGCTCACAAATTTTACTAGATAATCTCTAAAATTAAACAATTCTGGTATTATAACCCATTTGTAGAAAGTTAATAGCATTTCAGAAGAAATGTTCAGCAACTCATATTCTTCATTATTGATATAAGCGCAATGAGTGATAAAACTATATAAATTCATTCTGATTTAACTGGATTACATGGAATAAAATACCTCAATAATAAATTTATTTTCTTTAGTTGAAACATCAAGGCACATTCTACAAAAAAAAAAAATGTATAATCCTCTACCCTAAATTTTGGTAGTAATAAGCATCCTCATGCAGCACATAGGAAGAAATAAGAATAAATCAGGACGTTAGAAATGCTGAATGACTGATTCTGACACCAATAGGCTGAAAGAAAATGTTATTCTCCTAATTTAGAGCTTGACAATTCTTGACAATTTTGGCAATACATACCTTAGCTACTAGGAAATTCTGGCAAATTCACTTATTCTTCATACAACCACCAAATCCACAAAAATTCTGCATACATTAAAGAGATCCCCATCTTAATCAGTGGATTTCCACTAGGGACTTAATTCCCTGCACATTCAGGCAATCAATTCTATGTCTAAATGGAATATAACCATAGCAGTGATATCCAGTGATATGCTCCTAAAACTGGCCTATCATTTCCATGCGTACATGGTGGGTCTCATGGTTAGAGTGAGATAGACTTTATAGCAGGTGTGTCCCATCTTTTGGCTTCCCTAGACCACATTGGAAGAAGAAGAATTATCTGTCTTGGGCCATACATAAAATGCATTGACACTAACAATAGCTGATGAGCCAAAAAGGAAAAAAGAAAAAAAGTCACAAGAAAATTCATAATGTTTACGAATTTGTGTTGGGCTGCATTCTAAGCCATCCTGGGCCACATGCAGCCCATGGGCCTTGGGTTGGACAAGCTTGCATAGGTTTCAAATTACTTCAAAATGTAATTTTATCTGGAAGATAAGAAGTAAAAGATAAAAGCAAAGTTACCATTGTTAAGAATTAGGTAGTGAGTACCTCAAACCTTTCTACTGGTTCCTTCTGCTTTTCCCCACTAAGGTTTCTTTGAGCATTATTTGAAAATTACTGCAAGAAATAGTGACTAGACTTCCATGGCTGATCAGTTATGGGAATAGTGCATGGCTGATCAGTCCAAAGACCAAATATAATTTTGGCTTTAATTGCATAAACAACTTTAGTTTCTTATTGCAATGACAAATGTGTTTATTTTTAAAAAAACTTTATATTGCTTAAAGAACATTCATGTCAATCTAAGTGTGCATAATATTTATAAAAATTAACCTAAAAAGTATAGTCCATCCTGCCCAGTAATTAACAGTCTAGTTTAAAAATAACATAAACTAGAGACAGATGATTCTCCTTCAGTAATCTTCTGAGATTTAATCCCCACAATCTTTCAATTTCTTTGTATTTGAAATTGTGCTCATTAAGTAAAGACAACTTAATTGTCAATGTCCTTCACCTCTTGGGCTAGCGCTCCCCTCCTAGTCATTCTCTATTAACCTGTACACTGCTCTATTTCTATTCTTACATGGCACTTACATGGCATGACATATTTGTTTACTGACTCCCTGAACCCAGCTAGAATGCCTGTAAGTGATGCTTACTATTTATTTGTTGAGTGAATAACTTTTCTAATCCCTGGATCTAGCACTCTAGATTTTATGCAGAAGAAACCTACTGTGTTCGTGGTATCATCATCACGACCATCGCGTAGTGTCATTTAACACTACATATCAGATCAATACAACGGCTAATAACGAAGATGATAAACCCAGAAATTCCCTTCAATTTAGTTTATCAAGCACTTATTAAGCACTCATCTTATTTCAGGTACCATACCAGGTGCTGGGGCAATAACATATAATAAGTCTACAGCAGTTTGGGATGGTTCTCACGTAACTAGTCAATGAGGTCCCCATTTCCAATATCAGTTGGTTCATTTTGCAGTCCTAAATTTAATTCAGTGGGATCCTTATACCAAAGTAAGTTTTAGATGAATCAAAGATTTAAACATAAAAATCAAAATCATATAAAAACAAGAAATAAAAAGAAAGTTAAATAAAATCTTATAGTAGTAAGGTAGGAGATGAGCTGGACCTGTTTTCTGAGCACCCAGGCCCACTGATTAAAACAGAAACTAATCAAAATAAAATGCAGCAAAAGAAACCAGCTAAAACCAAGATGGCAACAAAAGTGATCTCTAGTTGCCCTCACTGCTCATTACACATTAATTACAATGCAGTAGCATGCAAAAAGAAATTCCCAACAGTGGCATGACAGTTTACAAATGCCATGTTTGTAAACTCCTAGAAGTTACTTTATATGGTTTAAAAAAGGGAGGAACCCTCAGCTCTGGGAACCCTTCCTACTTTTCTGGAAAACGCATGAACAACCCACCCCTTATTTAGCATATAATTAAGGAATTGTCGTGTATATAGCTAGCCAACAATTCATGGGAGCTGCTGCTCCTACTCTGTCTATGGAGCAGCCATTTTCCTGTACTTTGTTGCTCTGATAAGCTTGCTTTTGCTTGTGAACCCCTTCCTGAATGAAGCTAAGAACCCTCCTGGGCTGAGCCCCAATTCTGGGCTTTCCCTGCATTAGTAGAGAAAACCTTTTAAAATAGAAACCAAAACCCAAACATTTTACTCCATAAATATAACAAAACTAACATGGATGCAGCTGGAGCCTATTATTCTAAGCAAATTAATGCAAGTACAGAAAACCAAATAACACATATTTTCACTTATAAGTGGAAATTAAACATTAGGTACTCACGGACATAAAGATGGCAACAATAGACACTGGGGACTACTAGAGGGGGATGGGAAGGAAGGGGCAAAGTTTGAAAAACTAACTACTGGGTACTATGCTCACTACCCAGGTGATGGGATCATTTGTACCCCAGATCTCAGCATCATGGAATATAACCATGTAACAAACCCACGCATGTATCCCCTGGATCTAAAATAGAAGTTGAAAATTTTTTAATAATTAATAAATAATATAATAAAAGCAAAAACCTCCTTCCCAAGTTCCCCTTACCCCAAAAGCCTATCATTAACAAAATCAATAGACAGTCTGGGAAAAAGTATATGCAAGTCATACTTGATACAAATAACTAATTTCTTTGATGCGTAAAGAGCTCCTAGAAATCAATAAGGAAAAGACCAACACTCTAACAGAAAAGTGACCAAAAATTATGAACAGCCAGTTAGCTCACAGAGAGAAAATGCAAAATGTTCACTTACAATGACAGAAATGCAAACTAAAACCACAATAAATTACCATTTTTCACTTAGATTGGCAAGGATCAGAAAGTCTGATAACATGCTGTGTTAATGAGGGCACTGAGAAAAAAATCATATATTGCTAGTGAGGCATAATTGATACAGCCTCTGTGAAGAGCAATACGTCAGTATCTATCAAAATACAAATGCAAATATCCTTCGACAAAAATAATTCTAGTTCTAGGAGTCACTATACCTGCACATATTCAAAATGCATAAGTATTGAGGATATTTGTGGTAGCCTTGTTTATAATAACAAAATGTTGGAAGCAACTTAAATGTCCATCAGTGGAGGACTGGTAAAAAAAAAATTATGCTATATCATACAATGAAACTCTGTATAACTGCTAAAATGAACGAGGCAGCTCTAAATTAACATCTATGCTAAAATACGTTGTGAAGTGAAAAAAAGCAAGGTGCATTTATTTAATAAAAAGGAAGTTTATTTGCATATATGCTTGTGATGCATACACTATCTCAGGAAACACCAAGAAACGGGGTGGTTACAGTGGTTACTTCCCTGAAGGGAATTATCTGCCTGCAGATATGGGAAGGAGGAAGCTTTGCTTTCAACTTCACCACTTTTTAAAAACCTATTTGCATTTTATACTATGACAGACACGCATTACTATTTTAAGGCAACTGAATGGTTTAAAATTATTTTTTGGCCGAGTGCGGTGGCTCACGCCTGTAATCCCAGCACCTTGGGAGGCCAAGGCGGGCGGATCACAAGGTCAGCAGATCAAGACCATCCCGCCCAACATAGTGAAACCCCGTCTCTACTAAAAATACAAAAATTAGCTGGGTGTGGTGGCGGGCGCCTGTAGTTCCAGCTACTTGGGAGGTTGAGGCAGGAGAATCGCTTGAACCCGGAGGCAGAGGTTGCAGTGAGCTGAGATAGCGCCACTGCCCTCCAGTCTGGCGACAGAGCAAGACTCCGTCTCAAAAAAAAACAAAAAAAAACAAAACAAAACAAAAAAAAACAAAATAAGGCTGGTCTCTTAAGAGTATGGTGGCTGCCCCTTCTCCCCTTTATATTATATATGCTGAACGTTTCCGAAAAGTCATAATGCATATTATCAAGATGATTACTGTCCTGCAATTCAAGTTTGGCTGTTTAGACTTTCTTAATACAATGTTTATTGTTAATCTGTATGTTTCTACTTTTAATCCCTATTCTTCAAATTGCTCTTAAAACAAGTCAAAAAAATAAATTTTCAATTATTCTGATTGCTTTTTCTTTACCTGGAAAGACCTCTAAAAGGAAACGAAGGAAGAGAAAGGAGACCGAACACTGGAGCATTAAGAACCCGGGAAAAGAAAAAAATGTTCACAAAGTTTAAAAGAAATAAATTATGGTAAAGGCGTTTTCTCAACCAAATGATCTGCAAGGAAAATTTCCAAATTCCTCTGCTCAACAAAATTTCTTTTAGTTTTTCTACAATAATGATTTCTTTTCAGTTTCCATACCGCCCCGAGGCCCCGCCCATTTATAAGAGAAACGAAGAAATGAGGAAGTCAGCCTGAAAGTGGGAGTACGCTCAATTAGCAGGAGACAGCTGAAAAGTAAAATACTTTTCATTATTTTCCAGAGATCAAGCGAAAGACAAGACCTGGCGACGGCGAAAGGAATGTCAGAGAGAAGAGGGAATAACAAGAGAACACAGACCACGAAGCTTTTCTCAAAACACTGGCTTCCTCCTTTTAGCCGAGGTCAACGGAGAGGGCTCAGCTTTAGGCTCCACCCAGCTGCCTACACGTTCTGGGGGAGGGGCTTGGAACACTGAAGCAGAGAGACTTGATTTTTCTAGGAAAGAAAGATGTTGAAGGGCCACAGGTGAACATCTGAAGACTTCTAATCGTTCCACTAAAGTTTGAGTGGTTTCTTAGAAGAAGGAAGGGTGATTCGGAAATAAAAATACTGTGCAACAATTTGAAAATCAACTGTAAATCATTAAGATTACAATAGAACATGTACAGAAATAATTCATTTAATACAACTACAGGCTAACTGGCTATATAAGCAAAAACTATAAATTATATTTTACCAGCTATAAATTATATTATACTATACTCCTGGGGAGGCATGTTCATGGCGGTTAACAATTGTGAAATTAGAACCATCCTGCCTGGGTTCAAATCGCAACTCAGGCACTTGCCAGCTGTGTGATCTGTTCTGACCCTTGCTTAAACTTCTAACTTTGTATTCTTCATGGTACTTTGCACATAGTAGTGGGTGCTCAATGTCAATTGATCAACCAAATTAATGTTAGTGAAATGTCACTAATTTTCAATCTATACAATTATCTATTAGTATGTACATTTCCACTTGTCATTCCTTGTATTCAATTTATACTAATAGATACTTTCCAGGAACATCTACTGAATTCTTTCATTCTTTCCATCAGATATTTAATCAATTCTGTGTTCCAGGTATTATGATGGAGCCTGGAGACAAACTACAAAACATGATAGATAATGCAGGAAGGAGCATGAAATAAGTACTAAGGTGGCACCTACCTTGGGAGACGTGGATAGAGAACTCAGGAGGTGTGAAAAGGAGAAACACGAGAGGGGATCCTTTAAGGATAAGTGAAATCATCACAATTTTGTTTCCTAATGATGAAACTTACGTTGAAAATACTCCATTAAAATTGATCTACTAAAATCTTGTAACCACAAACACAAACACAAAAACAAAAAACTATCATGATCATAATTATGATCATGTAAGCTAAAAAAAATCGAGTGCAGACATAAAAAATTTCACCTGAGATACTCACTTTATTTAACTACCACTCATCATTATAGCCAGAAGGTATTTGCTTCCATCCAGTTTGGGTGTAAGCATAGAGTTAAGTCTATAATTATTTATTTGATGCCAAGTAGAAACACAATATGACATTATACAAAGTTCAAATGTGGGAGAAGTTACAAGCAAGTCCTCGGAGAGTCAGTGAGATGTTTATGAAGAAAGAGTCATATACTGAACTCCAAAAACGAGTTGCACAGTCAATTTTCCCTTTACGTAAAAAGTTTTCGTGTAAACACTATAGCTACTAAAAATCAGAACAAGTTCAATTATCCACGACCCAAAGCTAGATTAGACCTTTTCAATGATTATTAAGCTACACATCCATATTTATTTATTTATTTATTTATTTATTTATTTTGAGACGGAGTCTCTCTCTGTCGCTGGGGCTGGAGTGCAGTGGCCGGTTCTCAGCTCACTGCAAGCTCCGCCTCCCGGGTTTATGCCATTCCCCTGCCTCAGCCTCCGAGTAGCTGAGACTACAGGCGCCCGCCACCTCGCCCGGCTAGTTTTTTGTATTTTTTAGTAGAGACGGGGTTTCACCGTGTTAGCCAGGATGGTCTCGATCTCCTGACCTCGTGATCCGCCCGTCTCGGCCTCCCAAAGTGCTGGGATTACAGGCTTGAGCCACCGCGCCCGGCAACACATCCATATTTAACAGTTAGTCTTTAGAGGAAGGGACCATCTCATTCTATTAACAGCGAGTATTGAGTCAGGCCTTCAGATGCCTAACTGCACATATTCGAATATATTTTTAAAAATTTCTTAACACATATCGCTAAGGTTACTTTATATGACATTATGAGTACAGGACAACAAACTCTTAAGCTGTTAAACAGAAAGCCAAATCAAGCTGCATCTATGACATGGCTGTTTAGTGAAACTTTACTTCAATCCATAAAAATACAATTTATTAAAAGCACAAAACTAGTGGCTAGCTTCAAATTAACATGTTTGTTGCTAGTGGTGAGATTTCCTCCAATGTTAAATGATTTTTTTTAAAAAAACATACGTTTTAAATCCAGACAAAATCAATTTTCAAAAATGAAAATTGTAATCTATCCACAAATGTAAGTTTTACCGTTTTGTTTTTTGAAAAAAAAAAAAAGTACCTTTTATCTTTCCTTATATTTGAGGAAACAAGCTTATCTTTGAAGAAATAGCTGCTGAATTTGCAAGATCTTTTGAATACTTCTAACTACATGCTTTATTACTACACAGTTAAATATTTAAACAACAGTTGTCTCCTTTGGCAGGATGGTACTTACCTTCTTGAGATGACCAAATCGAAACACAGAACTCCTCCAGAGGTACAGCCTTGGTGGGAGATTCTGAAGACCCCAGTCTGGCTTCTACCCCTAGCCTCATGAACCTGCATCCTTTACTTAGTCCAGAAAGGCTTAGTATATTAGTAACCAAAGATAGTGAGGGCATTTAAACTGTGTATTTCATGCCCTACTCACGTTTGCATTTTGGGTTAAAAAAAAAAAAAAAAAAAGAGGTTGGGCCCCACCACCTGGAGACACTGTCCCACCAGTTTGCCCGCTGCGCCAAGCCGGTGGCTCAGCTGTCACCCAGGTTCTCACGACTCCTCCCATTGCTTGACAGCCAGCCAATAGCGTGCTAGGACTCTAGGACGCGCGATGGCGTAAGCGCAAACGCCCGCGTGATGACGCAAGCGGCGTCACCGTCTCCAAGGAGTGGTTCGGGGCACCGGTTTCAAAGTCGCAGGGCGGGCCGAGTGGACTTCCGCTGCTGGCCTGGGGCTTCCCAGCCGTCTTGGCGTCGTCTTCTCCAACCCACGCCGCTCCGCGTAGAACGCCGCTCTCAGGCTGCCCTCCAGCTCCCGCGGCACTCTCCTAGGTGGCCCGATGAGACCCGGAGTGACCCGCGGGACGCCTGTATCGACCACGTCCTCTTCCCACCAGGGTAGGATTCGGTTGAACGTGGAACAGAATTCACTTGGTGCGTCCCCAACAATCTTCAGTATCTCTCCAGGGCCTGGGACTCGTCTGGGGCGCGGGGGAAGGAAGCGTGGCGTGTAGATGCCGCGTGAGTAGGATGCAGATTGCACCGCTGGAGCGCTTGACAACCAACCGAGCGTTGGCTTAGTTTTGTTTTCCCGCACAGCGAGCTCTGTGTCTTTCAGAGGAAGGTAAAGGTGGTGAAAACTCCAAACTAAAATTGTATCGAAATGGCTACAGAAATCGACTTTCTGAGAGAGCAAAGTAAGCTCCATGTTTTTTTGAGACTTCATATTCACATACAATGTTTAATATCGTCGTCGTTGACCGACGTATCTTTTTTGAATGCTGGTTGGGTACATTTAAATTTGTAAAAATTTAAAGAAGTTAGTTGCAGGAAAAAAGAAAAGCTTGATGGTATACGTGAGGATGTGTATATATTTAAGCAGAACCGTATGGTGGTACTTGTGGCTTACACAGAATTCTGCTAGACGCTAAACATGTTTGTTACGTTCCTCTCGTGCTCTGAAGATTAGAAGGCTAATGGCCAGCAAGAGTTTCCAAGTGTGCATTTAAAACCTAGGGGCCCAGCTCTCTGGCCATTTATTAAAAAGATGTTTATTGAACTCCTGTTTCTATTATGTACCAGACACTATAGAAGAACAGCTGCTGCAAAGATAAACAGGACAGTTTTTACCTTAAGAATTTAATTTCGGGAGGGAAATGTATTCCAAAGTATATTGAAGTGGCAGCAACTGCTGGCTCTTTTGCCACAGTCTCATGGGGTTGTTGGAATGATTAAATGAATATTAAAATATGTAAAGGATTTAGAATAGTATCTGATACATTGTTAATTTATTGTTATGTAATAGTTAAATATTAACTGTTACACGATTATTATTAAAATATGTTCAAGGAAGGTGCTATTGGGCTGAAACGTGCAGTACCAATATGAATTTACTATATAAAAACTCTAGGCATCCCAAATAGAACAATATTTGCGACACTGAGGGCGTTAGGAATATGCTTTGTTAAAGATTTGCAATAAGGCTGGTTTGAATGTAATATTGATGTAAATTGAATTGGAATATTTATATAGGGAAATGGCAAGTGCAGTCGAAGGAGTAGAAAGGGCTGGATGGTGAAGGGCCCTGTCTTCTCTGTGCTAAGGAGTTTGGACCACTGCATGGGTTATAGGAATTCAGTTGAGAGTGGCATGATCAAATTGTCATTTAGAAGGCCCGGTCTGATTTTTATGGGGAATGTGCATTATAGCAGAGTGCAGTTAGTTGACTACTGTCATCATTCAGGTAAGAAGTAAACTAAGTTGGGCACAGGGAGACTGGGGATCAGGGGATTTGAGGGAAAGAGGTAGAGGACACTTAGTTTTCGCTTGAGCAACAGGGAAGTTAGGAAAAAGGTAGTAAGTCCCATTTTGGCAGCATTATAGACCAGTGGTTAAGAACTCAGTTAGCCTCTAGATTTAGTCTGTCTGGGCTCAGAGCCTACCTCTTTCCAGGTCTGTGACCTCGAGCAAGTTTCCTAGCTTTTCTGCACCTCAGTTTTCTCACTTGTATAATGAGTATAAGAACACAAGAATTCTCTTGAAGTTGTGACACTTAAATGAGATGATGAAAAAGCATTGAGCATTGTGTCTGGCACATTTTAAGTGCATGGTATATGTTATCTAAAATAATTAATGACACTATAATGACACAATAACATTAGCATTATTTCTTAGGTTTGTAGTGAGAATATCCCCATCCCATAAGAACAGCTAACTGGCCACCATAAGAGTGGTGTGGCACAGGAGTTGGTTGGTGAGGAGTTTGGCTAGAGTCAGGAGAGTACTTAAGGCAGTGAGAAACTATTAATTTCATAAGAATGATCCAGCCAGAATTCTTAGATAAAACCGAGATCCAAATACCAGGGGGAAACAAATAAGACAACTGAAGCATAGTAACATTTTTTGAAAAATGAGTGGTATTTAATAGTTCCACAGAAGACAAGTGGAGTGCAAGAAGGAAATCTCAAGCAGAAGGAGCAGAAGAAGGAGTGGTTCAAAGGCTTAAAATAACTGGTTTTATTCAGGGAATCGGAGCCTAGAATGGTAGCGTTTGCATGAAGAGATAAGAATGAGAGTTGAGTGTCTGTGTTGCTCTCCTTTTTTCTTTAACTAGATTTTGCATGCCATTTGAAGGTGGTGGATTATTCCATTAAGTGACCCACCTAAATACCAGCCCAGATAAAGATAGATGGTCTTCTTTCCACCTGCCTCTGACTTTTTCTACACTGATTTCTGTTGATCTTTATTGTGTCTTTGTTCCTTTTGAATTTGGGAGCCTAGGTCAAGACCATTTGTTTTGGTACTTCTCAACTGGCAACCCCACATGACATTTCCTCTGATAATTACTATTTCAGCTTTACATATCGTAACAACAGGCAGCTCCACACTCAACCAGGCTACTAGTAGAGTAAGCTTGTAGCATATTTGCTGTGTACTGTTCTTCCACCTCTGTCTGGGAAAGATCAGTTAGTTTTTAGGAACCTGTTCAAAGAGGTACTTGTATTATCAATCTAAGGAACTAAGAATTCATTCATTAGTGGGGTGTGAGACTCACTGGCAGAGTGGTGATGGACTCATTTTTTTCTTTTCATTCTCTTAACAGTGTTGGAGACAAACATTTTTAATTTTGATGAAATAATTCATCAATTTTTTCTTTTATGAATTATGCTTTGGGTGTCATGTAAGAAATCATCGCCTAACCCAAGGTTGCAAAGATTTCTTCTATGTTTTCTACTAGGAGTTTTATAGTTTTAGGTTTTACATTTAGATCTATGGTTCATAGAGTTAAATTTTATACAAGGCATGAGGTAAGGATCCAGGCCACTTTTTTGCATTGGATGCCCAATTGGAAAAACTACCCTTTCTCCATTGAATTACCTCTGCTCCTTTACAGTTGTTTATATATGTATGGGTCTATTTATGAACTCTATTCTTTTCCACTGATTTATTTGTCTATCTGGACACCAATACCCCACTGTCTTAATTATATCAGCTTTATAGTACGTTTTAAAGTAAAATTGGTTCTTTTTTACCTCGTTGATGTATCTCTTTAAATTTTCTCAGCTATACTTTGTAGTTTTTAATGTTTAGGTTTTGCACATCTTTTGTGAGATTTATGCCTATGTATTGAAATTTTTGATACTACTGTAAATGATATTATTCTTTTACTTTCAGTTTCTGATTTTTCATTGGTAGTATGTAGAAATAACATTTCTTTTTTATTATTATACTTTAAGTTCTGGGGTACATGTGCAGAACGTGCAGTTTTGTTACATAGGTATACATGTGCCATGGTGGTTTGCTGCACCCATCACCCCGTCACCTGCATTAGGTATTTCTGCTAATGTTATCCCTCCCTTAGTCCCCTACCCCCCAACAGGCCCCAGTGTGTGATGTTCCCCTCCCTGTGTCCACGTGTTCACCTTGTTCAGCTCCCACTTGTGAGTGAGAACATGCAGTGTTTCGTTTTCTGTTCTTGTGATAGTTTGCTGAGAATGATGTTTCCAGCTTCATCCATGTCCCAGCAAAGGACATGAACTCATCCTTTTTTATGGCTTCATAATATTCCATGGTGTATATGTGCCACATTTTCTTTATCCAGTCTGTCATTGATGGACATTTGGGTTTGTTCCAAGTCTTTGCCGTTGGGAATAGTGCCACAATAAACATACGTGTGCATGTGTCTTTATAGTAGAATGATTTATAATTATTTGGGTATATACCCAGTAATGGGATTGCTGGGTCAAATGGTATTTCTGGTTCTAGATCCCTGAGGAATCGTCACACTGTCTTTCACAATGGCTGAACTAATTTACACTCTCATCAACAGTGTAAAACATTCCTATTTCTCCACATCCTCTCCAGCATCTGTTGTTTCCTGACTTTTTAATGATCGCCATTCTAACTGGCGTGAGATGGTATCTCATTGTTGTTTTGATTTACATTTCTCTAATAACCAGTGATAATGAGCATTTTTTCATGTTTGTTGGCTGCATAAATATCTTCTTTTGAAAAGTGTCTGTTTATATACTTTGCCCACTTTTTGATGGGATTGTTTGCCTTTCTGTTGTAAATTTAAGTTCTTTGTAAATTGTGGATATTAGACCTTTGTCAGATGGATAGATTGCAAAAACTTTCTTCCATTCTGTAGGTTGCCTGTTCATTCTGATGATAGCTTTTTTTGCTGTGTAGAAGCTCTTCAGTTTAATTAGATTCCATTTGTCAGTTTTGGCTTTTTTTGCCATTGCTTTTGGTGTTTTAGACATTAAGTCTTTGCCCTTGCCTATGTCCTGAATGGTATTGCCTAGGTTTTCTTCTAGGGTTTTTATAGTTTTAGGTCTTACATTTAAGTGTTTAATCCATCTTGAGGTGATTTTTGTATAAGGTGTAAGGAAGGGGTCCAGTTTCAGTTTTCTGAATATGGCTAGCCAGTTTTCCCAACACCATTTATTAAATAGGGAATCTTTTCCCCATTGCTTGTTTGCGTCAGGTTTGTCAAAGATCAGATGGCTGTAGATGTGTGGTGAGAAATAATGTTTTTTAATATTCTGCTCTGCAGCTTTGCCAAACTCATTCATTAGCTCTCGTAGTTTTGTAGAGTCTATCAGTAGTTTTATGTAGATAGTCTTGTCATCTGAAAATAAAAACAGTTTTATTTCTTTTCAATTTGGATGCCTTTTATTTCTTTTTCTTGCCTTATTGCAGTGGCCAGAATCTCTGGTACGGTGTTGAACAGAAGTGGTAGGAATACACATCCATGTCCTGTTCCTGATCTTATGGGGAAGGCATTTGTCTTTCAGAATTAGGTATGATACTAGTTGTAGGTTTTTCATAGATGTTCTTATGTTGAGAATGTTCCTTTCCCTTCTTAATTTGTAGAGAGTTTTTATCAAAATGGATGCTGGATTTTTAAAAATGCTGTTCTGCATCCATTGAGATTATCAGATATTTTTTCATTTTTTGTTTGTTAATAGAGTGAATTACATTGATTAATTTCAAATGTTAAAACCATCTTGCCTTTCTGGGATAAATTCTACTTGCTCATGATGTATAATCCTTTCTCGATATTATTGAATTTTATTTTATAAATGTTTGCTTAAAATTTTAATGTGTTCAGAAGCTTTTTTTCTTTTTGGGACAGGATCTTCCTCTGTTACCCAGGCTGGAGTGCAATGGCACAGTCACTGCTCTTTGCAGCCTCAACCTCCTGGGCTCAAGTGATCCTTCTGCCTCAGCCTCTTGAGTAACTGGGACTGCAGGCACATGCCACCATATCTGGCTAATTTTTTTTTTTTTTTCTTTTTGTAGAGATAGGGTCTCCCTGTGTTTCCCAGGCTGGTCTTGAACTTCTGGGTTCAAGTGATCTTCTTGTCTCCCAAAGTGCTAGGATTATAGGCATGAGCTATCATGCCCAACCTATGAAACTTTTTTGCGTTTCTTTTTTTCTTCCTTTTTTTTTCTTGCCAAGGGTCTCACTGTCACCCAGGCTGGAGTTTAGTGGTACACTTGTAGCTCACTACAACCTGGAATTCCTAGGCTGAAGCCCTCCACCTGCCTCAGCCTCCTGATCAGCTAGGACTACAGGCATGTGCCACTGCACCTGGCTAATTTTTTTTTTTTTTTTTTTTTTTTTTTTTTTTTTTGGTAGAAGCGGGGTCTCCCTTTGTCATCCAGGCTGGTCTTGAACTCCTGTGCTCAAGTGATCCTCTTGTCTCCCAAAGTGCTGGGATTATAGGCATGAGCTATCATGCCCAACCTATGAAGCTTTTTTGCTTTTCTTTTTTTTCTCTCCCCCTTTTTTTTTCTTTCTTGCGCAAGGGCCTCACTGTCACCCAGGCTGGAGTTTAGTGGTACACTTGTAGCGCACTACAACCTGGAACTCCTAGGCTGAAGCCTTCCACCTGCCTCACCCTGTGAGTAGCTAGGACTATAGGCATGTGCCACTGCACCTGGCTAATTTTTTTTTTTTTTATTATACTTTAAGTTCTAGGGTACATGTGCATAACGTGCAGGTTTGTTACATATGTATACTTGTGCCATGTTGGTGTGCTGCACCCATCAACTCGTCAGCACCCATCAATTCGTCATTTATATCAGGTATAACTCCCAATGCAATCCCTCCCCCCTCCCCCCTGCCCCCTCCCCCCTTCCCGTGATACGCCCCGGTGTGTGATGTTCCCCTTCCCGAGTCCAAGTGATCTCATTGTTCAATTCCCACCTATGAGTGAGAACACGCGGTGTTTGCTTTTCTGTTCTTGTGATAGTTTGCTAAGAATGATGGTTTCCAGCTGCATCCATGTCCCTACAAAGGATGCAAACTCATCCTTTTTTATGGCTGCATAGTATTCCATGGTGTAAATGTGCCACATTTTCTTAATCCAGTCTGTCACTGATGGACATTTGGGTTGATTCCAAGTCTTTGCTATTGTGAATAGTGCCGCAATAAACATACCTGTGCATGTGTCTTTATAGCAGCATGATTTATAATCCTTTGGGTATATACCCAGTAGTGTGATGGCTGGGTCATATGGTACATCTAGTTCTAGATCCTTGAGGAATTGCCATGCTGTTTTCCATAATGGTTGAACTAGTTTACAGTCCCACCAACAGTGTAAAAGTGTTCCTATTTCTCCACATCCTCTCCAACACCTGTTGTTTCCTGACTTTTTAATGATTGCCATTCTAACTGGTGTGAGATGGTATCTCATTGTGGTTTTGATTTGCATTTCTCTGATGGCGAGTGATGATGAGCATTTTTTCATGTGTCTGTTGGCTGTATGAATGTCCTGTTTTGAGAAATGTCTGTTCATATCCTTTGCCCACTTTTTGATGGGGTTGTTTGCTTTTTTTTTGTAAATTTGTTTGAGTTTTTTGTAGGTTCTGGATATCAGCCCTTTGTCAGATGAGTAGATTGCAAATATTTTCTCCCATTCTGTAGGTTGCCTGTTCACTCTGATGGTAGTTTCTTTTCCTGTGCAGAAGCTCTTTAGTTTAATGAGATCCCATTTGTCAATTTTGGCTTTTGTTGGCGTTGCTTTTGGTGTTTTAGACATGAAGTCCTTGCCCATGCCTATGTCCTGAATGGTACTACCTAGGTTTTCTTCTAGGGTTTTTATGGTATTAGGTCTAACATTTAAGTCTCTAATCCATCTTGAATTAATCTTCGTATAAGGAGTAAGGAAAGGATCCAGTTTCAGCTTTCTACTTATGGCTAGCTAATTTTCCCAGCACCATTTATTAAATAGGGAATCCTTTCCCCATTTCTTGTTTCTCTCAGGTTTGTCAAAGATCAGATGGCTGTAGATGTGTGGTATTATTTCTGAGGACTCTGTTCTGTTGCATTGGTCTATATCTCTGTTTTGGTACCAGTACCATGCTGTTTTGGTTACTGTAGCCTTGTAGTATAGTTTGAAGTCAGGTAGCGTGACACCTCCAGCTTTGTCCTTTTGACTTAGGATTGTCTTGGCAATGCGGGCTCTTTTTTGGTTCCATATGAACTTTAAAGCAGTTTTTTCCAATTCTGTGAAGAAACTCATTGGTAGCTTGATGGGGATGGCATTGAATCTATAAATAACCTTGGGCAGTATGGCCATTTTCACGATATTGATGCTTCCTATCCATGAGCATGGTATGTTCTTCCATTTGTTTGTGTCCTCTTTGATTTCACTGAGCAGTGGTTTGTACTTCTCCTTGAAGAGGTGCTTTACATCCCTTGTAAGTTGGATTCCTAGGTATTTTATTCTCTTTGAAGCAATTGTGAATGGAAGTTCATTCATGATTTGGCTGTCTGTTTGTCTGTTACTGGTGTATAAGAATGCTTGTGATTTTTGCACATTAATTTTGTATCCTGAGACTTTGCTGAAGTTGCTTATCAGCTTAAGGAGATTTTGGGCTGAGACAATGGGGTTTTCTAAATATACAATCATGTCATCTGCAAACAGGGACAATTTGACTTCTTCTTTTCCTAACTGAGTACCCTTGATTTCTTTCTCTTGCCTGATTGCCCTAGCCAGAACTTCCAACACTATGTTGAATAGGAGTGGTGAGAGAGGGCATCCCTGTCTTGTGCCAGTTTTCAAAGGGAATTGTTCCAGATTTTGCCCATTCAGTATGATATTGGCTGTGGGTTTGTCATAAATAGCTCTTATTATTTTGAGGTACGTTCCATCAATACCAATTTATTGAGCGTTTTTAGTATGAAGGGCTGTTGAATTTTGTCAAAAGCCTTTTCTGCATCTATTGAGATAATCATGTGGTTCTTGTCTTTGGTACTGTTTATATGCTGGATTACGTTTATTGATTTGCGAATGTAGAACCAGCTTTGCATCCCAGGGATGAAGCCCACTTGATCATGGTGGATAAGCTTTTTGATGTGCTGCTGAATCCGGTTTGCCAGTATTTTATTGAGGATTTTTGCATCGATGTTCATCAGGGATATTGATCTGAAATTCTGGTTTTTTGTTGTGTCTCTGCCAGGCTTTGGTATCAGGATGATGTTGGCCTCATAAAATGAGTTAGGGAGGATTCCCTCTTTTTCTATTGATTGGAATAGTTTCAGAAGGAATGGTACCAGCTCCTCCTTGTACCTCTGGTAGAATTCAGCTGTGAATCCATCTGGTCCTGGACTTTTTTTGGTTGGTAGGCTATTAATTATTGCCTCAATTTCAGAGCCTGCTATTGATCTATTCAGGGATTCAACTTCTTCCTGGTTTAGTCTTGGAAGAGTGTACGTGTCCAGGAAATTATCCATTTCTTCTAGATTTTCTAGTTGATTTGCGTAGAGGTGTTTATAGTATTCTCTGATGGTAGTTTGTATTTCTGTGGGGTCGGTGGTGATATCCCCTTTATCATTTTTTATTGTGTCTCTTTGATTCTTCTCTCTTTTCTTCTTTATTAGTCTTCTAGCAGTCTGTCAATTTTGTTGATCTTTTCAAAAAACCAACTCCTGGATTCATTGATTTTTTGGAGGGTTTTTTGTGTCTCTATCTCCTTCAGTTCTGCTCTGATCTTAGTTATTTCTTGCCTTCTGCTAGCTTTTGAATGTGTTTGCTCTTCCCTCTCTAGTTCTTGTAATTGTGATGTTAGAATGTCAATTTTAGATCTTTCCTGCTTTCTCTTGTGGGCATTTAGTGCTATAAATTTCCCTCTACACACTGCTTTAAATGGGTCCCAGAGATTCTGATATGTTGTATCTTTGTTCTCATTGGTTTCAAAGAACATCTTTATTTCTGCCTTCATTTCATTATGTACCCAGTAGTCATTCAGGAGCAGGTTGTTCAGTTTCCATGTAGTTGAGCGGTTTTGATTGAGTTTCTTAGTCCTGAGTTCTAGTTTGATTGCACTGTGGTCTGAGAGACAGTTTGTTATAATTTCTGTTCTTGTACATTTGCTGAGGAGTGCTTTACTTCCAATTATGTGGTCAATTTTGGAATAAGTGTGATGTGGTGCTGAGAAGAATGTATATTCTGTTGATTTGGGGTGGAGAGTTCTATAGATGTCTATTAGGTCCGCTTGGTGCAGAGATGAGTTCAATTCCTGGATATCCTTGTTAACTTTCTGTGTCATTGATCTGTGTAATGTTGACAGTGGAGTGTTGAAGTTTCCCATTATTATTGTATGGGAGTCTAAGTCTCTTTGTAAGTCTCTAAGGACTTGCTTTATGAATCTGGGTGCTCCTGTATTGGCTGCATATATATTTAGGATAGTTAGCTCTTGCTGTTGAATTGATCCCTTTACCATCATGTAATGGCCTTCTTTGTCTCTTTTGATCTTTGATGGTTTAAAGTCTGTTTTATCAGAGACTAGGATTGCAACCCCTGCTTTTTTTTGTTCTCCATTTGCTTGGTAGATCTTCCTCCATCCCTTTATTTTGAGCCTATGTATGTCTCTGCATGTGAGATGGGTCTCCTGAATACAGCAGACTGATGGGTCTTGACTCTTTATCCAGTTTGCCAGTCTGTGTCTTTTAATTGGAGCATTTAGTCCATATACATTTAAGGTTAATATTGTTTTGTGTGAACTTGATCCTGCCATTATGATATTAACTGGTCATTTTGCTCGTTATTTGATGCAGTTTCTTCCTAGCCTCGATGGTCTTTACATTTTGGCATGTTTTTGCAATGGCTGGTACCGGTTGTTCCTTTCCATGTTTAGGGCTTCCTTCAGGGTCTCTTGAAGGAAGAGTGGTGACAAAATCTCTAAGCATTTGCTTATCTGTAAAGGATTTTATTTCTCCTTCACTTATGAAACTTAGTTTGGCTGGATATGAAATTCTGGGTTTAAAATTCTTTTCTTTAAGAACATTGAATATTGGCCCCCACTGTCTTCTGGCTTGTAGAGTTTCTGCCAAGAGATCTGCTGTTCGTCTGATGGGCTTCCCTTTGTGGGTAACCCGACCTTTCTCTCTGGCTGCCCTTAAGATTTTTTCCTTCATTTCAACTTTGGTGAATCTGGCAATTATGTGTCTTGGAGTTGCTCTTCTCAAGGAGTATCTTTGTGGCATTCTCTGTATTTCCTGAATTTGAATGTTGGCCTGCCCTACTAGGTTGGGGAAGTTCTCCTGGATGATATCCTGAAGAGTGTTTTCCAACTTGGTTCCATTTTCCCCCTCACTTTCAGGCACCCCAATCAGATGTAGATTTGGTCTTTTTACATAATCCCATACTTCTTGCAGGCTTTGTTCATTTCTTTTTCTTCTTTTTTCTTTTGGTTTCTCTTCTCGCTTCGTTTCATTCATTTGATCCTCAATCGCTGATACCGTTTCTTCCAGTTGATCGAGTCGGTTACTGAAGCTTGTGCATTTGTCACGTATTTCTCGTGTCATGGTTTTTATCTCTGTCATTTCGTTTATGACCTTCTCTGCATTAATTAGTCTAGTTGTCAATTCTTCCACTCTTTTTTCAAGATTTTTAGTTTCTTTGCGCTGGGTACGTTAATTCCTCCTTTAGCTCTGAGACGTTTGATGGACTGAAGCCTTCTTCTCTCAACTCGTCAAAGTCATTCTCTGACCAGCTTCGATCCGTTGCTGGCGATGAGCTGTGCTCCTTTGCATGGGGAGATGCGCTCTTATTTTTTGAATTTCCAGCTTTTCTGCCCTGCTTTTTCCCCATCTTTGTGGTTTTATCTGCCTCTGGTCTTTGATGATGGTGACGTATTGATGGGGTTTTGGTGTAGGTGTCCTTCCTGTTTGATAGTTTTCCTTCTAACAGTCAGGACCCTCAGCTGCAGGTCTGTTGGAGATTGTTTGAGGTCCACTCCAGACCCTGTTTGCCTGGGTATCAGCAGCAGAGGTTGCAGAAGATAGAATATTGCTGAACAGCGAGTATACCTGTCTGATTCTTACTTTGGAAGCTTCCTCTCAGGGGTGTTCTCCACCCTGTGATGTGTGGGGTGTCAGACTGCCCCTAGTGGGGGATGTCTCCCAGTTAGGCTACTCAGGGGTCAGGGACCCACTTGAGCAGGCAGTCTGTCCGTTCTCAGATCGCAGCCTCCGTGTTGGGAGATCCACTGCTTTCTTCAAAGCTGTCAGACAGAGTCGTTTGCGTCTGCAGAGGTTCCTGCTGCTTTTTTTGTTGTTGTTGTTTAGCTGTGCCCTGTCCCCAGAGGTGGAGTCTACAGATACAGGCAGGTTTCCTTGAGCTTCTGTGAGCTCCACCCAGTTCGAGCTTCCCAGCAGCTTTGTTTACCTACTTAAGCCTCAGCAATGGTGGGCGCCCCTCCCCCAGCCTCGCTGCTGCCTTGCGGTTAGATCGCAGACTGCTGTGCTAGCAATGAGGGAGGCTCCCTGGCCGTGGGACCCTCCCGGCCAGGTGTAGGATACAATCTCCTGGTATGTCCGTTTGCTCAAAGCGCAGTATTGGGGTGGGAGTCACCCGATTTTCCGGGTGTTTTGTGTCTCAGTTCCCCTGGCTAGGAAAAGGGACTCCCTTCCCCCTTGCACTTCCCAGGTGAGGCGATGCCTCGCCTTGCTTCAGCTCTCGCTGGTCAGGCTGCAGCAGCTGACCAGCACCGATTGTCTGGCACTCCCTAGTGAGATGACCCCAGTACCTCAGTTGAAAATGCAGAAATCACCGGTCTTCTGTGTCGCTCGCGCTGGGAGTTGGAGACTGGAGCTGTTCCTATTCGGCCATCTTGCTCCGCCCCCCTGGCTAATATTTTTATTTTTATTTTTTTGTAGAAGCCAGGTCTCCCTTTGTCACCCAGACTGGTCTTGAACTCTTGGTTTTAGGCAGTCCTCCTACTTTAGCCTCTTAAAGTGCCTTTTTTCCCCCGCTTTCAATATTTTTGTCTGGTTTTAATCTCAGGTAATGCCAGCCTCTTAGAATTACTTGGAAAATATTTTGTACTCTTCAACTTTCTGTAAGAGTTTGTATAAAATGGTGTTATTTCTTCCTTAAATATTTGATAGAATTCACCAGTGAAGCCAACTGGACCTGAAGTTTTCTTTGTGGAAACGTTTTAAAATACAAACTCAATTTCTTTAATAAATGAAGAGCTATTCAGTACTCTGTATTGTACTTGAGAAGAACCTCTGTAGGTCTCACATTCCCTAGAGTTCTTTCTTTGTGCAGTCTTCTATCCTTTGTCCTGCCAATTCTAGTTCGCTTAATCTCCACTACTTCTCAGCTCCACAAGAGTCCAGTGATCTCCACTTGCATTTCCTCCCCCTGTGTCATGGCCCTGGAAAGTCTCTTAAGTCATTAAGGTGGGGCAATCATAGGGCTTACCTCATTTGTTTCATGTCTCTGATTATCATCGTCTGATGTCTAGTGTACTATAAGACATTGATCATTTATTGCTTGCTTTTTCATGTGTCAGGCAGAAAAGTGGTCCATGGTATTTCTTCTTGAGTATAAGCAGAAGTCCTATTCAAGTTGCCCTACTTTTTGATGTCTTAAACTCAGGTATCTTACTCCTACTATAACTGTTCTTTGACCTCCTCAGACATCTATCCTTTGAGCCCTTCATTTTCTTTACTTCCTTGACTGCTTCCCAGTTTGTTTTTACTGGTGTCTTTTATAGGCTATAACCATTACCCATTAGTCCTTCTGCTCTTGTCAGTAATCTTAATGTGATTACGCCCCTGCTTCTCTATAGCTGATGCCCAGTAACACCTCATGCCATGATTGGTTGATTTTCCTTTACAGTTTTCATATCCAATGCTGTTCAGTACCTATAGATAGCTCAACCCTCTGGATAAGTGCCTTCACAAAGTCAAGGTTAACAGAGCTAGTAGGTGACTGAGCTGAGATTTGAACCCAGGCAGTCTAGTTTCAGTGTCTCTTTTCTTAATTACTACACAAAAAGCATACTTGCAAGAAAGGAAAACTGTAGACCTGTTTCACTTATGCATGTTGGAACTAAAATCCAAAATAAAATATTAGCAAATTGAAACTCAGTGAATGTGTATGTGTGTGTATATATATATATATACATACATGCACCAGCATCTTCATATATTTAGGAAATGCAAATTAAACAAGTGAGATAAGTACTTGTAGAATGAAGGAAATAACAGAATTTAAGTTACAGTAAAATTTTCTTCAGATTATAGTCAATCTATGAAGATTGAAAGTGTTTCCCTCATTATTAATACATAATTTACTTCTTGCCCTATTTTAATTACTGAGGACACAGATCTAGTTTTTTTCTTAATTGAAAACTCGGGGAAAAGAGAGGTTTGTATTGTGATTAATAGTTTTTCTTTTTTTAAAATTTATTTTTTAAGTTCACGAGTGCATGTGCAGGTTTGGTATATAGGTAAACTTGTGTCATGGGCATTTGTTGTACAGATTATTTTGTCACCCAGGTATTAAGCCTAATACCCATTAGTTACTTGTCCTGATCCTCTCCCTTCTCCCACCCTTCACCCTCCAATAGGCCACAGTGTGTGTTAGTCCCATCCATGTGTTCTTATCATTTAGTTCCCACTTATAATGAGAACATACTGTATTTGGTTTTCTGTTCCTGCATTAGTTTGCTAAGGATAATGGCCTCCAGCTCCATCCATATTCCTGCAAAGGACATGATCTCGTTCTTCTTTATGGCTGCATAGTATTCCATGGTATACATGTACCACATTTTCTTTAACCAGTCCACCATTGATGGGCATTAAGGTTGGTTTCATGTCTTTACTGTTGTGAATAGTGTTGCAATGGACATACATGCTCATGTGTCTTTGTGGTAGAATGACTTATATTCCTTTTGACCCTTTCGTATGGGATTATACTCAGTAATGGGATTAAAGGGTCGAATGGTATTTCTGTCTTTAGGTATTTGAGGAATTGCCACACTGTCTTCCACAATGGTTGAACTAATTTCCACTCCCACCAAAATGTATAAATGTTCCTTTTTCTCCACAACTTCACCAGCATCTGTTATTTTTTGACTTTTTAATAATAGCCATTCTAAGTGGTGTGAGATAGTATCTCACTGTGGTTTTGATTTACATTTCTCTAGTGATCAGTGATGTTGAGCTTTTTTTCGTATGCTTGCTGACCACATATATGTCTTCTTTTAAAAGGTGTCTGTTCATGAGCTTTGCCCACTTTTTAATGGGATTTTTTTCTTGTAAATTTAAGTTCCTTATAGATGCTAAATATTAGACCTTTGTCAGATGCACAGTTTGCAGAAATTTTCTCCCACTCTGCAGCTTGTTCACTCTGTAGATAGTTTCCTTTGCTGTGCCAAAGCTCCTAATTTTAATTGGTTTCCATTTGTCAGTTTTTGCTTTTGTTGCAATTGCTTTTGGCATTTTTGTCATGAAACCTTTGCCTACTCCTATGTCCAGATGGTGTTGCCTAAGTTGTCTTCTGGGGTTTTTATAGTTTGGGGTTTTACGTTTAAGTCTTTAATTCATCTTCAGTTATTATTTATATATTGTGTAAGCAAGGAGTCCAGTTTCAGTCTTTTTTCATATGGCTTGCCAGTTATCCAAGCACCATTTAAAGTAGGGAATTCTTTCCCAATTGCTTGTTTTTGTCAGGTTTGTTGAAGATCAGATAGTTGTAGGTATGTGACTTTAATTCTGTGTTCACTATTGTGTTCCACTGGCCTACGTGTCTGTTTTTTGCACCAGTACCATGCTGTTTTGGTTACTGTGGCCCTGTAGTGTAGTTCGAAGTCAGGAAACATGATACCTCCAGGTTTGTTCTTTTTGCTTAGAATTGCTTTGGCTATTTAGTCTGGTTTTTGGTTTCATATGAATTTTAAAGTTTTTTCCAGAGAAACACTCCATAGTTTTCTGTGTAGGAGTCTTAAACATCTTCTATTGTATTTATTCCTAGGCATTGATTTTTTTTATGGTACTATAAATAGCATCTTTTACTGTTTTCTAACTTTATGTTGCCAGTATCTAGAAATATAATTAATTTTTATATATTGACCTTGTATCCAACCACTTTGTAATCTTAATGATTGATTTTTAAGAATGTATCTGTGGTTTTTTTTGGATTAATCACATATGCACTTGTAACTATGAATAATGACAGTTGTTTCATCCTTTCTAGCCTTTATACCTTTTAGGTCTTTTTCTTGCTTTACTGAATTAACTTTGACCTCCAATAGAGTGTTGAGTAAATGTTATAATAATTTATCCTTATGTGATTCCTAATTCGGGGGAAAGTTTTCAACATTTTTACTCATAAGTATGATGTTTGTTGTGTATTTTACATAAGCATTCATTATAATAACAGTGTTCCCTTATCGTCTTACTTTGCTAAGGCTTTATTATGAATATATCTTGAATTTCATCAGATGCTTTTTAAAAATAACTTTTGAGATGAACATAGTTTTTATAATTTTTTGCTAGTTTATTTTCAATTTCTTTATTTTCTGGGCTTATCTTTATTTATTCCACTTGGCTTTCTTTGTATTTAATTTGGTGCTGTTTTTCTAAATTCTTGGAATTCATATGTAACTTCAGACTTTTTCTCTAGTATATGCAATTAAAGCTACAGACTTCTCTTTAAGAAAGTTTTGAGGTATCACATTTTCACTATTGTTCACTTCAAAATACCTTAAAATTTATTTTGTAATTCCTCCTGAGATCTTTCTTCTTCTTCTTTTTTTTTTTTTTTTCTTTTTTGAGATATAGTCTTGCTCTGTTGCCCAGGCTGGAGCGTAGTGCAATGACAGCTCACTGTAGCCTCAAACTCCTAGGCTCAAGTGATTTCCTGCTTTGGCCTGCCAAAGCAGTGAGATAACAGTCATGAGCTATCATGCCTGGCCAAAAGTGATTTCTGAACTTCCAAACATATAGAGGATTTTCCTTTCTTGATACTAACTTTATTGTGCTGTTGTAAGGTAACATACTGCCTTTGGTTTCAGCCCTTTGAACGTTATCGAGACTTTCTTTTACCAGTAAATAATCAACATTAAATGTTCCGTGTGATCTTGAAAAGAATGTGTGATTGCAAATTTCTTGGGTATTATGTTGTATGTATGTTACTTTTCTTGATGTAAATAAAAATATGGTCTTGTTGTTTCTTTTTTTTTCTTTCTCTTTCTTCTTCTTTTTTTTTTTTCAGAGTCTCACTCTGTCACCCAGGCTGGGGTGCAGTGGTGCGGTCTTGCCTCACTACAACCTCTGCCTCCCAGGTACAAGTGATTCTCCTGCCTCAGCCTCCCAAGTAGCTGGGATTACAGGCGTGTGCCACTACACTCAGCTGATTTTTGTAGTTTTAGTAGAGATGGGGTTTTGCCATGTTGGCCAGGGTGGTCTCGAACTCCCGACCTCAAGTGATCCACCTGCCTCGGTCTCCCAAAGTGCCAGGATTACAGGCATGAGCCGCCGGGCCTGGGCTGGCCTTGTTATTACTGAGACCTCTCACCTTTATTCTGGTGAATAAAGGTCTTCCCCCATTGTCTCTTACCCACTCCTGTTTAATTTGGATTCTTTGTCCTGCAATTTCTCCTCAAGGTGGAGGTTTGTCCTGGAAGAGTTTCAAAATTCCAATTCGTTTTAAGAATTCTAAAAAATATGACTATAGCTTATCTTCCCAATGCTTCTCAATTTTTGTAGCAGGAATAAGATGTGGAGAATATATTTTACTTTCATTAACCCAAAGAGCATGCCAGCAGAGACTGAGAATTCATGTTTATGAAATCAGAAAAGGTAGTTCTTTGCAGATGTTATTTTTTTCACTTTGGCAGTGATTAGTTGGCTTAGATATAGAAAAGGGCCTATTTTCAAGTTTTAAAATGGTGGATTGAAATTGATGATTCATCTTCTCTTGCGAAGCAGTGGAGACTAGCCCGTTTTGCATTGGATACGTCAAATGATTACTGTATTTCTAGTTTTAAAGAAATGAACATTACTCAATGAACTGAAATCTGTTTTCCCCCTTGTTTCAGATCAAAGACTAAATGAAGATTTTAGGCGGTACCAAATGGAAAATTTTTCCAAATATTCATCTGTACAGGTATGTAAATTATAAATTCTACTTGGGAATATTCTCATGTGAAGTTGCCTACAGCACTTTGAAACTTGACTTACAACTTTGACTCCTGTAATGGGAAAGCGTGTTTTTGCTTAATGAAAGTAAATCTTTTGTCAATAGAAATTGCCCTTTTTCCCCAACCAGAGTTGGAGCTTATATATTATATATGATATATAAAATGTTTGAGTTCTAAAATGAGAATTCATTCGAGTTTTGAAACATCCTAAAATTGTTTCTCAATATACATCTAGTTCTGTGTTTTAATTCTGTACATTCTCATAAATTATGATAGAAGCATAAACTAATGCAAATTGCAAATAATATATGGTTTTTTGAAAATATCTTTTTTCCTTGGTTGTCATATCTTATTTAAATACTGTGTTTAAAAAATTCTTTAGCCAGAAAGGTATAATTATTGGTGGACTTTGCATTACCGAATATTAAAAGGAAGATAATGACTCGTAGGTTAGTGGTGACTCTCTATAGAAGCAAATAGGAGTGTTTTACTTTTACATAAATGCATTTTATAATTAGAACTTAATTTGGTTTGGATCTGTGTCCCCGCCCAAATCTCATATGGAATTGTAATCTCCAGTGTTGGAGGAGGGGGCCTGGTGGAAGGTGATTGGATCATGGGTGCAAATTTCCCCCTTTCCCTTCTCATGATAGTGAGTGAGTTCGCATGAGATCTGGTGGTCTTAAGTGCATCTCCCCATTCTGTCTCTTCCTCCTGCTCTGGCCATGTAAGACATTCCTGCTCCCCCTTCATCTTCCACCATGATTGAACATTTCATGAGGCTTCCCCAGCCATGCTTCCTGTACAGCCTCTGTTGGGGAAACCAGCCCCACACCACCTGGTGGGTACCCCGAGTTCAGCGGAGACAAAGGAGTTAGAAAGAGACAGAATAAGCATTTAAAAGGTGAGTTCAGGGGACCGGAGCGTTGGAGGCTTGCTCATGGCCCAGAGCTCTTCTCCGCCTAATTTATTGGTTTACAAGATCTTTGTTCTTAGGGAAGATGGGAGGGGTAGGAAGGGTTGAGAAAAAGGATTAATCAATAAAGGAGTACTTGTGAGTCATTCAATAAGATACATAGCAGTGGCAGGTTTCTGTGAATTTCCTTGAGCAAAGATGTGTGTCTAAACTACTTAAGATCTTTAACTTATTAGGGATTGAAACAAGTGGGAGTGGGTTTCAGGAGGAGCCAAGATGTTTGATTATACTCCACTGCTTCAAGGGGGTTTTATCTCCCTGAGCAACCTGTGGAATGCTGCTGAGCTATTATGCTCTCAGGGCATAAAGATATGAAGGCAATAAGGAGACTCTTCTCCTCAGAGGCTGCCCATGGCTCCCCATAGGTGTCTCACACAGGGGAGACCAACTCATCTGGCACCCCAGAAACTCTCTTTCCCACAGCCTGCAGAACCATGAGCCAACTAAACCTTTTTTCTTTATAAATTACCCAGTCTCAGATGTTTCTTTATAGTATTGTGAGATTGGATTGATATAGAAAATTTGTACCGGTGAATGGGCATTGGTATAAAGATACCTGAAAATGTGGAAGCGACTTTGGAACTGCATAATGGGCAGAGGTTGGAACAGTTTGGAGGGCCCAGAAGAAGACAGGAAGATGAAGGAAAGCTTGGAACTTCCAAGAGACTTGTTGAATGGTTGTGACCCAAATGCTTATAGTGATATGTATAGTAATGTCTAGGCTGAGGAGGTCTCAGATGGAGAAGAGGAACTTACTGGGAACTAGGGTAAAGGTCACTCTTGCCATGTTGTAGAAAGATACTGGCAGATTTGTGCCCCTGCTCTAGGGATCTGTGGAGCTTTGAAACACATATGTGTTTGCAAAGAGATGGTCTGAAACTGGAACTTATATTTAAAAGGGAAGTAGAGCATAATAGTTTGGAAAGTTTACAGCCTGACCTTGTGATAGAAAAGAAAAACCCATTTTCTGGGGAGAAATTGAAGCTGGCTGTAGAAATTTGCAAAAGTATAATAAAATATTAAAAAAATAAAAAAGAGGAGCTGAATGCCTAAGACAATGAGGAAGATGCCTCAAAGCATTTTGGGGCCATTCACCACAGCCCCTACCATCACAGGCCTGCAGTCATAGGAGGGAAGAATGGTTTTGTGGGGCAGGCCCAGGGCCCCACTACCCTGTACAACCTCAGGACATTGCTCCCTGTGTCCCAGCTGCTTCAGCTCCAGCTGTGGCTAAAAGGGCCCCAGATAACATCTCAGTCAACTACTCCAGAGGGTGGAACCCATAAGTCTTGGCAGCTTCCACATGGTATTAAGCCTGTGGGTCGCAGAGGACAAGAGTTGAGGCCTGGAAGCTTCTGCCTGGATTTCAGAGGATATATGGAAATGCCTGGATGTCCACACAGAAGCCTGCTGCAGGGGTACAGCCCTCATGGAGAACCTCTGCTAGGGCAGTGCAGAGAGGAAATGTAGAGCTGGAGCCCCCACACAGAATCCTCGCACTGGACACTGACTAGTGGGGCTGTGAGAAGGGAGCTACCGTCCTCCAGACCAAAGACTGGTAGGTCCACCAACTTGCACTATATGCCTGGAAAAGCTTTAGGCACTCAGTGCCAGACTGTGAAAGCAGCTGCAGGGAATGTACCCCTGTAGGGCGACAGGGGCAGAGCTGCCCAAGGCTGGGGGAGCCCACCCCTTACATCAGTGTTGCCTAGATGTGAGACCTGGAGTCAAAGGAAATTGTTTTGGGCCCCTAAGATTTAATGACTGCCCTTCTGGGTTTTGGACATGCCCCAAGGCCTGTAGACCCTGTCTTTGGATCCCTGTCTCCCTTTTGGAAAGGGAGTATTTACCCAATTCTATACCTTCATTGTATCTTGGAAGTAACTAACTTGTTTTTTATTTTACAGGGTCATAGGCAGAAGGGTCTTGCCTTGTCTCAGATGAGACTTTGGACTGTGGACTTTTGAGTTAATGCTGAAATGAGTTAAGACTTGGGGGACTGTTGAGGAGGGATGATTGTATTTTCCAGTATGAGGATATGACATTTGGGAAGGGCCAAGGGTGGAGTGATACACTTTGGATTTGTGTCCCCGCCCAAATCTCATGTCAAATTGTAATCACCAGTGTTGGAGGAGAGCCCTGGTGGGAGGTGATTGGATCATGGGGGCGAATTTTCTCCTTGCTGTTCTCATGATAGTGAGTGAGATCTCATGAAATCTGCTTGTTTATAAATGGGTAGTACCTCCCCCTTTTCTCTCTTCCTCCTGCTCCAGTCATGTAAGATGTGCCTGCTTTCCCTTTACCTTCTACGTTCTGAAAGTTTCCTGAGGTCTCTCTAGCCAGGCTTTCTGTACAGCTTGTGGAACAATTAGCCAATTAAGCCTCTTTTTGTAAATCACCTAGTCTTATGTATTTCCTTTTTTTTTTTTTTTTTTTTTTTTTTTGAGACGGAGTCTGGCTCTGTCGCCCAGGCTGGAGTGTGGTGGCCGGATCTCAGCTCACTGCAAGCTCCGCCTCCCAGGTTCAGGCCATTCTCCTGCCTCCGCCTCCCAAGTAGCTGGGACTACAGGCGCCCGCCTCGTCGCCCGGCTAGTTTTTTGTATTCTTTAGTAGAGACGGGGTTTCACCGTATTAGCCAGGATGGTCTCGATCTCCTGACCTTGTGATCCGCCCGTCTCGGCCTCCCAAAGTGCTGGGATTACAGGCTTGAGCCACCGCGCCCGGCCGTCTTATGTATTTCCTTATAGCAGTGCAAGAATGGACTAATGCAGAACTAAAAGTGTTTTCAAGGTATTAAAAGTGAAGAGCTTGTTTTTAGTATTAAAAAGGAATAGTTTATTTGGTTGGCTTGAATACTTATTCTTACAGATTTTTTTAATATATATTCAATATTTAGCTGACTGCTCTATGCTTTTATTTCCAAAGACCAGATTCAGCATCCACAGAATCTTGAAGCTATCCATTCGCTATTTACTGTTCTAACCATGATATTATTTTTATTATAATGTATAATTTTTATGCATGCTTAATAATTGTAAAAATTTAAGTGATAGAAAATCTTTCATATTCCAACAGCTTTTAAATTTTGCTCAGAATCTTAAGATTTTTGCTTCTGTTTAGTGTCTTGTGGAATAGGCCTGAATAAAAGAGTAAAAAAAATTTATTTTAAAACCGCAGATGACTCTGGGCATGGTAGTGCATCACATCTGTGAAAAGCTGTGGTTGGCTTGATTATGAAAGATGGTTTTAACAGATAGCATAATGGTGACTCTAGCCTTTCAGATGCACCTGCATTATGCATTGTGATTATACTAATTAAAGCTCAAGAGTAGCAGACCTAGTAGGGACAAATCTTCCTTTACAAGAGTGTCCTCTTTGGAAGAATTATAACTGCTTTACTTTTCTGAAGCTAACCATTCTTCTCTTATGTGTGCTATTCTTGTTGTCTTGCAACCAAATCTTGTTTCCTATCTCTTTAGTGGTAACATACTCTTACTGCCTAAGAGTCCTCTGCCATCCTCCATATCTTCAGAACATGTTGCTGTTTCCAGACTCCCATCCCCATGGACCTTGCTTTTCACTGCATGTTTTGCAGTAGTAAGAGAAGAGATGATATGACAGCATGAGAAGGAGATTAATCTGCTTTCTAGCAATAATGCCCATATCCTTGACCATATGTAGTGCATCCCTAGAGGGTTCTTTACCTCAGATATATTACTTCAGTTTCTGAAAAAATGTTCAAGAGAATTTTTGTTTTTAGTTTGTTTTCTGTATGTTTTATAGTAAAGGAAGAAGTAGAAGGAAACCATTATCAATGGGTGTGTGGGATCCAGGAGTGCTAGCTCATATATCTTATCGCTGTAACTTAGTTGTTGCTGGTAGCAACAGAAATCCTTTATAAATTTGTGTTTCTCCTTTTTGTTTAGCCATGTTTTCCAGATACCTAGAACAGTTTGGTCAGTAGGCGTTTGATAAATATTTGTTGAGTGAATGAAACAACTATGTTCTTCTTCTTTTTCCTTCCCTCCTACCCACTTATCTTCCAACATGATTTCAACTCTCTGTGTCAAATATAGTGAAAGTCATGGAGATGTGAAAAATCATGGTCAGCTTGAGAAATACAAGTAGTACTTACTTTTTAAGTTTTATTTTTCAAGACAAAGTCCTAAAATCCTTACATTGGGTGTCATAAAATTGCCAGGAGTTGCGTTAAATGAACATACTTTATTGAGTCTTTTTATGATACTGGAAAAACAGAGCAACAGGAGTTTGATATTTATTTCTTGTATTTTAAGCTGGAACTTGAAACTTGATTTTCTATATAAACTTTGTTAGGTGTAATGGTGAAAATTCTTTAGTATAATCATTACATAATGATCATTTAGGCTTGCTTTGGATCAAAGTAAGTTTTCTGAATAGCCTTAAGATAACCATTTTGAAGCTTATTGTTCTTAGGGAACTATATTACCTTTATGATAACTAACTATACTTTACATAAATTTTGTAGACATAGGCTGAAATTTGAAGTCTTCCAATGTGTTGAACAGCTTGTATATTTAATATATTAAATATTTGGCTTATTATACTTTCATAATTCAATCATCTGTTCCCTTTGTTACAATTGTATGTAACTTTTAAAAGATATTTTAAATCGCTGGTTTCTTGAATGATTTCTTTCAGAGTTGTGAAATTCAGTTGTCTTTGATTATTTTGTGTTTTCTGTATAAGTAAAAAGTATTTCAAGTGGCATTGCTCTCTGAAGTACAGTAGTTGGCACTAGGTGACAAATATTCAAGATTAGAAAAAGATTTTGCTCAAGAAGCTAAGTGGAAAATTTCCCTTTTTTCCTAGTCCTTTATTCCATTTTTTTTTTTCTTGAATACTTGCTTTGTTTTCATACCCAGGCTAATTGAATCCTCTTTGTTGTCTATGCCACACCGGTACATGTGTCTACTGAGGGGGCTGAGGTTAGTGCTTTGGTCTCTTGGTACTTGCTGAGGGGACAGGATGGAATACTAAAAATAAGTTTATTTTCTCTGAAAGCTCACCTAAAAATATTTTCTTTTTGTAGCTTGGGAATTCTCTTTCTACTCATTACCCTTTGTACCCAAAATTAAAACAAATAAATATTGAGATAGTCTGCTGGGGTATAAAAGGAGATACATAAGATAGAATAAAAAGAAAAGGAGGAATACATATAAAAGCATAGTGCCAAAGAGGTATGAGTTGGCTATGGAGGGGAAAGACATCATAGTCCAAATATATTCACTTACTCAACAAACATGAATATACTCATTTAATGAATTTTGAGTTCATGCCTATGTTAGGTAAACTCTGGGGACAGGATTACAAATAACATAGACAAAGGATCCTCCTTCACTAGAAGATATATGAATGAATGAAAGATATGTGAAGGAATGAATGAAATAATTAAAATTATAGTATCCTATGAAAGAAGCAGGGTGCTGAGATAGAAATTAATATGTGTGTTGTTGTGGAGGTGGTGGTGGTAGAGACCTATTTTTGATAGAAAGGTCATAGGAGACCTTTCTAAGGCAGTAACATTCCAGCTGGGAAAGAAAATGAAGATCGAGCCAAAGAATGGACCAAGAAGGAGCCTTGAGGCAGGAAAGAATTTGATATGTCTTGTACAATGTTTAGGAGTTTGTGCCAACTGTCATCAAAAAATATTTATTTGAAAATTATATTAAAGAAATGGCAAGGCTACTCCTATTGCTCATGAGTTAACAAATATAAGACTCAATAGATAAAATATAACAATTCACCTGTACTGTTTGAGTTGAATCAAATTATTAGCTTTCTAGACTAGCACTGTCCAATAGATCTTTCTCTGATGATAGAAATGTTATATAATTCTGTACTGTCCAGTATTGTAGCCGCTAGTTACATGGGGCTTTTGACCACTTGAAATTAGGCTAATACAACTGAAGAAATGAATGTTTTATTTAATTTTCATATTAAATGAATAAAATTTAGATTTAAATAGTTACATATGCTTGAAGCTTTTGTATTGGCCATTGTAATTCTGGACTCTCTATTGATGAGTTACTCACATAAAACCTTGAAGGGATGATTTTGCATCATCCCATGATGCTAGGAGATTGATGATTTAACACATTACAGGGAGTTTGACTGTAAGTTTATCAGTTACTTATGCTGTTCATCAACATTTATTGATAAATGATGAAAATTAACCTCCTCATGATATGAATGAAAGGATTAAGAGATTTCCTGCAGTCCTTTAAAATGTACAGGAACATCTTCCCAAAATGCTAGCCAACCTGTTTCCTTCCAAAGGATAGAGGAAAAGATGCAATTTACATATTTGGTAGCCAATATTGATTAGAGTGAGAGGCAAAAGTAAACATTCAAAATTGTAATTAGAGTACTTACAGAGTGTATAATTTTCTTAGAGAAAGAAAAGCATCCAGAGAATTTGCTTACCTAACCACAGTCCAATATTATTGACATTTTTTTCTGTGATACACCATCAACGTTATCTCAGGGAGTCATCTAGAGAGCAAAGATAATTAGATACCCAGTATGGTAGCTGATGCCTGTGAACTCAGCATTTTGGGAGACTGTGGCAGGAGGATAATTGAAGCAGGGGGTTTGAGACCAGCCTGAGGAACATAGCAAGACCCCATCTCCACAAAAAGTTAAAAAATTAGCATGACATGATGGTGCGTGCCTATAGTTCTGATTACCCAGGAAGCAGAGGTGGGAGGATCTCTTGAGTCCAGAAATTCGAGGCTGCAGTGAGCTATGCTTGCATCATTGCACTCCAGTTTGGGTGATAGAACAAGACCCTGTCTCTAATTTTTGAAAAGATAAATAGAAATTAATTACACTATATCAGTTATTTCAGATTCAAGAAATACACAATTATTTAAATTATTCCTTTATTTAGTATAGCTTATTTAAATTTTGTTTTAGAGATAATGAAAAGAACATTTGTAAATGTTTTTTAGGCAATTTCAGTCTTATATCTCAGCATGATTTTTTCTGTTACTGCTTGAGTTATTAAGTAATGGGGTTTTTTTCTTCTAAAAGTTTCATTAGCAAATGGAAAGGGATTGCTAAGTCAGCATTTTTATTCTTTCAAAGATTTTTTATCTGTGTTTTGACATATTATGCTTATTTTCATCTTACAACTGTTATAATTACTTTGGATTATTGGGTCATTTATTCTTAGGTTTGTATTTTCTTAGCAATTGTTATTAGAGAATAGTTTTTGAACAGTGTTTTCACATAATTCGACCTAACTAATATTTTCGATCACTACCTTTATGGAAAGAATTATGCCAAGTGCTTTAGTTATATGAAGTTAAAATAAAATGACCATATTATAGGAACTTAAAGACTAAGAAAAATATGGAATGAGACAAATATCAAATAACATGGTAAACGGCATATTATTTGTATCTTAAGAACATTTTTTAAAAATGTGTGTATTAAGGGTAACAAAAGAAATATAGTTGGAGAGATCAGGAAAAGTTTCTTGAAAATGTAGCATATCTTATGGACATTGAAGAGTAGATGAAATTTCAAAATAACTTCATGAAGGCAAAACTAGAGGTGGTTGGGAGTGTTTCAGATGGACTCACTGGCGTAAGAAGCCAAAGGAGATGAGAAAATGAGAGTCGTATTTAGGGAATAAAATATATTTCAATTTATGTAATCTATTTGGCATATAGGAAAGAATATGAAAAACATTAGGTTGAGCAAGTTATCGAGAGCTATGAATGATTATGTTGAGGAGTCTGGATTTAATTGAATAAGCATTGGTAGACTGCTAAAGATTTTTAAAAGAATGACTTTCTGAATAATCTGAAAGAAATTCGTTTATTCATTGATCTATAACTAATTTGTTGTGCACCTATAAGTAGTGAGGTATTGTGTTAGACTCTGGCAATATGATAGTAAATAAGGCAGGCATAGTGTGATCTATAAGCTAAATTAAAATGGAGTGAAATGTGATAGGAGTAACAATCAGGAAACCCTTATAAATAATGGGTGGATCAATTAGCCCATAAATTACTGTTTTATAAAATGTTATTCATCTCCCACCTTCAGTCATAACAATTTATAAGATTTGGATTTTATAACAATTAAGAAACTTAAGAAGTAATATTTTAAAAGTTTGAACTGTTTAGTCATCCCAAGTAGCTTTTGTAACTAACTTTTGAACAATTGAAAGTTAAATACAATGGACAGAGTAGCATGCAGAGGCTCACATTGTGAATTTTTGCTCCAGAACAACTACAGGAATAAGTCAGGAAATCCAAGAGGACCCACAGACTCTCTGAAGGAAGCAGATTGCTCCTGCAGAACCCAGGAGACATCCCAAATACCATGGTATGCATGGCCGAGAGACCCACAGATGGTTCACATCACAGGACTCTGTACAGACAACCCCCAGTACAAGCCCAGAGCCTAGTAGACTTGCTCAGTGGCTAGATCCAGAAGAGAGATAACAATTACTATAGTTAGACTCTCAGGAAACCACATCCATAGGAAAAGGGACAGAGTATTATATCAAGGGAACACCCTAAGGGACAAAAGAATCTGAACAACAGTTTTCAGCCCTAGACCTTTCCTCTGACAGAGTCTACCTAAATGAGAAGGAACCAGAACACCAACTCTGATAATATGACAAAACAGAGCTCTTCAACACCCCCCCAGAATCACACTAGTTCACCAGCAATGGCTCCAAACCAAGAAGAAATCCCTGATTTGCCTGAAAAAGAATTCAGGAGGTTAGTCATTAAGCTACTCAGGGAGGAACGAGAAAAGGCGAAGCCCCATGCAAGGAAATCCAAAAAATGAGACAAGAAGTGAAGGGAGAAATATTCAAGGAAATAGATAGCTTGAAGAAAAAAACAAAAAATTCAGGAGACTTTGGACATACTTTTAGAAATGCAAAATGCTCTGTAAAATCTCAACAATAGAATTGGACAAGTAGAAGAAAGAAATTCAGAGCTCGAAGACAAGGTCTTTGAATTAACCCAATCCAACAAAGACAAAAAAGAATAGGAAAATATGAACAAAGCCTCCAAGAAGTCTGGAATTATGTTAAACAACTAAACCTAAGAATAATTGGTGTTCCTAAGGAAAAAGAGAATTCTAAAAGCTTGGAAATATTTGGGGGAATAATTGAGGAAAACTTCCTTGGCCTTGCTAGAGTCCTAGATATCTAAATACAAGAAGCACAAAGAACATCTGGGAAATTCATCACAAAAAGATCTTTGCCTAGGTACATTGTCATCAGGTTATCCAAAGTTAAGATGAAGCAAAAAATCTTAAGACCTGTGAGACAAAATCACCAGGTAACCTATAAAGGAAAAGCTATTATATTATCAGCAGATTTCTCAACAAGCTGGAAGGGATTGGGGCACTATCTTCAGCCTCTTCAGACAAAACAATTATCAGGCAAGAATTTTGTATCTAGCCAAACTAAGCATCATATATCAAGGAAAAGATACAGTCATTTTCAGGCAAACAAATGCTGAGCAAATTTGCCATTACCAAGCCAACACTACAAGAACTGCTAAAAGGAGCTCCAAATCTTAGAACCAAAACTTGGAAACACATCAAAACAGAACCTCTTTAAAGCATAAATTACACAGGACCTATAAAACAAACACAAAAGCAAACAAACAAAAAAAAGCAAACACAAAAAAACCAAAGTACATAGGCAACAAAGAGCACAATAAATGCAACAGTACCTCACATTTCAATACTAACATTGAATGTAAATGGCCTAAATGCTCCACCTAAAAGATACAAAACCACAGAATGGATAACAACTCACCAACCAACTATCTGCTGCCTTCGGGAGACTCACCTAAAACATAAGGACTCACATAAACTTAAAGTGAAGGGGTGGAAAAATAATTTCATGCAAATGGACACCAAAAGCAAGCAAGAGTAGCCATTCTTATATCAGACCAAAACAAAACTAAAAAACTTTAAAGCAACAGCAGTTAAAAGAGACAAAGAGGGACATTATATGCTGGTAAAAGGCCTTGTCCAACAGGAAGATATCACAGTCCTAAACATAAATGCACCTAACACTGGAGCTCCAACATTTATAAAACAATTACTATGAGACCTAAGAAGTGAAATAGACAGCAACACATTAATAGTAGGGGACTTCAGTACTCCACTGACAGCCCTAGGCAGGTCATCAAGACTGAAAGTCAACAAAGAAGGGATTTAAACTACACCTTGGAACAAGTGGACTTAACAGATATATACAGAACATTCCATCCAACAACCACAGAATACACATTCTGTTCAACAGTGCATAGAACCTTCTCCAAGATGGACCATACAACAGACCATAAAATGGGCCTCAATAAATTGAAGAAAATTGAAATTATATCAAGCACTCTGTCAGACCACAGTGGCATAAAACTGGAAATAGACTCCAAAAAGAACCTTCAAAACCATGCAAATACATGGAAATTAAGTAAGCCTGCTCTTGAATGAGCATTGGGTCAAAAACGAAATCAAGATAGAAATTTAAAAATTCTTCGAACTGAATGACAATAATTACACAACCTACCAAACCTCTGGGATACAGCAACGGCAGTGCTAAGAGGAATGTTCATAGCTCTAAACACCTACATCAAAAAGACTGAAAGAACACAAGCTGACATTCCAAGGTCACACCTCAAGGGACTAGAGAAACAAGAACAAACTAAACCCAAACCCAGCAGAACAAAGGAAATAAACAAGATTAGAGCCGAATTAAGTGAAATTGAAACAAACAAGCAAGCAAACAAACAAAAAGATAAATGAAACAAAAAGCTGGTTCTTTGAAGGGATAAATAAAATTGATAGACCATTAACAAGATTAGCCAAGAAAAGAAGGGAGAAAATCCAATAACCTCACTAAGAAGTGAAACACGAAATATTACAACTGTCACCACTGAAATACAAACGATCATTTAAGCCTGCTATGAACATCTTTGTACACATAAAGTAGAAAACCTAGAAGAGATGCATAAATTCCTGCAAAAATACAACCCTCCTAGCTTAAATCAGGAAGAATTAGATTGCCTGAACAGACCGGTAACAAGCAGCGAGATTGAAATGGTAATTAGAAAATTACTAACAAAAAAAAAGTCCAGGACCAGATGGATTCAGATGGTAGCAGAATTCTACCACACATTCAAAGAAGAATTGGTGCCAAGAATTTTGATACTATTCCACAAGATGGAGAAAGAACCCCTCCCTAATTCATTCTATGAAACCAGCATTACCCTATTATCAAAACCAAGAAAGGACATATCCAAAAAAGAAAACTATTGACCAATGTCCTTGATAAACATAGATACTGAAATCCTTAACAAAATACTAGCTAACTGTATCCAACAACGTAGCAAGAAGATAATCCACTATGATCAAGTGGGTTTTAGAGCAGGGATCCAGGGATGGTTTAACATACGCAAGTCAACACATGTGATACCCCTCATAAACAGAATTAAAAACAAGAATCACATGATCATCTCAATAGATGCAGAAAAAGCATTCAACAAAATCCGGCACCCCTTTATGATTAAACCTCTCAACAAAATTGGCATACAAGGGACACACCTCAATATAATATAAGCCATCTATGACAAGCCCACAGCCAACTAATACTGAATGGGGAAAAGTGGAAAGCATTCCCTCTGAGAACTGGAACAAGACAAGGATGCCCACTGTCACCACTCTTCAACATTGTACTGAAAGTCCTAGCCAGAGCAATCAGACAACAGAAAGAAATAAAGGGCATCCAAATTGGTAAAGAGGAAGTCAAACTGTCACTGTTTGCTGATGATATGATTGTTTACCTTGAAAACCCTAAGGACTCCTCCAGAAAGCTTCAAGAACTGATAAAAGAATTCAGCAAAGTTTCCAGATACAAGATTAATGTGCACAAATCAGTAGCCCTTCTATATACCAATAGCAACTAAGCAGAGAATCGAATCAAGAACTTGACCCCTTTTACAATAGCTGCAAAAATAAATAAATAAAATGCTTAGGAATATACCTAACCAAGGAGTCAAAGTACAAGGAAAACTATGAAACACTGCTGAAAGAAATCATAGATGACACAAATAAATAGAAACACATCCCATACTTATGGATTGATAGAATTAACATTGTGAAAATGACCATACTTCCAAAAGCAATCTACAGATTCCATGCAATTCCCATCAAAATACCATTATTCTTCACAGAATTAGAAAAAACAATTCTAAAATTCATATGGAACTAAAAGAGAGGCTGCATAGCCAAAGCAGGACTAAGCAAAAAGAACAAATCTGGAGGCATCACACTACCTGATTTCAAACTATACTGTAAGGCCGTAGTCACCAAAACAGCATGGTACTGGTATAAAAATAGGCACAAAGACCAATGGAACAGAATAGAGAACCCAGAAATAAACGCAAATACTTAAAGCCAACTGATCTTTGACAAAGCAAACAAAAACATAAAGTGGGGAAAGGACGCCCTTTTCAACAAATGGTTCTGGGATAATTGGCTAGCCACATGTAGGAGAATGAAACTGGATCCTCATTTCTCACCTTAAAAATCAACTCAAGATGGATTAAGGACTTAAATCTAAGACGTGAAACTGTAAAAATTCTAGAAGATAACATTGGAACAACCCTTCTAGACATTGGCTTAGGCAAGAATTTCATGACCAAGAACCCAAAAGCAAATGCAATTAAAAACAAAGATAAATAGCTGGGATCTAATTAAACTAAAGGGCTTTTGTACGGCAAAGGAATAGTCAGCAGAGTAAACAGACAACCCACAGAGTGGGAGAAAATCTTCACAATCTATATATCTGACAAAGGCCTAATATCCAGAATCTACAACAAACTCAAACAAATCAGCAAGAAAAGAACAAACAATCCCATCAAAAAGTGGGCTAAGGGCCTGAATAGACAATTCTCAATAGAAGATATACAAATGGCCAACAAACATATACATATAGACAGATTCTCAAAAGATGATATACAAATGGCCAACAAACATATGAAAAAGTGCTCAACATTGCTAATAATCAGGGAAAGGCAAAACAAAACCACGTGATACCACCTTACTCCTACAAGAATGGCCATTATCAAAAAATCAAAAAACAGTAGATGTTGGCATGGATACAGTGAACAGGGAACACTTCCACACTGCTGGTAGGAATGTAAACTAGCACAACCACTATGGAAATCAGTGTGGAGATTGCTTAAAGAACTAAAAGTAGGACTACCATTTGATCCAGCAATCCTACTACTGATACACACACACACACACACACACACACGTATATATATATACACACATATATACGTATATATACATATACGTATATATGATGGAATACTACTTATCCTTGCAAAGGAATGAATTAATGGCATTTGCAGCAACCTGGATGAGATTGGAGACTATTATTCTAAGTGAAGTAATTCAGGAATGGGAAACCAAACATTGTATGTTCTGACTCATAATTGGAAGCTATGCTATGAGGATGTAAAGCATAAGGATGACACAATGGACTTTGGGGACTCAGGTGGAAAGGGTAGCAAGGAGCTGAGGGATGAAAGACAAATTGGGTACAGTGTATACTGCTCGGGTGATGGGTGCACCAAAATGTCATGAATCATCACTAAAGAACTTACTCATGTAACCAAACACCACCTGTTCCCCAACAACCTGTGGAAATAACATTTATAAAAAAAAAAAAAGTTAAAATATTACTTCTGTCCCAGGCATGGTGTCTCACACCTATAATCCCAGCACTTAGGGAGGCCAAGGCAGGTGAATTGCTTGAGGTCAGGAGTTTAAGACCAGCCTGGCCAACATGGTGAAACCCCATCTCTACTAAAAATACAAAAATTAGCCAGTCATGGTGGTTTGCACCTGTTATCCCAGCTACCTGGGAGGCTGAGTCAGGAGAATCACTTGAACCAGCGAGGTGGCAGTTGCAGTAAGCTGAGATCGTTCCATTGCACTCCAGCCTGGGTGACAGAGCCAGACTCCATCTCAAAAAACAAACAAACAAAACTTCTTAATCTTTTTAAAGTATAAACTATTTTTAGTAGTCTAGGATAAATCAGTTTCTGAAATTATGTAGAATACTAGATGCATTTATTATTTTATTCATCAAGATGCACTATGGAAGATTGCCTTTTCGTTTCACCTAATTCATATTGCAGTTCTCCTGGAACCATGTGAACATATCATTTAAAGTTTTGCATTTCAAGAGTTAATCCTTCCCATGTTGGTTAAATGCTTATAATGTATACATTGGGTTAGCTAATGATTTGGGGTTTTTTTTTCTCATATTTAGAAAAAAAGAAAAGATAATGAGCCAAGGTTTATTAAGAGTTTTCTGTGTCAGGAATTAAGCTAAACACGTTATGTATCTTATTGTTTATTTTGAAAATTTATATACTTTAAACATACATCAAAATATAGAAGATAAAACTAATACCTGTGTACCTACCACCCAATTGTGTCAGTTCTCAACTTTTTGCCCTATTTGTTTCAGGTTTTGTTATGTTTTATATTTTATTTTTGTTAAGAAATTAAATATCGCAGATATAACTGAATCTCTGTGTGCACTCCTTTCCTCACCTGTTTCCTTCTGTCCCTTCCCAGTGGTAATTACTATCCTGAACTTAGTGGTTTTCAATACTATTCATGCTTTAATACTTTATATGATTATACCTGAAATTTTTTTATAGTGCCATTTGTCATGTTTTTAAACTAAGTGATAATATGATGCTGTATGTATCCTGCAAAAGCGGTATGTGCTCAACATTATTTTTAATATTTGATATATATTTTACCAGTTTATGTACTGTAACTATTATCTGCTACATTCCATTGTATTACTATACCAAAATGTATCCATTCTCTTGACAAAGGAATTTAGATTTTGTCTAATTCTTTACTTTTGCGATAATGTTTCAGTACAGTCTTGAACATGTCTCCATATATACATCTGAGAGTTTTTTTAGTATGTCTACCTAAAATTGGAGTTATCTCATCTTAAGATTTACTAGAATTGCTAGAGGTGTTTGCAATAATTTTCATTCTAATTCATGGTCTATAAGAGTGTTCATTGTGAAACAACCTGTTAACATTTGTTAGTAATGTCAAATATTTTGTTTTGTCAGTTTATTTGTATTTCTCTAATTAGTAGTGAGATTATTCTTGCTTTTGTTATTGATCTCAGATTTTCTCTGTTATATTTTTTCTAATAGTACCCTTTGGTCATTAAAACATAGTAAACTTTAAATTGTGGGCTTTCATTTATCTGGTTTATATGTTTTCTAATAGAAAAATTTTAACTTTTAATACAGTTAAATGTTTATGGTTTTTCTATTGTTGATTTTATTACTGTGTCTTAAGAAGTTCCTCACTAGCATATATGAGCTTTTCATATTTAAGTCTTTATTCAGTCTGGAATTTATTATTGTGGATTGTTTAGGACAGGGCTCTGTTTTATTTCTCCGTATAAATAACCAGCACTTCCAGCATTTATTATTTGATACTTTCCCTACTGACTTATCCATATGAAGTCTGCATATATGCATAGCTTGTTCTGTGTCTGGGCACCCTATTTTTGTCTGTTGCTATTTTGTGTTTCCCTCCAAATATAATGTAGTTTAATTGCTACAACTGGAAAGAAATTAAATTGTCAGGAAACTGCTAATTTAGGATTCACACTTGAAATATTTTCATATTCTGTGAGTGAAACTTAAACTCAGTACACTCTTGCAAGATATTGGTGCTTTGAGCCTTTTATTTATTTCCTGATTACAACACATTTATTTATTGTAATTTATGATAAATTACAATAAATTACATTATATATTGTAATTTATATAATTTGCGTTATATAAATATTGTGATTTATATAAATTACATTATATAAATATTGTAATTTATATAAATTACAATACATTTATTTATTGTAACTTAGAGTTTAGCAAATTATAGCCCACTGGCCAAATCCCACCTGCTCCGTGTTTCATTAGAGATTTATTGGAACACAGCTATACTCATTTGTTTATATATTGTCTATGACTCCATTTGTACTAGAGCAACAGGCTTGAATAGTTGGAACAGAAACCGTGTTATTTGCAAAGTCAAATATTTATGGCCAGGCCCTTTACAGAAAAGCTTTGCAAACTCTTATTCCAACTCAATTTTATTATGAACATTAATTATATTAAATGTGAATAAATTAAACATTCCAAGTACTTAAAGTGCACACACATACACACACACAAAGCCAGCTATGTGAACAACAATACGGTTGAAAATGAAAAGGATAGAAAAAGTTACACCATGAAAATATTAACTAAAAGAAAGCAAACATACGCCTAATAATATGAAATGAAATAGATTTAACTAAGAAATATTACTATAGATAAATAAGTGAAGGAGTTAAATCTGTGGTAAATTTTAATACTTCTGTACCCAACTTGGAGCTTCAAAATGTACAAAAGAAAAAAGTGACAAAACTAAAAGTGAAAAAGAAACAAATATACACTTTTAAGGGAAAATTCTTTCACCATGGAGAATAAGCAAGAATAAACAAAGAAAAAAATAAAAAGTCTAAACAGCACAATTGACAAAATTCCCACAAATGACTTATGTAGAACACTGTACTCAACAAAAATAGAGTACATGTTCTTTTACAGTGCATATGGAGCAGTTACCAAAATTGACCATATGCTGAGTCATAAATTTCAACAAATTTCAAGGGTTTCAAATTGCTTATAATTGTTTTCTGACCACAGTGGCATTTAGCTATAAAGCAACAGCAAAAAGTTAACCAGAAAATCCTATGTTGCTTTGAAATTTAACAGTACGCTTCTAATGACTTACTAGTCAAAGGAAATTTCTAAATTAAGCTAGAAAATAGTTTGAACTTAGAATACTAAAAATTAGACACATAAAAATTGTAGGATGGACATCTAATTTCAGGAATATAGTGTAAATGTACTTTTCCTTATTCCTCTCACTGTGTACACCTAAAAGCATTGAACATTATATGTGAAACATACAATGCTGAAAGCTAGAAAGAAGGCAAGCAGACTATAATCTCAATGAAAATCTCAAAACTTATACAAAAATTAACTCAAAATCACTCATAGAATTAAACTGAAGATGTAAATCTATAAAATTTTTGAGGATCAGTTGCGGATACTTTTCAGAATCTAGAGCTAGAAAAATAATTTTTGATATCACAAGCATGGTCCATAAAAGGAAAAAGCAAGGTACATAAATTGAAAATTTGAACTTTATTAATGTTAAAAACTTTGGCTCTGTTACAGGAGGATGAATAAACATAGCACAGACTGACAGAAAAATTTGCAACCATATATGTGACTGGTTATTACTATCTTAAATTTATATGGAACTCTTAAAATTCAACAGTTTAAAAAACAAGAAAAAACAAAACCAGCTATTCAATTAGAAAATAGGTAAAAGAGAGCTAGATAAAAGAATAAGTGTTATCTACTGTCATCTCCCCACAGTGCACCGATTTTGACAACCACCCTTTCTAGCAGTTTAAAGGCTAGAGAAGTTCCAGAATACTATTGCAAAATAGACACATTGAAGGATGTAAGAACAATTTCAGTTCACCTGCATCACTCCTGCCCCAAGATGGCATAGCTCGGTTCCAAGAGAGACTCCCTCAACCTGTGATTCTTCCCACAGAGGGAAGTGAGAGCATAGTGAGTAAGCTCCTGGCTTTTCTACCTGTGCAGGACACTCCAAAAGACCCATCTTTTCCTTACTTCACTCAGAATAATGGGATCAACCTGGCTAAGTGTCTAGGAGAGACTAGGAGCAGGGAAAACAGGGAGGGACTCACAGTCAGGGCTTGAAACTCAGGAAGGGACTGTGTAGCCTACTAACCACTTTGCAGACTCTTTCAGCAGACCCAGTCATATGCTGCTTGGGACACCTAACCTGTGTGGTGTACCACCACACCAGCTGGCCCACAGGTGATTCCAACACTTCATATGCGTTACTGCCCTCCTTCCCCATGGCTGGCTGTCAATGTGCACCCCCTATATGGGGAATGCAAGCACAGTCAGCTGGCACAACTCTTTGGGATTTAAAGAATGCACGAAAACTTGAGCATTTTAGGGCACTACCTCCCCCCACCAAAAAAAAAAAAAAAAAAAAAAAAAAACATGGGATATTCTCAACACCCAGCCTAGTTTTATAGAATCCAAAGAAAGCATACAATCTTAGGAATTCTCCCTAAAAAGTAATGGGTGAAGGTGTGGAGTGGGTACATCTACTAAAAATGTCTGAGAGAAACTTCGTGAAGCTGTTTCTTTCCCAAAGCTAGTCAGTAAAGACTAGAGGAGGTGACTGCTTCATATGTTAAGATGGCAACATAAGACTGATTCAGATGTTAAGATAACAACATAATACAGTTAATGAAGTGAAAAGTGCAATAGAGAGCTTTAGCATTATACTTGATCAATTAGAAGAAAGAATCTGAACTTGAAAGCAGGTCATTTGAAATTACCCAGTCAGACAAGAAAAAAAAAAGATTGAATAGTAATTAAGAAAGCTTAAGATATTTATGAAACATTGTCAAAGGAAGTGATACACAGATTGTGAGAGTCTCAGAAGGAGGAGAGAGAAAAAAAGAAGCACAAAGCTTAAAGAAATAATGTCTGAAAAGTCCCCAAATCTTGGAAGACATCTAGACATCAGACATAAGACCCAAGGGTTCCCAGACAGATTCACCCAAAGATGACTTTACTCAGGCACATTATAATCAAATTGTCAAAAATCAAAGACAGTTAATTCTACAATCAGCAAGAGAAAGGCACTTATAACATACAAAGGAACTTCCATAGGCAATCAATGGATTTCTCAACAGTTACCTTACAGGTCAGGAGACAGTGGGATAATATATTCAAAGTACTGAAAGAAAAAAAAGTCAACTAAGAATACTTTACTCAAGAAGACTACCTTTCAGAAATGAAGGAGAGATAAAGATTTTCCCAGACAAACAAAAGCTGAGGGAGTTCATCACCATTAGACCCAATTTACAAAAGATGCTAAAGAGTTCATGAAGCTGAAGCAAAGTGATACTACTTATTAAAATATTGAAACACATGAAAGTATCAACTCATTGATAAAAGTATATTGTCAAGAATATTCTGACACTATAATGGTGGTGTATAAATCACTTTTAACTCTTCTACAAAGGTTTAAAGAGAAAAAGTGACATCTGCAAGATAGCCAAGTAGAAGACTCTAGCAATTGTTCCCTTCACAAAGATAGCCAGAACAACAAATAACTTCATTTTAACAAAAATAACTGGGAGTGAGTGCCAGAATGCATCAGAGGAGTAACAGAAACCCAAGTGGGCACAGAAACTCAAAATGGCCATGTAGAAAAAGGAAGGAAATGACAGACTTCCATTACACCAACCCCTAACTGGGAAAAGATAGGAACAAGGAGGAATTTCTCTACATGGAAAAGGTAAGGAAGAGGATCTCAGGAGCCTGCATCAACTCCTTGGACACCTACAGACCTTGCCACTGGGGTCCCCTGAAATCCTCAGAGTCACTAAGCTTATCTGAGGGAGCTACCTAGAGTCCACATAACCATACTGCCCCCAGAAAAGGAACCAACACTGTACCCTGACCCCAGTGACTTACGCAACTAGTGTGCTATGCATTGTGGAATTGAAACTGCAACTGGAGTGTGCCTTGCTCTGGGGGCAAGTAGCCATAGCTCCCCTTCATTACTGAAGCTAAGCTGCTTTTCAGCCACCCCATCTCAGTAGCTTAGCATCTCAAAACTGAGCTGCGAAAAACTGTTACAGCCTTCCCTGAGGGCCAGGCAGAGATGGAGCTACTCTACCTTCCCCTCACCCTATCCACGCCCCCACCACCAGACTGGACCCAAAGTGGTACCCTGTCTCCTAGGAAAACAGTACCTTAGCCACTTAGAGCAATCATATCTCCTCAATGCCTCAATTTGAAGCAGCATCCCACATTCCAGCAAAATGGCGTCTAGGTCACTCAGAATGCTCATTGTCCCCAGGACTGATCTGAAGTATGCTATCACCTTCTGGGAAATTGCTGCCCTGTCAGAGCTGAGTGCTTATCCCAAGGAAACATCAGTGACTAAGCTGAAACACCCCGCCCTATAGGCCAGACATTTCATATCCGGCTTCCTTGGCGCTGGACTAGCTCTAGAGTCTGAGCTGCAGAGACACATTTCTTTCTACGGAGTGGATTCGTTGTTGTGCCATTCTGTGATGCCCCCAAACTGAAAAGACAACTGTGCTTTGCCATTCTGGGAAACTTGCTGCTGCACACCTGCCCTCACAGAAAGTAAGATACAGATAAGCCTTACCATCCTAGGGTCTACAGTCATCACTACATGGTGTCTTATCCCCTGGTATCTTAGATGCCACTGAACTCTACTGGCTTAAGTTCCTTATTTCTAGGTGTACTCTGCTCCTCGGCACAAATCTCCAGAGTACCTTTTCTTCTCAGGAGTTGGGCCAGTGTTGTGCCCTGCCCCCATCCAGGGATAGAACCACAAGTACAATGCACCCCTTGGGCCCAAGTGGATAGGGGTGTCTTAGAGTCCAGATCCTGGCTCTGTGGGCACTCTACATCCAAACCTGCCACAAAGAGCAAACCTGAACCCCCAAACCCAGGTACCACAAAGGATCAATGAAACCCTGAGCCTATGATCTCACCCCACAGCCATACTAAGATCCTACACCAGGAACTCAGTGCCATTGCAGCTACTTATAGGCCATGTCATACCTGGGACCAACAGGGATCCTGTTGATAAGTCTCCCTATTGTGGTGAAATTAAATATAGGAGGACCCCAAGAATACTTGACACTAAGGAAATTAACAATCCATGCCACCACTGCCACAAACTTCTACAGCCCAGGCCACTAAGACACCCACAGTTATTGCTGACATTAGTTGCAGCTGAAAAACCTTCATGGACCCAATTCCATTGCACTTATCTGAAAACAAAATTACCACGTCCTTCAACTGGTACACTAAAGCCCAACTGCAAGTGCAAGTATTTCTCGAAGCTACTCTACAAGATATGGAAGAAGTGGTTGTTCCAACAGGTGTATAGATCAATGCAGGTACACAACAAACATGAAAAGGGAAGGAAATATGGCACCACCAAAGGAACATAAGTCTTAAGTAAAAGAACCCAATGAAAAGGAAATCAATGAATTTCCAGAAGAAGAATTCAATGTGATGATATTAAGGTAACTCAGTGAAATAAAAGATAATACAGTAGATAATTCAATGAAATCAGACAAAGAATTTATAATATGAAAGAGAAATTTAACAAAGAGATAGAAATCACTGAAATGAATCAAACAGTGTCTTCAACGGAAGAATTTGATTAATGAAAAGTACAGTATAGGCCTTCTAGAAGAGACTTGATCGAGCAGAATGACTGAACTTGAAGACAGGTTGTTTTGCAGAAATAATTTCTGCAAAAAAAAAAAAAGCCTACAGTACTTATGGAACACATTAGGCGAACAAATACTCATATTATGGCTTTCCAGAAGGAGAAGAGAAGGGAAAAGCATAGAGAACCTATTAATGAAATAATAGCTGAAAACTTCCCAAGGCTGTGGAGAGATATATATTACAGACAAATTTTCAAAAGTCAAAGACAAAGAGAAAATTCTAAAGCTAGCCAGTGGTAAGCAGCAAGTCACATATAAAGGAATCTGTAATTAGACTAACAGCATTTCTCTGCAGCAACCTTACAGGACAGGAGAGAATGGTCAAAGTACCAAAAGAAGAAAAACAATATCAGCCAAGAATACTATACCCAGCAACACTCTTCTTCAGAAATGAAGGAGAAAGAGTTTTTCCCAGACAAATGCAAAATGAGAAAATTCATGACCACTCTATCAGCCCTACAGGAAATGCTCAAGAGAGTCCTATATCTGAAAGCAAAATACAGTAATTGCTATCATGAAAGCACATTAAAAATACAAAACTCACTGGTGGAGCAGATACACAAAGGAGAAATGGAAAAAACATCAAACCTTATCACTAGAGAAAACTACCAAACCACAATAATAAGAGAAAAACAGGAAAAAAAGGATATAACAAAACCACCAGAAAACAAATAACAAAGTGACAGAAGTAAGTCCTTAACTGTCAATAACCATGAATCTAAATGGATTCCATTTCCCACTTAAAAGATAAAGACATGCTGAATGGATAAAAAGCTGTGACCAAGAAACTCACTTCACCTGTAAACATACATATGGATGGAAAGTGAAGGCATGGAAAGATACCCAAATGGAAAAAAAATCAAACAAAGGTAATTATTCTTATATGAGATAATACAAACGTTAAATCAAAAACTGGAAACAAACACAAAGTCATTATATAATGATGAATTCAATTACAGACAAATTTTCTGTTTTAAATATATATACACCCAACACCAGAGCATACAGATACGTAAAGGAAGACAAAGGGAGTCCTGTGATCAAGAATGAATATAACAATTGTAAATACTTGATCTAAAGTGATAGTAGACTCTAATACAATAATAGGTGGGGGCATTAACACCCCACTTTCAGCATTGGACTGCTCATCTAGACAGAAAAACAGTAAACATTAGATTTAAACTATAGACCAAATGGATCTTGCATGCATTTATATAAATTTTTATTCAACAATGGAAGAATACATGTTATTTTCATGAATACATGGAACATTCTCCAGGATATATCATATTAGGCCACAAAACAAGTCTCAACAAAATAAAATGATTAAAATATTTAAAATATTGTTTATGACCACAGTGGAATAAAACTATAATTCAGTAACGAGGAACATTAGAAACTGTGTATATACATGGAAATTAAACAACATGCTCCTGAATGACCAATAGGTCAATTAACAAAATTAAGAAGGAAATTTGAAAATTTCTTGAAACAAGTGAAAATGGAAACACAATATACCAGAAACAATGGGATACAGTAAAAGAGGTAAATTTTTAGCAATAAATGCCTACATCAAAAAAAATAGAAAGACTTCAAGTAACCTAATGAAACATCTGAAGGAACTGGAAAGGCAAGAACAAATCAAACACAAACAATAGTATAGGGAAAGAAATAATAGATGTCAGAGTAGAAATTGACAAAATTGGCACTAAAAAAAATACAAAAGATCAGCAAAATGAAAAATTCATTATTTGAGAAGATAAACAACAAAATATGGCAAAATAACCAAGAGAAAATTGAAAAGATCCCAATAAAATCAGAAGTGAAAAAAGGAGACATTATGATACCACAGAAACACAAGGGATTGGACCGGGCATGGTGGCTCATGCCTGTAATCCCAGTGCTTTGGGAGGCCAAAGTGGGCAGATCACCTGAGGCTAGTTCAAGACCAGCCTGGCCAACATGGTGAAACCCCATCTGTACTGAAAATACGAAAATTAGCCAGGCGTGGTGGCAGGTGCCTGTTATTTCAGTTACTCGGATGGCTGAGGCACAAGAATCACTTGAACCTGGGAGGTGGAGGTTGCATTGAGTCGAGATCATGCCACTGCACTCCAGCCTGGGTGACAGAGTGAGACTCCCTCTCAAAAAAAAAAAAAAAAGAAATACAAAGGATCAATAGGACTATTGTGAACAATTATATGTCAATAAATTATAAAACCTAGCAATGATGGATAAATTCCCAGACACACAGAACCCTCCAAGATTAAATGTAGAAGAAATAGAAAACCTGAACAGACCAATTATGAGGAACAAGACTGAATCTGTAATAAAAAGTCTTTAAAAAAAAAAAAAAAAAAAAAAAAAAAACTCAGGACCTGATGGCTTCACTGCTGAATTTTTACCAAAACATTTAAAGAATAATGTTAATTCTTATTAGCTGGGCATGGTGGTGCATGCCCATAGTCCCAGCTACTTGGGAGGCTGAGAATTATCAAAAAAAAAAAAAAAAAAAAAAAAAGAATATTAATTCTTCTAAAATTATTCCAGAAAACCAAAGATGAGGCAATTCTTCCAAACACATCCCACAAGGCCAGCATTACCTGATACCAAAACCCAACAAAGGCACAGTAAAAGGAAACTATAGCTTAATATCTCTAATGAATATAGATGGTAAATTCTTCAACAAAATAATTGGAAATAGAATCCAGCAGCATATTAAAAAGATTATTTACCATCATCAAGTGGGATCAAGAGATGTGAGGATGGTTCAACATACACAAATCAGAAAACCTGATACATCACATCCAAGAATGAAGGACAAAGACCATATGATAATCTCAATAGATCCAAAAACAGCAAGTGATAAAATTTAACGTATCTTCTTGATTTAAAAAAACTTTCAACAAGTTAGGTGTTTGAATGTATCTCAGCCCAATTAAGTCCGTCTATGACAAACCCACAGCCAGCATTATACTGACTGTATAAAAGTTGAAAGGTTTTTCTTCCTAAGATGTGGAACAACACCAGGATGCCCACATTCACCATTTTTATTCACCTTAGTATGGGAGTCCTAGCTAGAGCACTTAGGCAAGAGAAAGAAATTAAACGGCATCCAAGTTGGAAAGGAAGAAGTTGTTTGACCCTATTTGCAGATGACATCAACTTATATATAGAAACATGTAAAAGCTCCACCAAAACACTCTTAGAACTGATCAACAAATTCAGTAAAGTTGCAGAATACAAAATCAACATGCAAAAGTTAGTAGTGTTTCTATACACTAAAATAAACTAGTGGGAGAAAAAATCAAGACAACAATCTCATTTACAGTAGCTACAGAAAATTAAGAAAATATCTAAGAATAAATTTACCAAAGTGGTGAAAGATTTCTATAAGTAAATATATAAATGTTGAAAGAAATTGAAAATGATACAAACAAATAGAAATACATACCATGTTCATGGATTTCAAGAACAAAGCTGGAGGCATCACTCCACCTGACCTCAAAATATACTATAAAACTATAGTAACCAAAACAGCATGGTACTGCCATAAAAATAGACACATAGACCAATGGAATACAATAAAGAATCAAAATTTACATCCAAGTGAATTTCAACAAAAGCACCAAGAACATTCATTGGGGATTGGACAGTCTCTTTAAGAAATAGTACTGGCAGGGCCAGGTGCGATGGCTCATGCCTGTAATCCCAGCACTTTGGGAGGCTGAGGTGGGTGGATCACAAGGTCAAGGAGATCACGACCATCCTGGCTAACATGGTGAAACCCTGTCTCTACTAAAAAATAGAAAAAATTAGCTGGGTGTGGCGGCGGGCGCCTGTAGTCCCAGCTACTCAGGGGGCTGAGGCAGGAGAATGGTGCCAACCTGGGAGGCAGAGGTTGCAGAGTGAGACTCTGTCTCAAAAAAAAAAAAAAAAAAATAGTACTGGTAGATAGACATTGGTAAGATGGCTGAATAGGAACAGCTCCGGTCTGCAGCTCCCAGCAAGACCAATGCAGAAGGTGGGTGATTTTTGCATTTCAGCTGAGGTAACCTGTTCATCTCATTGGGACTAGTTAGGCAGCAGTTGCAGACCATGAAGGCCGAGCAGAAGTAGGGTGGGGCATCATCTCACCCGTGAAGTGCAAGCAGCCGGAGTCCTCCCTACCACAGGCAAGGGAAGTCATGAGGGACTGTGCTATTCGGCCCAGATACTATGCTTTTCCCACAGTTTCTGCAATCTGTAGATCAGGAGATTCCCTTGTTGCCTACACCACCAGTGCCCTGGGTTTCAAGGACAACACTGCGTGGATGTTTGGGCAGACACCAAGCTAGCTGCGGGAGTTTTTTGTTTTGTTTTGTTTGTTTGTTTTTTTCTTATGCCAGTGGTGCCTGGAACCCCAGTGAGACAGAGCTGCTCACTCCCTGGAAAGGGAGCTGAAGCCAGAGAGCAAAGTGGTCTCGCTCAGCAAGTCCCACTCCCATGGAGACCAGCAAGCTAAGAACCACTGGCTTGAAATTCTTGCTGCCAACACAGCAGTCTGAAGTCTACCTAGGATGAACAAACGTGGTTGGGGGAGGGGCATCCACCATTACTGAGGCTTGAGTAGGTGGTTTTCCTGTCACTGCTAAGGAGGCAGGGAAGGTCGGACTGGGCAGAACTCAACAGAATGCACGTAAGAGACTGTGGCCAGAATGCCTCTCTAGATTCATGCTCATAGGGTATCTTTGAAAGAAAGGTAGCAACCCCAGTTAGGGGCTTATAGTTAAAACTCCCATCTCCCTGGGACAGAGCACCTGAGAGAAGGGGCAGATGTGGTCGCAGCTTTAGCGGATTTAAACGATCCTACCTGCTGGCTCTGAAGAGTGCAGCGTATCCTGACAAGCAGAATCCTCCCAGCACAGCACTAGAGCTCTGCTAAGGGACAGATTGCCTCCTCCAGTGGGTCCCTAACCCCCATGCTTCCTGACTGGGAAAAATCTCCCAAGAAGGGTTGACAGACTGCTTATACAGGAGAGCTCCAGCTGACATCAGGCCAGTGCCTCTCTGGGATGAAGCTTCCAGGAAAAGGAGCAGGCAGCCATCTTTGCTGTTCTGCAGCCTCTGCTAATGATACCCAGGAAAACAAGGTCTGGAGTGGACCTCCAGCAAACTGCAGCAGACCTGCAGAAGAGGGGCCTGACTGTTAGAAGAAAAAACTAAAAAACAGAAACCAATAACATCAACATCAACAAAAAGGACCCCAACACAAAAGCCCCATCCAAAGGTCGTCAGCCTCAAAGATCAAATCCACCATGTAGGTAAATCCATTATGATGAGGAAAAACCAGTGCAAAAATGTTGAAAAGTACAAAAACCAGAATGCCTGTTCTCCACATGATCACAACTCCTTTCCTTTCTGCAAGGGCAGAAAACTGGACAGAGTATGAGCTTGACAAATTGACAGAAGTAGGCTTCAGAGGGTAGGTAATAAACTCCTCTGAGCTGAAGGAGCATGTTTTAACCCAATGCAAGGAAGCTCAGAACCTTCATAAAAAGGTTCCAGGAGCTGCTAACTATAATAACCAGTTTAGAGAAGAACATAAATGACCTGACGGAGCTGAAAAACACAACACGAGAACTTCGTGAAGCATACACAACTATCAATAGCTGAATCAATTAAGCAGAAGAAAGGCTATCAGAGATTGAAGATCAACTTACTGAAATAAGGCATAAAGACAAGATTAGAGAAAACAGAATGAAAAGCAAGGACCAAAGCCTCCAGGAAATATGGGACTTTGTGAAAAGGCCAAACCTACGATTGATTGTGGTCCCTGAAAGTGACAGGGAGAATGGAACCAACTTGGAAAACCCTCTTCAGGATATCATCCAGGAGAACTTCCCCAACCTAGCAAGACAGGCCAACATTCAAATTCAGGAAATACAGAGAACACCACAAAGATACTCCTCAAGAAGTGCAACCCCAAGACACATAATCATCAGATTCACCAAGGTTGAAATGAAGGAAAATATGTTAAGGGCAGCCAGAGGGAAAGGTCGGGTTACCCACAAAGGGAAGCCCATCAGACTAACAGCGAATCTCTTGGCAGAAACCCTAGAAGCCAGAAGAAAGTGGGGGCCAATATGCAACATTCTTAAGGAATTTTCAACCCAGAATTTTATATCCAGCCAAATTAAGCTTCATAAGTGAAGGAGAAATAAAATCCATTACAGGCAAGCAAATGCTGAGGGATTTTGTTGCCACCAGGCCGACCTTAGAATAGCTCCTGAAGGAAGCACTAAATATGGGAAGGAAAAACTGGTAACAGACACTGCAAAAACACACCAAATTGTAAAGACCATTGACACTATGAAGAAACTGCATCAACTATTGGGCAAAATAACCAGCTAGCATCATGATGACAGGATCAAATTCACACATACCAATATTAACTTTAAATGTAAATGGGCTAAATGCCCCAATTAAAACACACTGGCAAATTGGATAAGGAGTCTAGACCCATCAATGTGCTGTCTTTAGGAGACCCACTCACATGCAAAGACACACACAGGCTCAAAATAAAGAGATGGGGGAATATTTACCAAGCAAATGGAAAGCAAAAAAAAAAAAAGGCAAGGGTTGCAATCCTAGTTTCTGATAAAACAGACTTTAAACCAACAAAGGTCAAAAGAGATAAAGAAGGGCATTACATAATGTTAAAGGGATCAATGCATTAAGAAGTGCTAACTATCCTAAATATATATGCACCCACTACAGGAGGAACCAGATTTATAAAGCAGGTTCTTAGAGACTTACAAAGAGACTTACACTCCCACACAATAATAGTGGGATACTTTAACACCCCACTGTCAATGTTTGACTGATGAATAAGACAGAAAATTAACAAGGATATCCTGGACTTGAACTCAGCTCTGGACCAAGCAGACCTAAGAGACATCTACAGAACTCCCCACCCCAAATCAACAGAATATATGTTATTCCCATCACCACATCACACTCATTCTAAAATTGACCACAAAATTGGAAGGAAAACACTCCTCAGCAAATGCAAAAGAGTGGAAATCATAACAGTCTCTCAGAACGCAGTGCAATCGAATTGGAACTCAGGATCAAGAAACTCACTCAAAACCATACAGCTATATGGAAACTGAACAATGTGCTCCTGAATGGACTACTGGGTAAATAACAAAATGAAGGCAGAAATAAAGATGTTCTTTGAAACTAATAAGAACAAAGACACAACGTACCAGAATCTCTGGGACATATTTAAACAGTGTGTAGAGGGAAATTTATAGCACCAAATGCCCACAAGAGAAAGCAAGAAAGATGTAAAATTGACACCCTAACATTGCAATTAAAAGAACTAGAGAAGCAAGAGCAAACAAATGCAAAAGCTAGCAGAAGACAACAAATAACTAAGATCAGATCAGAGGAGAGCTGAAAGAGCCAGAGACATGAAAATTCCTTTAAAAAATTAATAAATCTAGGAGCTGGTTTTTCTAAAAGATCAACAATATACGTAGACCGCTAGCCAGACTAATAAGAAAAGAGAGAAAAATCAAATAGACACAATAAAAAATGATAAAGGGGATATCACCACCAATCCCACAGAAATAAAAAACTACCTTGAGAGAATACTATAAACACCTCTACACACACACACACACACACACACACACACACACACACACACAAACTAGAAAATCTACAAGAAATGGATAAATTCCTGGACACATACACCCTCCCAAGAATAATCCAGGAAGAAGTCAAATCCCTGAAGAGACCAATAACAAGTTCTGAAATTGAGGCAGTAAATAATAGCTTACCAACCAAAAAAAGTCCAGGACCAGATGGATTGACAGCCGAATTCTACCAGAGGTACAAAGAAGAGCTGGTACAATTCCTTCTGAAACTATTTCAAACAGTAGAAAAAGTGGGTATCCCCCCCTAACTAATTTTATGAGGCCAGCATCATCCTGATACCAAAATCTGGCAGAGATACAACAAAAAAAAGAAAATTTCAGGCCAATATCCCTGATGAACATCAATTTGAAAATCCTCAATAAAATACTGGCAAACAGAATTCAGCAGCACATCAAAAAGTTTATCTACCACGATCAAGTCGGCTTCATCCCTGGCATGCAAGGTGGGTTTAACATATGCAAATCAATAAACATAATCTATCACATAAACAGAACCAGTGACAAAAACCACACAATTATCTCAATAGATGCAAAAAAAGGCTTTTGACAAAATTCAGCAGTCCTCCATGCTAAAAACTCTCAATAAACTAGGTATTGATGGAACATATTTCAAATAATAGGAGCTATTTATGACAAACCCACAGCCAATATCATACCAAATGGGCAAAAACTGGAAGCATTCCCTTTGAAAACCGGCACATGACAAAGATTCCCTCTCTCACCACTCCTATTCAACATAGTATTGGAAGTTCTGGCCAGGGCAATGAGGCAAGAGAAAGAAAGAAATGGTGTTCAATTAGGAAAAGAGGAAGTCAAATTGTCTCTGTTTGGAGATGACGTGATTGTGTATTTAGAAAACCCCATCGTCTCAGGCCAAAATCTCTTTAAGCTGATAAGCAACGTCAGCAAAGTCTCAGGATACAAAATCAGTGTGCAAAAATCCAAGCATTCCTATACACCAATAGCAGACCAATAGAGAGCCAAATCATGAGTGAACCCCCATTCACAATTGTTATAAAGAGAATAAAATACCTAGGAATACAACTTACAAGAGATGTGAAGAACCTCTTCAAGGAGAACTACAAACCACTGCTCAAGGAAATAAGAGAGGACACAAACATGGAAAAACATTCCATGCTTATCGATAGGAAGGATCAATATTGTGAAAATGGTCATTAGAGAAATGCAAATCAGAACCAAATGGAATATCATCTCACACCAGTTAGAATGGCGATCATTAAAAAGTCAGGAAACAATAGATGCTGGCAAGTTTGTGTATAAACAGGAATGCTTTTACACTGCTGGTGGGAGTGTAAATTAGTTCAACCATTGTGGAAGACAGTATGGCAATTCCTCAAGGATATAGAACCAGAAATTCCATTTGACCCAGCGATCCCATTACTGTGTATATACCTAAAGCATTATAAATTATTCTACTATCACATGCACACATATGTTTATTGAAGCACTATTTACAATAGCAAAGACTTGGAACCAACCCAAATGCCCATGAATGATAGACTGGATAAAGAAAATCTGGCACATATACACCAGGGAATACTATGCAGCCATAAAAAAGAATGTGTTCATGTACTTTGCAGGGATGTGAATGAAGCTGGAAAGCATTGTCCTCAGCAAACACAGGAACAGAAAGGCAAACACTGCATGTTTTCACTCATAAGTGGGAGTTGAACAATGAGAACACATGGACACAAGTAGGGGAACATCACACACCAGGGCCTGTTGGGGGTGGCATGTAAGGGGAAGGAGAGCATTAGGACAAATACCTAATGCATGCAGGGTTAAAACCTAGATGACAGGTTGATAGGTGCAGCAAGCCACCGTGGCACGTGTATACCTATGTAACAAACCTGCATATTCTGCACATGTATCCCAGAACTTAAAGTAAAATAAAAATAAAAATTAAAAAACTGTCATCTGCAAATAAAGAAAAAGAAATAGTGCTGGAAAAACTCGGCATCCATGTGCCAAAAATAAGTCATCCCTGTCTCTTACCATATACAAAAATCAACACAAAATGGACTAAAAAAATGTAACACCAAACACTATGAAACTGGTGGACAAAAACATAAATGTTTCAGTACATTTTCCTGGGTAAAGGTTTTATGGAGAAGACCTCAAAGGCATAAGCAAGAAAGGCAAATATAGACAAATGGGATTATATCAGTCTTAAAAGCTTCTGTATTGTAAAGGAAACAGTCAACAGAATGAAGAGAAATCCAGCAAAATGGGAGAAAGTATTTGAAAACTATTCATCTGACAAGAGACAAATGTCCAGAATGTATAAGGAGCTCAAACAATTCAGCAGTTAAAAGAAGAATCCAATTTAAAAATGAGTAAATGAACTGAATAGACATCTCTAAAAGAAGACATACAACTGGCCAAGAAGTATATGAAAAAAATGCTAAACATTTAGTCATCATTAGAGAAATGCATATCAAAACCACAGTGAGATCCCATCTCACCCCTGTTTGAATGACTTTTGTCCTAAAGACAGGCAATAATGGATGCTGGTGAGGATGTAGAGAAAGGGGAACCCTCATACACTGTTGGTAGAAGTATACATTAGTTTGGCCATGGTGGAGAACAGTATGGAAGTTCCTCAAAAACATAATAGTTCCCTAGAACTATTATGTTTTCAAAATTTATATGAAAAAGGACAAGAAGAGCTAAGACAGTCTTGCAGAACAACTACACTTGGAAACAGATACTACCAGGTCTTAATATTTACTATAAAGCTATAGTAATTTGGTTAGTATGGTATTGGCCAAGGAAACAAGCCAGTTAAACAGAATAAAGTTTGGAAATAGCTTTACACATACCAGACTTTCATTCAGAATAAAGAAAAATGAAGTTTGATCTCTACCCAAACTACTCTCATATGTAATTTCTGCATTGATTGCATATCTAAATGTTAAAGTAAAGCTTTTAGAATAAAACTTGAGGGAAGACGTTATGAGCTTATAGTAGGCAGGATGGCTTAAATGGGACATAAGCACTAATCATAAAGGAAAGAACTGATAAACTGGGCTACTTCAAGATGAAAAAACTTATGTTTTTAAGACACCATTAAGAAAGTAAAAAGATAAGCTATGGAATGGAGAATATATTTGTAATCTTGCAAAAATCTAGAATATTTGAAGAATGTCTTCAAATTAATAACTAAAACAATTATCCACTAGAGAAACAGGTCACTTCACAAAAGGGAGTATTTAAAATGCTTAGTAACTGTAGAAAGGAGTGTTCAACTTCATTGTTTATCAAGTAAATGGAAATTCAAACCACAATGAAATACTACTACATCCACTGGCTAGAGTGAAAAGCATAACTCCAAGTGTTGACAAAGATGTGGAATAACTCTCATACACTGCCTATGGGAGAGTAAAATTGGTAAGATTACTTCAGAAAATTGTTTGACATTTTATTCTAGATCTGACTGATACAGACCTTATGAGTCATCAGTTTTACCTGTAGGTATACCCATCAGAAATGCCTATACCAAGACCTTTTCAAGAATGTTTGTAGCAGCACTATTTATAATAGCCAAATAATGAACAATCCAAATACTTCATTTAATAATAGAAAGCATAGCCAGGCACGGTGGCTCACGCCTGTAATCCCAGTACTTTGGGAGGCCAAGGCAGGCGGATCACGAGGTCAGGAGATCGAGACCATCCTGGCTAACACGGTGAAACCCCGTCTCTACTAAAAATACAAAAAATTAGCCAGGCGTGGTGGTGGGCACCTGTAGTCCGAGCTACTCAGGAGGCTGAGGCAGGAGAATGGCATGAACCTGGGAGGCAGAGGTTGCAGTGAGCCTAGATCGTGCCACTGCACTCCAGCCTGGGTGATAGAGCGAGACTCCATCTCAAAAATAAATAAATAAATAAATAATAATAGAAAGCGTAAATATATTGTGGCATACTTATAAAGTGAAATGGTATATGTCAGTAAGAATGAACTAACCAAAATTACCCACAGCAGTAAGAATGAATCTCACAAACCCAGTGGTAAGCAAAAGAAGCCAGACATAACAGAAAATATACTGTATGGTTATATTTTTATAATTTTTTTTAAAAAACAGGCAAAATGATTTCATACTGTTAGAAGTCAGGATTTGGGTCCCACATGGAGCCTGGGGGTAGTGACTTAGGGGTTTAGGGGTTGTTGGTTATATACACAGTTCTCACTTTTTGCAGTACCATGTTAACTGAAACTTGTGTGTATCAGAACTTTGTCCTTACTTGGATTTGATGTTTCCACAGAACTGTGCAAAATGAAGACACTTATACCAATATGCAAAGTGAGGAGTACTTGTATTGTGTTGTTTGATTTGTGTTTTGGTTACATGAGTATATTCACTTTGTGAGAATTATTTAGCTGTATACTTATAATTTGCATAGTCTTCTGTATGTATATAGTACTTGAATAAAAACAGTATTGATTATCTTCCTTTCATCCACTCATTCTCACCATTCAATGCCTCTTTCATGGTATGTCTTTATTCTTATTATTGTTCCTTGCTTATTTGCCTGTCTCTTCCTATAACTCTACAATCCATTCAGTGGATAAGGACTATGAATTGTTTGTTCATCTTTGTATTATTTACTGTACCTCCCATGGGCCCTTACACATAGTAGGTAAATAAATATTTACAGAGTAAAATATTAAAAATTAATTAAGTGAAACCTTAGAATTCAGAGGCTTGAGTTATGCTTTAAAATTACTCTTTATTATGTATGTGATCATAAATACTTTCTCCCTTCAAAAAGCCAGAATATTACAGATGCTTTTAGTGATCCCTTTGACCACCTTCCTTCTCTGTCCTATTTTCTTCTCTCCACCCCTAGAAATAACTTCTTTGTTTTTTATTATATATCTATTTTGATACATATAAATTTAGTTAATTTCTTGAACTACTTATGGGATTCTATTGTATCATTTTTATTTATTCTGTTAAAAGACATTTTGTTAGCTATGTTTTATAGTAAAGGCAGCACTGAAAAACCTCGCACATCTTGTGTTTAAATGTTTCTCCATATGCCATAGATACAAAATTTCTGGTCATGCTATGAATGCTATAGGTCTTTTAACTTTGCTTATGGTGTCTTTAGCTGTATAGAAGTTTTAAATTTGGATGTTGTAAAATGTGTCAGTCTTTCCATTTATAGGTTTTGCTCCTGGTGTCTTCCAGCTAACAAATGTAATTTGAGCAAAAAAGTATGGCAGGCGCTGCTTGAGATATTTGCAAACAAAACAGACAAAAATTTCTGCATTTGTGAAGTTAAGAAAACATTGTCTAACTCAAGGTCAATAATGCATTTTCTTGCAATAATTGTTAAAATTTTAACAACATTTGGATTTTTATCTATGTTTTTCCATTTAGTATGTGCTGGAATCTAATTTTGTTTTGTTATCCCGTACTATTTGTTGGATAGCAGTACTGTGTCCATTCGATTATAATTCCTCTTATTTTATATACCACATACCTATAAATGCTTAAATCTATTTCTGGGTTTGTTATACTGTTGAGTTTGTTACTGTACCTATAGCATACTGTTTAAATTGCTGTAGCATTGTGGTGTTTTGCTATGTAGTAAGCCAAGTTCTTCTCTTTCTTTTTTCTTTTCCTTTTTTTTGGTGAGATTATCTTGGCTAATTTTTCACACTTACTCTTTCATGGAACTTTTATAAATTATTCTATTGGAACTTCATTTTTGAGTGCAATGAAGTTGTAGTGAATTTTAGAGAGCTGACATACTCAAAATATTGACCGTTGCACCCACAGATGAATGCTATAGTACCATGTTTGTTTAGATTTCCTTTTATATCTTTTAGTAAAGCTAATTTTCTCAATAAGCTCCTGTACCATTTTTTGTTTGCTTTATTCTCCAGATATTGTTTGTCATAGTAGTGAATAGGATTTTTTATTTTACATTTTCTAATCATTGCTGGTATTTGAAAAAGCTAGTAATTTTTTTTTAAGTGTTCATTTTCTGTCTGGTGACTTTTAGTGTATTCTCTTACTAGTTCTAATAATTGGTAGATTATACTGAGTTTTTAGGTAAATGGCCAAATTGTTTGTAGACAATAATAACCTTGCAGCTTGCTTTTCAACCATTAAATTGTAATTGATGTAGATTTCTGGCAGATATTTTTATCGAATTAAGAAAAGTTCCTCAAATTTCTAATTTGCCAATGGTTTTTATTATGCATGGGTATTCAATTTACCAAATGCTTTTCAATATAAATTGAGATTATTATTATTTTTTCTTTTTCTCTCATTATGAATGACAAATAGATTTTCTAAGTTTATGTAAATTTAATTGCATTTAATATTAAATCACTATCAATTTTGGCTAGAATGATGTGAGGACACATTTTAAGATGCACATTCTCTTATAGAAAGCTGTCTGCCAAGGAGAAGGAGACGACACATTTGAAACCCTAGTGTTTGACCAAAGGTAAGTATTAACCAGACGAATATCATTTTCTTAGTTATATTTAATTATTATTAAAGTAATTCTTCTAGTATCAGGAATGTTTGTTTCATGGTCTGCTGTTATTAAACTTAAATGCTTTGTTCTTGAATTGACAAGAAAAAGCAAGTATTACAGGGCCTACAAAATTAGTTCTCAGACAGGAATGATTTTACCCCTGTTTCCCCAGGAGATATTTGGCAATGTCTAGAAACATTTTTGCTTGTCACTACTGTGGAAAGTGAGGCTGCTGCTGCCATCTAATGGGTAGAGGCCAAGGATGCTGTTAAACATCCTTCAATGCACAGATTAGCCACTCCACAACAAAGAATTTTTCAGTGCAAAATATTAATTGTGCAAATATTTAAAACTCCTGGTTTTGGAAAAAAGGGAAAAGTTTTGATTGCATGAGTAGACTAAACATAAAATTTTTATGTATAATTTATTTCACTTGTTATATATTTATTAAACTAGATGGAACAGAATATGCTATATTTTTATTGTCTTTTTTTTTAGCTTTTTAGCTCCTCTTATAACTGAGTATGATAAACATCTAGGAGAACTAAATGGGCAGCTGAAATATTATCAGGTATGAAATCATAGTTATGAGGCTTTTATGATATTTCATTATGAAAATAAAAAGTAAAATAGACTCCCTCTTTTTAAAAAGACATTGATGAGAAAGAGATATTTGCTGTAACTAACCAATTGGTGGCCCTCTGTAAATGTGTGTGAATGTATGTATGTGTATATGTTTGTTTAAAGATTCTCTTCTAGCTGGGTGCAGTGACTCACGCCTATAATCCCAGCACTTTGGGAGGCTGAGACAGGAAGATCAATTGTGCCTAGGAGCTTGAGACCAACCTGGGTAACATAGTGAGACTCATCTCTTTTTTTTTCTTTTTCTTTTTTTTTTTGGAGATGGAATCTCACTCTGTTGCCAGCCTGGAGTGCAGTGGTGCAATCTTGGCTCACTGCAACCTCTAACTCCCTGGTTCAAGCTATTCTCCTGCCTCAGCCTCCTGAGTAGCTGGGATTACAGGCATGAGCCACTGTGCCCAGCTAATTTTTGTGTTTTTAGTAGAGATGGGGTTTCACCATGTTGGCCAGAATGGTCTTGATCTCCTGACCTGGTGATCCGCCCGCCTTGGCCTCCCAAAGTGCTGGGATTAAGTTAGCTGGGTGTGGTGGTGTGCACCTGTGGTCCTAGCTGCTCAGAAGGCTGAAGTAAGAGAATTGCTTGAGCCTGGGAGGTCGAGGCTTTAGTGAGCTGTGGTCAAGCCGCTGCACTCCAGCCTAGGCAACAGAACTGGACCTTGTCTCAAAGAAAATAAATATTCTCTTCAGTTTTGTCTTTTAATTCAGTGTTTCCTTGCTCTTGCTGTCTTGCATGAGATATTTCTTAGGTGCTTAGAAGAATCTCTTAATTATTGTTTACTTACATCTCTCTATGTTTGCTTACATCTCTCTATTTTTAACCTAAAACTGTCTCTCATCCTTTCAGACCTTCCTCCTTACCTCATTCTATCTGCATTTCCCATTACTTGCAGAATGGATTATCATTTTGGGTCCCAGGGCTTATGGAGAACTGAAATAATAGCACAAAATTGTTTAGGGTACAATTTGAGTTTCAATGAGCTACATGTTTAGAATATACCTAATATTTATCATGTGTTTCTTTGATCTGAAAATGTCTTTTAACGTTTTCCCCTAAAATTTTGACCTTTCTGATACTGCGATAACCATGTAATAGAAGTATTTCTTAAATAGAACTTATATGTCTCAAGCTAAGCCTATCAGGAGGCAATGACCTCTCTTTATTAGAGCTTGAATATACTCATGATTGTATTTGGTTTAGATACCAATTCCTGGATAAATACAGTTGTAGCAAGGGTGGCAGAGTTGGCTTTCATTAATGCAAATAGAAGAGAGTATAATGACTTTATATTAAAACACCCTGGCCAAGTGTGGTGGCTCCCGTCTGTAATCCCAGCACTTTGGGAGGACAAGGTACGGAGATCCCTTGAGGTCAGGAGTTTGAGACCAGCCTGGCCAACATAATGAATTTCCGTCTCTACTAAAAATACAAAAATTAGCCAGGTATGGTGCCATACACCTGTAATCCCAACTGCTCAGGAGGCCAAGGCAGGAGAAATCACTTGAACCCGGGAGGCAGAGGCTGCAGTGAGCCGAGATCGTGCCACCGCACTCCAGCCTGGGCAACAGAGTGAGACTCTGTCTCAAAAAAATAAATAAATAAAATATAGTAAAGCAGCCCCTGAGACTGATTTCCTCAGAATAGGGCCGTGTGTGTGGCAGACACTAAGCACTTTCTCCCTTACTTCCTTTTCTTTCTATGCATGGACATGAAGGGATCCTACTGTATACTTTCAAGTGTAGCACATAGTAGGCCCTTAAATATTTAATAAATGATTAAATGCCAGGGTTTATGGGAACAAGATGATTAGAGCTAGCTTAATAAGCCCTTACTTATCAATTAATGCATTGATATATAGCTTTACTAAAAGAACACATAATGCTTCCAATTGCTAAAAATAAAATTAGGTTCTTTCACTGCATTTGAAATTATGTAGGCTTTCATTTCCAAGGTTATTTCTCAAATACATAAACGTACAAAGTTGTCCTCTAGACCCAAATATCAAATAAAAGCATTTCATTAAAATTATAGTGTCTTTTATCATAAAGTCTTCCTGGTCTTTACTGTGTATTTCTTAGCCTGTAGTCATTTAAATTTAGGACAAGCACAGTAATGTCTTTTAATCTTCCTAGCTGACAATTAAAGAGCAACGGAAAGCTCTCTTTTGCACAGATGATATTTTCCTTTTGTTTTCAGGAGTAGTGAATTTAAAGTTTCTGCTGAATTTACTCTTTCTAAATTCCTATAATAACATATTATGTACTTTGGTTGTTATAACATAGGATAGCTAATTATCTTGAAATTAAATTCTTTTAAATTTGTTATAATCTGATTCATATATTTCTTTAATCGGCTATTTTACTAAGATGTTTGTTTTTCCATTTTGCATTCTTTACCGCCAGAGGGTGATCACTGAATTAATTACAAGAGAGAAATAAACTGTGCTAGAAAGCCTAAGAGTCTTTGATGATAAAAATAATTGCTCCTTCTTTTAGAGAAAAAAAAATGTGGACAGCTAAGAATGGTTGCTCAGATAGATGTGATTGATTAGAAGTACTAGTTCTTATGACTTACTGACCTAGTCAAAAAATAGTGTATCTCCAAAGCAGGAAAAGTAGCACTGCAATTCTCTATATGGACGATTTTTTGCCAGAAAATATAAATAGAAGGGAAAAAATTGATGATGTGAGAAATACTGTGTGGATTTCACTTCCTTCCAAATGTAAATATTTTGAAATATTTTACAGTAAGGAATTTATAGTGAGAGTGTTGCAATCCATCTTTAGTCTTAGCTAATGAGTATATATCTTACATAATTGTTTAAGAGTAATAAACATTCTTTAAGATGCACTGATAGTTTTGCAACTTTTAAAGATGAGTTTATCAAGTGGGCTTCATCCCTGGGAAGCAAGGCTGGTTCAACATTCGCAAATCAGTAAACGTAATCCAGCATATAAACAGAACCAAAGACAAGAACCACATGATTATCTCAATAGATGCAGAAAAGGCTTTTGACAAAATTCAACAGCCCTTCATGCTAAAAACGCTCAATAAATTCGGTATTGATGGAACGTACCTCAAAATCATAAGAGCTATTTATGACAGACCCACAGCTAATATCATACTGAATGGGCAAAAACTGGAAAAATTCCCTTTGAAAACTGGCACAAGACAGGGATGCCCTCTCTCACCACTCCTATTCAACATAGTGTTGGAAGTTCTGGCTAGGGCAATCAGGCAAGAGAAAGAAATCAAGGGTATTCAGTTAGGAAAAGAAGAAGTCAAATTGTCCCTGTTTGCGGATGACATGATTGTATATTTAGAAAACCCCATCATCTCAGCCCAAAATCTCCTTAAGCTGATAAGCAACTTCAGCAAAGTCTCAGGATACAAAATTAATGTGCAAAAATCACAAGCATTCTTATACACCAGTAACAGACAGAGAGCCAAATCATGAATGAACTTCCATTCACAATTGCTTCAAAGAGAATAAAATACCTAGGAATCCAACTTACAAGGGATGTCAAGGACCTCTTCAAGGAGAACTACAAACCACTGCTCAGTGAAATCAAAGAGGACACAAACAAATGGAAGAACATACCATGCTCATGGATAGGAAGAATCAATATCGTGAAAATGGCCATACTGCCCAAGGTTATTTATAGATTCAATGCCATCCCCATCAAGCTACCAATGAGTTTCTTCACAGAATTGGAAAAAACGGCTTGAAAGTTCATATGGAACCAAAAAAGAGCCCGCATTGCCAAGACAATCCTAAGTCAAAAGGACAAAGCTGGAGGCGTCACGCTACCTGACTTCAAACTATACTACAAGGCTACAGTAACCAAAACAGCATGGTACTGGTACCAAAACAGAGATATAGACCAATGCAACAGAACAGAGTCCTCAGAAATAATACCACACATCTACAGCCATCTGATCTTTGACAAACCTGAGAGAAACAAGAAATGGGGAAAGGATTCCCTATTTAATAAATGGTGCTGGGAAAATTGGCTAGCCATAAGTAGAATGCTGAAACTGGATCCTTTCCTTACTCCTTATACGAAGATTAATTCAAGATGGATTAGAGACTTAAATGTTAGACCTAATACCATAAAAACCCTAGAAGAAAATCTAGGTAGTACCATTCAGGACATAGGCATGGGCAAGGACTTCATGTCTAAAACACCAAAAGCAATGGCAACAAAAGCCAAGATTGGCAAATGGGATCTAATTAAACTAAAGATCTTCTGCACAGCAAAAGAAACTACCATCAGAGTGAACAGGCAACCTACAGAATGGGAGAAAATTTTTGCAACCTACTCATCTGACAAAGGGCTAATATCCAGAATCTACAAAGAACTCAAACAAATATACAAGAAAAAAACAAACAACCCCATCAAAAAGTGGGCAAAGGATATGAACAGACATTTCTCAAAAGAAGACATTCATACAGCCAACAGACACATGAAAAAAATGCTCATCATCACTGGCCATCAGAGAAATGCAAATCAAAACCACAATGAGATACCATCTCACACCAGTTAGAATGGCAATCATTAAAAAGTCAGGAAACAACAGGTGTTGGAGAGGATGTGGAGAAATAGGAATACTTTTACACTGTTGGTGGGATTGTAAACTAGTTCAACCATTATGGAAAACAGTATGGCAATTCCTCAAGGATCTAGAACTAGATGTACCATATGACCCAGCCATCCCACTACTGGATATATACCCAAAGGATTATAAATTATTCTACTACAAAGACACAAGCACATGTATGTTTATTGCGGGACTATTCACAATAGCAAAGACTTGGAATCAACCCAAATGTCCATCAGTGACAGACTGGATTAAGAAAATGTGGCACATATACACCATGGAATACTATGCAGCCATAAAAAAGGATGAGTTTGCATCCTTTGTAGGGACATGGATGCAGCTGGAAACCATCATTCTTAGCAAACTATCACAAGAAGAGAAAACCAAACACCGCATGTTCTCACTCATAGGTGGGAACTGAACAATGAGATCACTTGGACTCGGGAAGGGGAACATCACACACTGGGGCCTATCATGGGGAGGGGGGAGGGTGGAGGGATTGCATTGGGGAGTTATACATGATATAAATGATGAATTGATGGGTGCTGACGAGTTGATGAGTGCAGCACACCAACATGGCACAAATATACATATGTAACAAACCTGCACGTTATGCACATGTACCCTAGAACTTAAAGTATAATAAAAATAAATAAATAAATAAATAAATAAATAAATAAAAAAGATGAGTTTATTGGCTGCAGTGGGCTGTGATCATGCTCTCGAGAATACTCCAGCTTAAGAGACAGAGTGAGACGCCATCTCAGGGAAAAAAAAAATTATTTAAAAATTATAAAATCAAGATAATTGCTACAATAAATCCAAACCTCTTGCCATGGCATTCTCAAAACCCTGTACCTGTCTTTCCAATTTTCTCTCTCACTGTATTGGTCCATATATGGTCAGTGCTCAATTATCTGGTAGTGAATTAATTCATGTTGGTTTAATTGTGTTTCACGCATAACGGGGACCTTGGAAAAGTTCACCTTTCAAACCAAATTTATAGTTAGCATTCACTATTCTGATCTCCTAGACCAAGCTGCCTTGATCTTCTCTGGTTGAAAGGGAGAGAAAAAGGCTTGGAGAACTGCTTGTTCCACCTGTCCCTTGTGAAGGTGTACTCCAGGATAAGCTTCTCTCCTTTAGCCTAGGAAGCACAATCAAGACTAATACACAATCATGAATTGATTACAGTTTTAAGTGAGATTTTGCATGCTTTTACATATAAATTCAGGGTTTTTTTTTTTTTCGGGGTGTGTGTGTGTGTGTGTATGCTCTCCACTTGCTCATTCACACTTACTGAGAGTTGACTACTTATTTTTTTGCTATTTTGCTTTTACTCATATTTTCACCAACTTTAAATGCTCTTTCTTTTCTTTTGAAATCCTAACATCTTTTTACTCCTTCAGAGAGCATTAATCAGACCTTCATTTAATTCCCTTTCTAGTGTGCATTTTATTCTTCCTTGTATTTTAGTTAGGTGTTTTTTTTTTTTTTAAACCATCTTTCCTACTATTTTTCAATGAGCACGTCTGTTTACCATAACAGCCTTGTATGGTACAGAGAGTTTAGATAGTTAATGAAGGTGGTGAATCAAAGACTGAATGAATGACTGCTAAAAAAGACCTCCATTTTCTTCTTACTGTTAGCATTTTACCTTTTGAAATACTAGAAAAATACACATACTTATATGCGCTTCACTAAACTGAGGTGAATTAACTAAGATATACATTCAAGATACAGGAACCATCTGGTATTTGTTATAGTGACATACTCCGGAATATCTTTCATCTGTTTTTCACAGCTACAAGTCATAGGAATTACATTTATAAATATTTCCCACTGTGTTACCTAAAATCTTTCTATTTTATTTATATTTTATTTAAAATGAATGTTTTATTGTATTCTGTTTATTAGTAAACTATCCATATTAATTATCCCTTTGTTAGAAATAAAGAATAAGTCTTTCTAATCTGACACTAGACCAGTGTCAGAATCTGATTGCTTACATGAGTGGTCTACTTAATGGAGAGCTGATTGTCTGGAAAATGCATTGCGAAACCATATTTTATTCTTTCAGAAACAAGTGGGTGAGATGAAACTACAGCTTGAAAATGTCATCAAGGAAAATGAAAGGTAAATCAATTAACTATTGGTTTTATCTTTTATTGTCTTAGGTAACTTTTTTTTTTGTTATTTGATATTTGATAGCTATAATGTTAATAGTTAAGAATGTGGACTCTGGGGCCTGATTTTTCTATTTGACTCCTAGCTCAATTACCTGTTAGCTGTGTGACCCTGGACAGATTACTTCCCTTTCTGTTTTAGTGTCCTCTTCTATAAATCAGATATCATGATAGAACCTATTTCATAGGGCTGACTGTAAGGGATAAAGTAAGTACTTGGAGTAGGGGACAAAATAAGCACCTTACAAATATTAGCAATCAATAATGTAGTATATAATATATATGTATATTGGAAAACATATTGATAAAATGAAAACTTCTCAACATACCACTCAGCTTGAGTGTTAAAATGTTGCCAATACTGGTGTATCTATCCATGATTTCCTTCCATTTCCCATCCTTCTCTTTCTCTCTGCCAGAGATAAACACTATCTTGAATTTTATGTTTATTATTCCCTTGCTTTTACAGTTTTTTTATAGGTATGTGTATTTCCAAGCAATATACTTTTTAGTTTTATATTTTTAAAGACTGTATAAAAATGGTATCTAGTGTTCTAGGACTTTTTTATTCAATAACACACACAAGTGCAAGAGTTTCAAGGAAGGAAGTTGCTGAATTACAGGTTATATGAATAGCAGTTTTGTAATATAATATCAACTTAATTTCCAAAATAGCTATACCAATTTACACTCTTACCAGTGATATTTATGAGTTTATATTGATCCATATCTTTTAATATCTGTAGCTCATGTTAAGCTTCCTAATTTTCATCATTTTGACTGTTAAATACTTTTTTATTGTGGTTTTAATATGCATTTTCCTGAATACTAATATTGTTGACTTTTTTTTTTTTTTTTTTTTGAGACGGAGTCTTGCTCTGTCTCCCAGGCTGGAGTGCAGTGGTGCGATCTCTACTCAGTGCAAGCTCCGCCTCCCGGGTTTGTGCCATTCTCCTGCCTCAGCCTCCCAAGTAGCTGGTACAGGCACCCGCCACCATGCCCAGCTAATTTTTTTGTATTTTCAGTAGAGATGGGGATTCATCGTGTTAGCCAGGATGGTCTCGATTTCCTGACCTCATGATCTGCCCACCTCAGCCTGCCATTGTTGACCATTTATATGTTTATTTACCTGTGTGGTTTTCTTTTCTCATAAAATGCTTGTTCATATATTTTCCCCATTTCTACTTACCTTTTTCTTATGAAATTGTCAAAGTGCATTATGTGATCTGTATTCTGAAAATTTGTTGATGTGCCAGTCAGTCTCAATGCAGTAAACAATAACCATTCTAGAAATTTCAAACAAGAAAGGATTTAATTCACTTACAGTTAAATGCTACTAAATCATTGGTTTTACAGTTACACCTCAGAGACTATAATCCTGAGGTCAGGAATTTATGGTGCTACCACCATCCCTGTTACTACCATGGCAGCATCGTTTCCGTAAAGCTGTAGACTTGATATTGGAAAAAGGACCATATGATATTGACTACGAGAGACATTTTTGTCTATCCAGTTTTACTTACCAGCCACTATATCAACAGAAAAATGGTCTCAGCTCACTTCTGCCTTCTATATCTCCCTTCAATGCCTCTCACTGGTAAAATTTTAATCTTATCCACAACTTCAGCTACAAGACATCTGGACAATGTAGTTTGAGACTTTTCGTCCCGGGACGGAGGCCAGAATATGGAAGGGGACAGAAATAAATAATTAGTGCTAGTGGTTCATAGAACACATTCGATAATAGGTGTTTCAAATCTGTGTTCCCAGATTGTGGTGTGTTTGATTAACAGAATTTTTTTTCTTTTTTTTTTAACTTAAAGTATTTCAATCTCTCACTCTTCTCCTGTGGTTATTGTTCTTTGTATCTCTCGTAAGAAGTCCTTTCTCAGCCTAACATCATAGAGATCTTCTCTTATGTTTGCTTCTAAAAAATGTTTTTTTTTTTTTTTTTTTTTTTATTATACTTTAAGTTCTAGGGTACATGTGCATAACGTGCAGGTTTGTTACATATGTATACTTATGCCATGTTGGTGTGCTGCACCCATCAACTCGTCAGCACCCATCAATTCATCATTTATATCATGTATAACTCCCCAATGCAATCCCTCCCTCCTCCCCCCTCCCCCCTCCCCATGATAGGCCCCAGTGCGTGATGTTCCCCTTCCCGACAAGTTTCTTAACTTTAACCCATAAAATTCATATAACTAGACTGAAATCCGATACATCTTTTTTTGTTGACTTTTAACTAGACTATCCAAAGTTTTTTTAGTTCTAAATTTATTCAAAACATGGGCTCTTAAAGTTTGACATTCTTTTATTGTATTCTTCTATATTATACAGTAATTTTATTTTTATTTTAATTGCATTTATTTTAGTGTAGCTATATTTAAATTAATACATGCTGTTCCTTAAAATTACATAGCACACCCATGGAATTGTCTTGCCCTTGGCTATTTCATGATTTTCTCTTCCTTGTATTTTCCATTAGTTTTCTTTCCTTCTAATTTCCAAAACCTTCACATATTTAAGCTGTCAGTGTTTACTGAAGTGCAAAATAAAGTAAATCTTTTAATTGGGCTTTTAGTTTTTCTCATTTATTTTTGTTTTTTTTTCATGGGAAATTTTTTTTAACCTTAATATTTTATAATTTACTCTTCTTTTCCAAAATACTTATTAAGCAGGAATATACTCTTCCTAGTAAAGAATATTATAAAGATTTCTGAATCACCAATATACTTAGATAAAACTTGTATATTAATGTGCTGAGAATAGACAAGGTGTTTTATGGTTGAGATAATCATTTAATTGTTTCCTATATTGGACTTTATATTATTCCTTTCATATCCAGGTCTTTTGAAGCCAATCTTTAAAATCTGCCTTCACCTATTTAACGGTAATGCAGTCGTCATGTCTCATGAATATGTTTATTCCTAGTACAATAGGAAAGTGTAAAAAAATGGATTCTAAGTTTATTAAAGACACTTTTGGTAACTTGATAGTGTTAATCAGGTTTTAAAGTGAACTCTACTGATTATGTCATTAGGACAACATCCTACTTTTAATTATATGTTGCAGCTAAGGACTACAAAAGCAAAAGAATTTATTATTTTTAAGGAAAATACCTTAAATAAATATACATGGACAGGTCTAAATAATGGAAGCTAGCAATGACGTGGATTATGTAAAAGTATACAATTTCACATTACTGAATTTTGGAAAAATTTTAATACATTTGTATATCAGAGTATATTATCTGAGAATTTACTACAAATAGGAAATAATGAAGTCATTTTGTAAAACTCAGACTGAGGAAAAAGTAAAAAAATACATATTATTATTATTAGTATTCTCCCTTCCATTTTGAAATCCTTGAAATGTATTTCATGTTGAGATTATAGAGGTTTTTGTTTTGTTTTGCTTTGTCTTGTTTCTTTCTCAATACTATTTTTTCCTCCTCTCATAACTTTCCAGAGGAAGGAAATTGAGTAAGATAATTGAATAAATGAATGAATACATGTACAGCATTTTCTGATACTAAGTAAAGCAAAGTAAATTTTATTGTTGTCATTTTTTATTTTACTATTGAGGGGTATGGAAAACATCATCCGTTGCCAGTACAAGAGCTGTTTTTTTCCTTCATGCATAGTCACATAACCCTGATTTTATTCCAGTGGCAACGTGCTCAGGGAAGATGAGCTTCTTCCACAACCTGAGATAATAAATCATTGACCTAAACCAGTTTTTATGTCTTTTTGCCAGGAATTGGCTTGGAAGTGGACATGTGACCTAGTTTTAGCCAGTGAGATATAAAGGAAAGTCTCATGTGGAGCTTCTGAAAAAGCTTTTTCTCTCTGATAAGAGGAGAGAGGGCGAAAAGAAAGCTTTCCCCTTTTCCTGCTCCCTGTCATTTTAGAAAGTGATGTGTGAAGCTGCTATAGCCATTGTTTAACTATGTGTGTAGGTATCAGCAACATGAGAAGATTAGAAGAAGAGAAACATGAGGAAACCTTTGCAAAGTCCTTAAATGATATTATTGAGCTGCTGATGCAAATCTGGAACTGTATACCTTCCAAGTTAATATTAGGTGAAGTAAGAAAATAGTCATTCACAACTGTTGAGTGATTACTAAATGTCAGGCACCATTTAAGGCTTTGAGATACATTAGTGAATAAAATAGACAGAAATGGCTATTCTCATTTATTTGTTGGGTGTTTTATTACTTGTAGCCAAAGTGTGCTGATAAAGAGATTTAATTACATCTGTCAGGGGTTCACAAACTGTAGCTTGTGGGTCAAATCTGGCCTGCCACATCTTTTTATAAATAAAATGTATTGGATCACAGCCATGCTTAGTCATTTAAATCTTGTCAACGGCTGCTTTGTTTTATGTGCCTATGAAGTTGAATAGTGGTGACAGAGATTGAATGGCTCACAAAACCTAAAATATTTATGTACTCTCTGGTCCTTTACATAAAAAGTTTACTAATCCCTGATACATGGAATGTTCTTTCACTGCAGAATCTCTTAAATTAGTGTTTAACAGTCACTAAAAAGTTTTTTTGAAATTTAAAACTATCTGAAGACATTTAGGCATATTTATATATAGCTTTAGAACACAGAAACGTAAAACTTCAACAAGATTATAAAGTTAGTATTTAGTATATAAAGTAGTTAGTATACGAATCTAGTGTGTAGTAATATTTGGCATCTTATTTTTTATTTTCTGATAGCCTGATATTTGTTTTTTTAGATTACAACTAAATATGATACAGATTTAAATAGCATTATACAATGGAATTATTTTAAAAGCATTTTTATTGATGTGCTTTCATAATTTGACTAATGATAATCAATGGTATGATATTAAATTTGATTTTACTTTCCCTAATTATGCCATTCAAGTGTGCTGACAATAGCCTATGAATACAGTATAGTAAATATTTATTACCTATTTGAAATTTGGGAAGGAGTTCATGTATATATTTACAAAAACAATAATAAAGCCATTATTTTTCAATGCTAGCCCAGAAAAAGGTATTCTCCTCCCTTCAAATTGATTTTGCTTATGGAATTTTGGAAGATGTGATGTAAATGCTTTTCCTATTCTTGAGTGAAAAAGAGAAAAGAAATCTTTGGGATGACATGATCAACACCACTATGCTGGCGCTACTCGAGGTCATTACACTGTGAAGAAGACTATTCCCCAAAGCCCGCCAGAATCCTGTCTGCCTAAGCTTTAATCGTGAAGTTTTAAGTATCTATTTTTAATAATCTCATGAAAAGCCAAAACTAACCTGGTTTCTCTGTGTGTCTTGGTTTATAATTGAGTTTATGTTTTTGTATTTCTGTATGTATAGACCTCTCATCAAACTTCATTTTGTTACTAGTCTTAAGTCTCTCTGACCTTACATTGGCTTCTTTAAACATGGTAAACTAGTTTCAACCTGAGGACCTTTTACCTGTTTCTTCTGCCTTGAATGTGTTTCTCCAGAGCTGCACAGAACTGGACTTTTCCCCTCATCTAGTCTCTTATCAGGGAGGCATTCCTAAGCACATTATCTAGCCCTGCTCTTTCCAAACCCCCCCTTTCATTTTTCTATTATCCAATTTTATTTTATTCATAGTACCTTATTACTACTTGAATTTTTTTTTTTTTTTACTTTTAAGTTCTGGGATACATGTGCAGAACATGCAGGTTTGTTACATAGGTATACGTGTGCCATGGTGGTTTGCTGCACCCATAAACCCATCATCCAGGTTTTAAGCCCCACATGCATTAGGTATTTATCCTAATGCTTTGTCTCCCCTTACCCCCTAGCCCCCAATAGGCCCCAATGTGTGATGTTCCCCTCCCTGTTGTCCATGTGTTCTCATTGTTCATCTCCCACCTATGAGTGAGAACATGCAGTGTTTGGTTTTCTGTTCCTGCATTAGTTTGTTTTAAGAATGGTGACTTCCAGCTTCATCCATGTCCCTGCAAAGGACATGAACTCATTCCTTTTTATGGCTGCGTAGTATTCCGTGGTGTATATGTGCCACATTTTCTTTATCCAGTCTATCATTGATGGACATTTGGGTTGGTTCCAAGTCTTTGCTATTGTAAATAGTGCTTCAATAAACATATGTGTGCATATGTCTTGATAGTAGAATGATTTATAATTTTTGGAGTGTATACACAGTAATGGGATTGCTGGATCGAATGGAATTTCTGGTATTACATCCTTGAGGAATTGCCACACTGTCTTCCACAATAGTTGAACTAATTTACACTATCACCAACAGTGTAAAAGCATTCCTATTTCTCCACAGCCTCACCAGCATCTGTTGTTTCCTGACTTTTTAATGATCACCATTCTAACTGGTGTGAGATGGTATCTCATTGTGGCTCTGATTTGCATTTCTCTAATAACCAGTGATGATGAGCTTTTTTTCATATGTTTGTTGTCTGCATAAATATCTTCTTTTGAGAAGTGTCTGTTCTTATCCTTCACCCACTTTTTGATGGGGTTGTTTGTTTTTTTCTTGTAAATTTGTTTAAGTTACTTGTAGATTGTGGATATTAGATCTTTGTCAGATAGATAGCTTGCAAAAATTTTCTCCCATTCTGTAGGTTGCCAGTTCACTCTGATGATAGTTTATTTTGCTGTGCAGAAGCTCTTTCATTTAATTCAATCCCATTTATCAATTTTGGCTTTGTTGTAATTGCTTTTGGTGTTTTATTCACGAAGTCTTTGCCCATGCCTGTGTCCTGAATGGTATTGCCTAGGTTTTCTCTAGGGTTTTTATGGTTTTGGGTTTTACATTTAAGTCTTTAATTTATCTCAAGTTAATTTTTGTATAAGGTGTAAGGAAGGGGTCCAGTTTCAGTTTACTGCGTATGGCTAGCCAGTTTTCCCAGCACCATTAATTAAATAGGGAATCCTTTCCCCATTGCTTGTTTTTGTGAGGTTTATTGAAGATCAGAAGGTTGTAGATGTGTGGTGTTATTTCTGAGGTGTCTGTTCTGTTTCATTGGTCTATCTATGTGGTTTGATACCAGTAACATGCTGTTTTGGTTACTGTAGCCTTGTAGTATAGTTTGAAGTCAGGTAGCGTGATCTTTTTGTTTAGCTTTGTCCTTTTTGCTTAGGATTGTCTCCAGCTTTGTTCTTTTTGCTTAGGGTTTTACTATATGGGCTCCTTTGTGATTCCATATGAAATTTAAAGTATTTTTTCTAATTCTGTGATGAAAGTCAATGGTAGCTTGATGGGAATAGCATGGAATCTATAAATTACTTTGGGCAGTATGGCCATTTTCACAATATTCTTCCTATCCATGAGCATGGAATGTTTTTCCATTTGTTTGTGTCCTCTCTTATTTCCTCGAGCAGTGGTTTGTAGTTCTCCTTGAAGAGGTCCTTCATATCCCTTGTAAGTTGTATTCCTAGGTATTTTATTCTCTTTGTAGCAATTGTGAATGAGAGTTCACTCATGATTTGGCTGTCTGCTTGTCTACTGTTGCTGTATAGGAATCCTTTGATTTTGCACATTAATTTGGAATCCTGAGACTTTGCTGAAGTTGCTTATCAGCTTAAGGAGTTTTTGGGCTGAGACGATGGGGTTTTCTAAATACACAATCATGTTGTAGTCAAACAGAGACAATTTGACTTCCTCTCTTCCTATTTGAATACCCTTTATTTCTTTCTCTTGCCTGATTGCCCTGGCCAGAGATTCCAATACTATGTTGAATAGGAGTGGTGAGAGCAGGCATCCTTGTAATGTGCCAGTTTTCTAAGGGAATGCTTTTAGCTTTTGCCCATTCAGTATAGTATTGGCTATGGGTTTGTCATAAATACCTCTTACTATTTTGAGAAATGCTCCATTAATACCTAGTTTGTTTAGAGTTTTTAGCATGAAGGATGTTGAATTTTATCAGAGGCCTTTTCTGCATCTATTGAGATAATCATGTGGTTTTTGTCATTGGTTCTGTTTATGTGATGAATTTCATTTATTGATTTGCATACGTTGAAACAGCCTTGTATCCTGGGGATGAAGCTGACTTGATCTTGGTGGATAAGCTTTTTGATGTGCTGCTCGATTCAGTTTGCTAGTATTTTATTGAGGATTTTTGCATCGATGTTCATCAGGGATATTGACCTGAAATTTTGTTGTGTCTCTTCTACGTTTTGGTATCAGGATGATGCTCACCTCATAAAATGAGTTAGGGAGGAGTCCCTCTTTTTCTGTCATTTGCAGTAGTTTCAGAAGGAATGGTACCAGCTCCTCTACACCCCATATCAACAGAATATTGATGTAGAATTCAGATGTGAATCTGTCTGGTCCTGGGCTTGTTTTGGTTGGTAGGCTGTTAAGTACTGCCTCAATTTTAGAACTTGTTTTTGGTCTATTCAGGGATTCGACTTCTTCCTGGTTTAGTCTTGGGAGGGTGCATGTGTTCAGGAATTTATCCACTTCTAGATTCTCTATTTTATTTGCATAGAGATGTTTAGAGTATTTTCTGATGGTAGTTTTTATTTCTGTGGGATCAGTGTTGATATCCTCATTATCATTTTTTATTGTGTCTATTTGATTCTTCTCTCTTTTCTTCTTTATTAGTCTAGCTAGAGGTCCGTCTATATTGTTAATATTTTCAAAAACCAACTCCTGGATTCATTCATTTTTTGAACAGTTTTTCATGTCTCTATCTCCTTCAGTTCTGCTCTGATCTTAGTTATTCCTTGTCTTCTGCTAGCTTTTCCAATTGTTTGCTCTTGCTTCTCTAGTTCTTTTAATTGTAATGTTAGGGTGTTGGTTTTAGATCTTTCCCACTTTCTGATGTGGGCATTTAGTGCTATAAATTTCCCTCTTAACACTGCTTTAGCTGTGTCCCAGAGATTATGGTACATTGTGTCTTTGTTGTCAGTGGTTTCAAATAACTTCTTGATTTCTGTCTTAATTTTGTTATTTACCCAGTAGTCATTCGGGAGCAGGTTGTTTAATTTCCATGTAGTTGTGCAGTTTTGAGTGAGTTTAATCCCGAATTCTAGTTTGATAGCACTTTGGTCTGAGAGACTGTTATGAACTCCATTCTTTTGCATTTGCTGAGGAGTGTTTTACTTCAAATTATGTGGCCTATTTTAGACTACATGGTGTGTGGTGCTGAGAATAATGTATATTCTGTTGATTTGGGGTGTAGAGTTCTGTAGATGTCAATTAGGTCTGCTTGGTCCAGAGCTGAGTTCAAGTCTTGAATATCCTTGTTAATTTTCTCTTTTATTGTTCTAATATTGACAGTGGAGTGTTAAAGTCTCCCACTAGTATTGTGTGGGAGTCTATGTCTCTTTGTAGGTCTGTAAGAACTTGTTTTATGAATATGGTTGCTCCTGTGTTTGGTACATATATATTTAGGATAGTTAGCTCTTCCTGTTGCATTGATCCCTTTACCATTATGTAATGCCCTTCTTTGTCTTTTTTGATCTTTGTTGGTTTAAAAGTCTGTTTTATCAGAGACTAGGATTGCAACCTCTGCTTTTTTTTGCTTTCCATTTGCTTGGTAAATATTCCTCCATCCCTTTATTTTGAGCCTATGTGTGTCTTTGCACGTGAGATAGGTCTCCTGAATACAGCACACCAATGGGTCTTGATTCTTTATCCTGTTTGCCAGTGTGTGTGTTTTAATTGGGGCATTTAGCCCATTTACGTTTAAGGTTAATATTGTTATGTGTGAATTTGATCCTGTTGCCATGATTCTAACTGATTATTTTGCACATTAATTGATGCAGTTTCTTCATAGTGTCATTGGCCTTTATATTTTATTGTGTTTTTGCAGTGGCTGGTACTGGTTTTTCCTTATTTAGTGCTTCCTTCAGGAGCTCTCGGAAGACAGATGTGGTGTTGACAAAATCCCTCAGCATTTGCTTGTCTGTAAAGAATTTTATTTTTCCTTCACTTATGAAGCTTAGTTTGGCTGGGTATGAAATTTTTGGTTGAAAATTATTCTCTTTAAGAATGTTGAATATTGATCCCCACTCTTCTGACCTGTAGAGTTTCTGCAGAGAGATCTAGTGTTAGTCTGATGGGCTTCCCTTTGTAGGTAACCTGACCTTTCTCTCTGACTGCCCTTAATATTTTTTTCTTCATTTCAACCTTGGAAAATCTGATGATTATGTGACTTGGGGTTGCTCTTCTCAAGGAATATCTTAGTGGTGTTCTTTGCGTTTCCTGAATTTGAATGTTGGCCTCTCTTGCTAGGTTGGGGAACTTCTCCTGGATGATATCCTGGAGAGTGTCTTCCAACTTGGTTCCATTCTCCCTGTCACTTTCAGGTTCCCCAGTCAGTCATAGGTTTGGTCTTTTCACATAGTCCCATATTTCTCACAGTCCTTGTTCATTCCTTTTCATGCTTTTTTCTCTCATCTTTCCTTCAGATTTTATGTCAGTAAATTGATCTTCAGTATGTAATATCCTTTCTTCTGTTTGATCGATTTGGCTATTGATACTTTTGTATGCTTCACTAAGTTATGCTGTGTTTTTCAGCTCCATCAAGTCATTTATGTTCCTCTTTAAACTGGTTATTCTAGTTAGCAGTTCCTGTAATCTTTTATCAAGGTTCTTAGCTTCTTTGCATTGGGTTAGAACATGCTTCTTTAGCTCAGAGGAGTTTTTTTATTACCCACCTTCTGAAGCCCACTTCTGTCAATTCTCTAACCTCATTCTTGGTCCAGTTTTATGCTCTTGTTGGAGAGGAGTTGCGATCATTCGGAGCAGAAGAGGCATTCTGGGTTTTGGAATTTTCAGCGTTTTTGCACTGATATTTCCTCATCTTCATGGATTTATCTACCTTTGATTTTGAGACTGATGACCTTTGGATGGGGTGTTTGTGTGGGGGTCTTTTATGTTGATGTTGTTGCTTTCTGTTTGTTAGTTTTTCTTCTAACAGGCCCCTCTTCTGCAGCTCTGCTGCAGTTTGCTGGAGGTCCGCTCCAGACCCTGTTTGCCTGGGTATCTCTAGTGGAGGCTGCAGAACAGCAAAAATTGCTACCTGCTCCATCCCAGAGAGGCACTGGCCTGATGCCAGCTGGAGCTCTCCTATATGAGAGGTCTGTCAGCCCCTGTTGGGAGGTTTCTCCCTGTCCGGAGGCATGGGGGTCAGGGACCCACTTGAGGAGACAGTCTGTCCCTTAGCAGAGCTGGTGCGCTGTGCTGGGAGAATCCCTCTTGTCAGGATCAGCTGCTTTCTTCACAACCAGCAGGCAGGAACGATTAAATCTGCTGAAGCTGTGCCCACAGCCGCCCCTTCCCTTGGGCAATGGGGGTTTTGTCTGTAAGGCCCTGACTGGGGCTGTTACCTTTCCTTCAGAGATGTCCCGCCCAGTGAGGAGGAATCTAGAGAAGCAGTCTGGCCACAGCCGCTTTGCCACACCCAGCCCAGACTTCCCAGCCTCCTTAGCACTGTCAGGGGGAAAACTGCCTGTTCAAGCCTCAGTAATGGTGGATGCCCCTCCCCCAGCCAAGCTTGATCATATCAGGTCGACTTCAGACTGCTGTGCTTGTGGCGAAATTTCAAGCCAGTGGTTCTTAGCTTGCTGGGCTCTGTGGGAGTTGGACCCACCAAGCAAGACCACTTGGCTCCCTGGCTTCAGCCCCCTTTCCAGGGGAGCAAACGGTTCTGTCTCACTCTCGTTCCAGGCGCCACTGGGATATGAAACAGCCACCCAGTTTTGCGCTTGAAACTCAGGGCCCTGGTGGTTTAGGCACACGGGGGAATCTCCTGATCTGCAGATTGCAAAAGCCGTGGGAAAAGCATAATAACCAGTCCCTCACTGCTTTCCTTGGCTGTGAGAGGGAGTTCCCCAGCTCCTTGCGCTTCCTGGGTAAAGCGACACCCCACCCTGCTTCTGCTCACCCTCCATGGGTTGGACCCACTGCCTAACCAGTCCCAATGAGATGAACTGGGTACCTCAGTTGGAAATGCAGAAATCATCCTCCTTCTGCATTGGTCTTGCTGGGAGCTGCAGACCGGAGCTGTTCCTGTTTGGCTATTTATTACCTGAAATTACTTATCTTCTTGGTTATTATTTGTCTTTTCCACTAGAATGTATGAGAGCAGGACTCTTGTCTCTTCTACTACTGTATACCTACCACCACTGAACAGTGCTTGGTACACATTAAACTGCTCAATAAATATTGAAGGAATGATTTCATATATTAAAAATATAAACATACATATATTCATACCTGGATCTTTTTGCTGTAAAAAACAGAGGCTTGAGTCATTTTAAGTAATAAGGAATATATGATGAGGAGATACATGGAATTTTAACTAGAACTGGGAAGCAATTAGGAATGTCTCTACAGGTGTGTTCTTCTTACCAGTTCATGTGGCCTTATGGTCTCCGCTATGGTGGTGCCCCTCTGTGTAGCTGCTCCTTCTTCTTTTCCAACCAAAAGACTGATTCTCTCTCTTCTCTAGTCCAAATCCTGAAGAAACCCAGTCTTGTTGGTTTAGCTAATTGCCATCACTTGTATTTGTCAACGCTTTTTATACTAGTCACCTGTTGATAGGACTGCCCTCAGAAAATATGCAAAATTATAATCTAATCATTGGCTTCTGTCTGTGCACAGAATAGTGCATGCTGTCCCCAGAGCCATGGGCTCTGGGCAAAGGCTACTTAAGTCTGGACATGGCAGATACCATGACTATAACATATCCAGTATATATATAAGAATGTATTTATAGAGCACCTCACTTTGGCTTTAGACATCAGAGAAGGCTTCAATGAGTGGGTAAAATTTGAGCTGAGTCAGAAGGAGTAGGATTTCATTCTCAATGATTTTCAGAAAGAGTAGGATAAGTAGCAGATAACTGAAGAAAACATTATATGTCTAACACATTCAGGCCTTGTAATATGGCTGTGTCTCAACATATGTAAGGGAATTATGCATGATGAGACACGCATGGCAGGTAGGGACCAGATGATATAAAATTTTATATTCTCTGCTTAAGGAATTGAGCTTTTCCCACAGATCACATAGAGAGTTCTTCAGGGGTTTTAAACAGAGGAAGGGGTGCAGTTTTAGAAGGATTATTTCTAGTTGCACTTTAGAACTGGAGAATACCAGATAGAAAAAAAAAAAATGTGTATGATTCATTGGAGGAGCATAAGAAAGGAAACAGCAATTCTAGTTTTTAGGATCTTTTGTATTAATCCCCAAAAGAAATGCTGCACTGGTGGCAGTGGTATGGATATTTTCACCAAGGAGGCTTGGATTAGTGAAATCTGTCTGGTGAGGTGAGGCATCTGGAGAGTCATACCAGACAGTTGTCTAGAATTTTTTTTTTTTTCATTTATATAAAGAAATACACAAAAATATAGTGGCAGCTGTGGCAGGGTGCAAGTGGGCTGCTGGGGTGCCTGCCTCCCTGTGGGAGTTAACCATAGTGGTTATATGTGCATATAGTGGCATATATATAGTGCATATATGCCAATATATGCCACTATATTTGTCTCTCTCTTCTGTCTTATTTGATTCTAAAATTCACTAACTATCCCCCTTTTCCCACCTTTTAACACCTGCAAAAGTGAGATGCAGCTGTATTCAATGGCTTGTCAAAGGTTAATAGGCAGCAGTTTTTCTTTTTAATGGTATGTAAAAGAATGATGCATCTTTTATTGGAGACAAATTCAATTCAAAGAAATACAGACATTGTGTTTGATTCATCTTTGTCACCTAAAAGATCAAAACTTTTATAAAGATGATCTTTGCCAAAATTTTATTGTCTGTTTGGGATAATTGGTTTTAACTTTATTTCTGCAGTCCCTGCCTGGGTTATTTTCTTGGTATTAGTACGTGAATTTATATGGAACCCAGTTTCTTAATACATAAAATTAAAGTCTTGGACTATATGATTTCAGTTTTATTGTTTTATATTCTCATAGTAAGTGCTCTTTAAATCTTTTGAAATGATACTGCAAGTGGTAAGCTAGAAAAATAATAAAAATCATAAAGAATAACTATAAAAGCATAGCTATTTATGTAAATTTAATGTAAAAGCACTGTCTTACAGGACAATATTTATTTTCTTTAAAAAAAATTTCATCAGAAATATCTTTTCTCCAGCAAAATAGTCAACACTAAGTTTGCGCAGCCTGTTTCCTTTTTGTATTACTCATGTTGTATCTGGCATAACATATAATGGAAGCTCCCTTACCTTCTAACTTAGTAGTTGGTCTGTTGATTGAGAGTTAGTAAAATAAGGAATCATAAAAAATACATACTTTAAAAATATTTGACTTTGACTTAATATAAATGTACATTATTCTTTAATTATTTGTTATAATGCCAAGGTCTTTACTTTGAGCGAGTCTATTAATTTTTTGTTATCTTTGAAAGCTATGAAAGATAGTTTTTTGTTATCTTTCATGCATAAACCATATATATGTTTAACTCATTCTTTATAATTTCCATTTTAAATTTCTTTGAAGAAGTGTGAGAACTGAGAGATCATTTTGATCTCCTTTTAATCTTCTTTGATTTTGTAGTTTTTCTGGCTTTTTATAATTACCTTACCTACCTCTAATTAAATAGCAGTGAATTTAACAACTCATCTCTATTGGGCCTTTCATATTCAGTTTAGGTGTTATAGAAACATTAACTCTTTATACTTTTATTTATCACTTTCGGGCATATGTAATTAAATTGTGCAATTATAATAACAGGTTGTGGCAAATATGATAGATTGGCTTAACATCTGTTGCACCTTCCTTTTAGTATGCCTTCCTCTATTGCAGAGGCTGGAAAACTAAAAACTAGTTCAGGATATGAGTTTGGTTCTGCTAATGATAACCACTTGTACGATACCTAAATTGGAAAATAGTGGGAGAAAAGGCAGTGCCTGAGGCATCTATTTTGTGGCTAAGAATCTAACAAGTGTCGTATGGCTATAGAGCCAACAATTCTGGCAGTCACTTCTGTCAAAGCTAAGGGAGGGTGTTGCTGCAGGTGGCAGCTCTGGCAATAACATTCTGGTCTCAGGTTCTCAGCAAAGGGATGTGATTCTAGAACCAGCAGTAGATATAGCTGCTTCCTGATTGTCCAGTTTCCTAATTGTGACCAATGTAGCAAACCATTTCTGCAATTAGCTAAACCAATAAGATTGACTTTTTTTCCAGAACTTGCACTGGAACATAGAGATCAGCTAATTGATAATGATAGCAGAAAAGCAATTATGCAGAGATATATGGTGCTGTTAGTGTTATTAATAATACAGATAACACTGTTTGCCTCCAAAACGTTTTATTTAGTCTCTTCTTAATATCAAGCCAACCAATTATAATAGTACTTTCTCTTTTTTATTTTCCTTTGGCTCTTACATTTTGACTTGCTTATGTATTTTAATAAATACAACTGGAACCAAAATTGTCTTACTACCTTGCATATAATATTTCTTTAGATATTTGTTGAGCTTGAATTGTTGATATTGAATTTTCAAGACGTTTAACCGTACATAAAAAATAATGCTTTAAAAAAGATCAGTTTCTTAAACCTTTAGGGCACTTAACTGATTTTCTTAATTATACTGCCAATATCATTGGAAAAATCAGATAAAATTCATTTAATCTGTATTTATTTACAAATATATTATTACAATTATTTTATGTTTAAAAGAAAACAAGAAAATAAGCAAAGATATAGATGATACAAGGAGCAAATAACAAGTTTGAGTACACACATGTGCATTTCTGTTTATACACACTCATATATTAACCAACAGGAGTGTACTTTGTTTTTCAAAGACCCATGAAAAACTTACAAACATAGATATGGAGTGAAAACTCTCCCTACCACATACATACATACAAATTCCCCCTCCCCAAAAAACACATAAATTATGTCTACAATAAAATACAAAATGACAAAAGTTGAGCACATAAAAATTTTTAAACTATATTTTCAAATAACCCCTGAGATTAAAAAATGAATTGACAACTAAAATTAAAAACTACTTAAAATAAACACCATATCAAACTAGTAAGGTGCAGCCAAAATAGTATGCAGAACACTTTGTCATTTTTAATTAATAGAAAAGTAAAATTGAAAATAAGTAAATCAATGTTGTTTACATTAATGACAGAGTAGGTACTGTAATCAGGCTTCTTCTGAGAAAAACTGGAAAGTTCAGACAAAACTATAAAATCTTGACAAAATCTTAACAAAAATCAAATCTGTTTAAAGAAATTGGAATCTGAAAAGAATTATAGGGCAAAGACTAGGAATAGAAAGAAATCCAGGGATGTAAGTCTGCATTTGGGGCTGCTTTCCCTAGTTGCATCTCACTGTCCAAGAAGAGATGGAGAGAGGTTTAAAAACTGAAGAGAGCTTGAAACAAATTTACAGACTTAGAACAATAAAAAAAAATGAAGTTCAGCGTCCATCACACTTATGGATAGGTGTGTTAGGATCCTCAAAATGCCACTATACTTTTTAACGTATAATATCTAGCTCATATCTAGCACAAAAAGAATTAAGAACAGGAAGATTGAAGCTAACATGGTAAGATTTTAAAAGAATCACTAGAAATAATAGGCAGTAAAAATAGATCCACAGGGTTGGCCTTTAAAATGCTTTACCAACAGAAAACCAAACACCACGTGTTCTCACTCAAGTGTGACCTGAACAATGAAAATACACGTACACACAGAGCAGAACAACACATACTAGGGGCTGTTGGGGGGATGGGGGAGGAAAGCATCAGGATAAATAGTTAATGCATGTAGGGCTAATACCTAGGTGATAAGTTGATAGGTGCAGCAAACCACCATGGCACACATTTACCTGTGTAACAAATCTGCAGGTCCTGCACATATATCCCAGATCTTAAAATAAGATAAAACTAAAATAAATAAATAAATAAATGTGCTTAATATGGTCAGTGAAATAAGATATAATATTGAGAATTTTGTAAGAGAACTAGAAACTCTAAAAAGGAGGGGGGAGGGGGAAGGAGGGAGGGATTGCATTGGGGAGTTATACATGATATAAATGATGAATTGATGGGTGCTGACGAGTTGATGGGTGCAGCACACCAACATGGCATAAGTATACATATGTAACAAACCTGCACGTTATGCACATGTACCATAGAACTTAAAGTATAATAATAAAAAAAAAAAAAGAAAAAAAAAAAAAAAAAAGAACAAATTCTAGAACTGAAAAAAATACAACAATGGAAATGAGACATAACAAGATAATCAAATGCAACTTAATTCAGAAGAAATATTTTAACTGAATATCAATATGAAGCAGAGAGACAAGAGGATAGAAAATATAAACCCGTATGATAGCCAACTGGATGCAGCCAGGTGGAGCAGCTGCCGCTGATGGACAGAGATGACTGACGTACTCCTAGCAGATGCTCAGAAGGAAGGCACTGAGAGTGGATGGAAGAAAGACACAGAAGCTGCAATGAAGTGGGGGAAAACTGGGAATGCTACATGGGGGTACCACACACCTGGACTCATTCCTGGTCTCTGGTGGCTCCGGGGGAATGGGTGAGTTGAACTTTCAAGGAGCATGGGCCTCTGGAACCCTAGCAGGAGGACACCCTTCAACCATCATGGACACTTGAGTTAGCAGGGAGAGGTTCCTGGAGAAGTGGTAGGGGCAGCAAGCCAGCTGATGTGAATCCCAGAGGGTTTGGTGCAGGAGCATGTGTAGTGGAGCATGGCCAGGGACAAGGCTCGACTTGCTGTCTTGCTATCTTAGGAGACTTTAGCCCTAGGAGAACTGTTCATCCTGATCTCTTCAGGGTGCACTTGCCCCAGCTCAGATAGGGCCAATCCAACTTGAGCACCCCTTGGTCTGCTGCCCTCTCCTGGGTACCCAGCCTGGCCATGCCTGCCTAAAGAACAGCCTCAGGTGCCCTGGGAGCCACATCATGGCTTCTGTGCTGGTGGACCATGCCTGACTGGCAGAGAGCTCCAGCAGAGTGGCCCCAACAACCATGCACTAGCCTACACACTCCCTCTGCACACCGCAGCTACCCCTGGACCCATGGCAACTCCCCACATCTGTCTGCTGATACGTGTCTGTGTGGGCAGGTTTTGCTTTCCTTGCCCCACCAGCACATGGAGTGTAGTCCACTCCCCTCCAGTGGCTGACTGCCATTGCAGACAGAGCCTTGGTGGGAACAGAGCCAGCCAGTCCCACCCTGCCAGCACTCCACTGTTGCACTAATACTTCCATGGGAGCAAAACTAGGCTGCTCAGAGAACAGCAGATCCTCCTCCACACTGAGCGACCACAGAGAAGGCACACAGACCTGTGCCTACCAGTGCCCCTCCCCTAAGCCAGCACCACCACCTGCACAACCACCCACATAGTCACCAGCAGGGGCTCCCCACACCCATCCCAGATGAGTTGCCTCTGCCACTGTGGTTAATTCCCACAGGGAGGCAGGCACCCCAGCAGCCACTAGCAGCCTGCCACAGCTGCCACTACTGCTGTTGCTGACACATGAATGGGAACAGATCCCTCTGTCACTGCACCCTGAAACACTTTGGCTGACACTACCCATTAGAGTGTAGTGACCAGTGGTCCAGAAGCACCTGGAGCTCCCAGCACAGTGGATTTCTAACCTCATGGAGTGAGAGAACAATGTCGGAGCCCAATACAAGTCCCCAGAGTTAGAGCATACAGTCCAGATGTCAGGAGCTGAGCATTGGTCTCCTAATGTCTTTAAGAAATGAAACCAGTTAGCTAAATCTTCCCTATATGATAATCAAACCCTCAAAGTCATCAAATAGAATAAAGGAAAAAAAAAAAGTCATTGAAAGGTGAGCAGCATCAAAGATTGAAGATGGATAAACCCAAAAAGTTGAGAAAGAATCAGTGCAAGAATCCTGACAACTCAAAAAGCCACAGTACCTCTTTTCCTCTAATCAACCACATCACGTATACAGAAAGGGTTCAGAACTGGACTAGGATTGTTAAAAATGACCGAAATAGAAATCAGAATATGCATGAAAACGAAGATCATTGAGCTACAGAAGTATGTTGAAACCCAATCCAAGGAAGCTAAGAATGATGATAAAACAATGCAGGAGCTGACCGGCAAAAATAGCCAGTATAGAAAAAACCAACTGACCTGATAGAACTGAAAAACATACTACAAGAATTTCATAATGCCATCACAAGTATTAAAAGCAGAATAGACCAAGTGGAGGAAAGAATCTCAGAGTTTGAAGACTGGATTTCTAAAACAAGACAATCAGACAAGAATAGAAGTAAAAGAATGAAAAGGAATGAACAAAACCTCCAAGAAATATGGGATTCTTTAAAGAGACAAAATGTATGACTCATAAGCATCCCTGAAAGAAATGGGGGGAAGGGAAGCAACTTGGAAAACATATTTCAGAGTATCATCCATGAGAATTTCCCCAACCTAGCTTAAGAGGGTAACATTCAAATTCAGGAAATGTAGAGAACCCTAGTAAGACACATTACAAGAAGATCATCCCCAAGACACATAACCATCAGATTTTCCAAGGTCAAAATGAAACAAAAAATGTTAAAGGCATCTAGAGAGAAAGGTCAGGTCACCTGCAAAGGGAAGATGATTAGACTAACAGCAGACCTCTCAGCAGAAACCCTACAAGCCAGAAGGGATTGGGGGCCAATAGTCAACATTCTTAAAGAAAAGAAATTCCAAGCCAGAATTTAATATCCAGCCAAAACAAGCTTCTTAAGCAAAGGAGAAATAAGATCATTTTCAGACAAGCAAATGCTGAGGAATTTCATTACCGCCAGACCTGCCTTACAAGAGCTTCTGAAGGTAGCACTAAATATAGAAAGGAAAGATAATTATCACCCACTACAAAAACACACTGAAGTACACAGACCAGTGACACTATAAAGCAACCACATAAACAAGTCTGCAAAATAACCAGCTGACATGATGATAAGATCAAATCCACAAATATCAATACCAACCTTGAACGTAAATGGGCTAAATGCCTCAATTAAAAGGCACAACCTTAGCAAACTAATGCAGGAACAGAAAACCAAATACTGCGTGTTCTCACTTATAAGTGGGAGCTAAATGGTAAGAACTTACGAGCACAAAGAGGGAAACAACAGACACTGGGATCTACTTGAAAGGGGAAGGTGGGAGGAGGGAGAGGAGCAGAAAAGATAACTACTGGATACTGGGCTTAATACCTGGGTAATGAAATAATATGTACAACAAACCCCTGTGACATGCATTTACCTATGTAACAAACCTTCACATGTACCCCAAAAGTAAAATAAAAGTTAAAAAAAAAAAAGTAAAGACACAGAATGGCAAAGTGAATAAAGAACCAAGACCCATTGGTATACTGTCTTTAAGAGTCCTATCTAACATGCAGTGACACACATGGACTCAAAATAAAAGGATGGAGGAAAATTTACCAAGCAAATGGAAAACAGAAAAAAAGCAGGAGTTGCAGTCATAATTTCTGACAAAACAGACTTTAAACTGAAAAAGAGCAAAAAAAAAAAAAAAAAAAAAAAGGCATTACATAATGGTAAAAGGTTCATTTCAATTCCGCAAGAATATCTAACTATCCTAAATATATATGTACCCAACACAGGAGCACCAGATTCATAAAGCAACTTTTTAGAGACCTTCAAAGAGACACAGACTCCCATACAGTAATAGTGGAAGTCTTTAACACCACACTGAAAATATTAGACTGGTCATCAAGACAGAAAATTAACAAGGATATTCAGGACTTGAACCCAGCACCAGATCAAATGGACCTGTTAGACGTCTATATAACTCTCCACCCAAAGACAACAGAATATACATTCTTCTCATCACCACATGGCACATATTCTAAAATCAATCACGTAATCAGAAGTAAAACACTCCTCAGCAAATGCAAAAGAACTGAAATCGTAACAGTCTCTCAAACCACAGCACAATCAAATTAGAAGCCAAAACTTAGAAATTTGCTTAAAACCATACAATTACATGGAAGTTGAGTAACCTACTCCTGAATGACGTTTGTGTAAATAATGAAATTAAGGCAGAAATCAACAAAGTCTTTGAAACTAATGAGAATAAAGATACAACATACCAGAATCTCTGGGACACAGCTAAGGCAGTGTTACGAGGGAATTTATAGCACTAAGTGCTCACATCAAAAAGTTAGAAAGATCCCAAGTTAACATCCTAACGTCACAACTAAAAGAACTAGAGAACCAAGAGCAAACAAATTCCAAAGCTAATAAAAGACAAGAAATAACCAAAATCTGAGCTGAACTGAGGGAGATTCAGGCACACACACACACACACACACACACACACACACAGACACACACAAATTCAGAAGATCAAAGAACCCAGAAGCTGGCTTTTTGAAAAAATTAATAAAATAGACCATTAGCTAGACTAATAAAGAAGGTAAGAGAGAAGATTCAAATACAATCAGAAATGACAAGGAGAATATTACTACTGACACCACAGAAATACAAACAACCATCGGATAATATTATGAACACCTCTATGCACATAAACTAGAGAATCTAGAAGAAATGAATGAATTTCTAGACACATAACACCCTCCTAAGACTCAACCAGGAAGAAATTGAATTACTGAACAGACCAATAATGAATTCTGAAATTGAGGCAGCAATAAATAGCCTATGAACCAAAAAAGCCCAGGACCAGATAAGTTCACAGCCAAATTCTACCAAATATACAAAGAGCTGGTACCATTTCTCTTGAAACTATTCAAAAAAAAAAAAAAAAAAATACTTATGTATTCCTAAGCAAAAAGAAGAAAACTGGAGACATCACACTGCCCAACTTCAAACTATACTTCAGCCCTACAGTAACCAAAACAGCATGGTACTGGTACAAAAACAGTCACACAGACCAATGCAACAGACCATAAAACTCATTTTATGAGGCCAACATCATCCTGATACCAAAACCTAACAAAGATACAACAAAAAAGAAAACTTCAGGCCAATATCCCTGATGAACATAAAGACAAAAATCCTCAAGAAAATACTAGCAAACGAATTCCTGCAGCACATCAAAAATCTTACCTACCATGACCAAATAGGCTTTAGCCCTGGGATGCAAGGTTGGTTCATCATATGCAAATCAATAAATGTGTTTCATCACATAAACAGAACTAAAGGCAAAAACTACATGGTATCTCAAATGATGCAGAAAAGGCTTTCATTAAAATTTAACACTGTTCATATTAAAAAGTCTCAATAAATTAGGTATTGACAGACCATACCTCCAAATAATAAGAGCCATCTATGACAGACCCACAGCCAACATCATGTGGAATGTGCAAAAGCTAGAAACATTCTCCCTGAAAACTGGCGCAAGATGAAGATGCCCTTTCTCACTGACTCCTATTTGACATAGTATTGGAAGTCCTGGCCAGGGCAATCAGGCAAGAGGAAGAAAGGTAATCCAAATAGGAAGAGAGGAAGTCAAACTATCCCTATTTGCAGATGACAGAATTCTATATCTATAAAACTACATAGTCTTGGCGTAAAAGCTTCTTAAGCTGATAAACAACTTCAGCAAAGTCTCAGGATACAAAATCATTGTGTAAAAATTACTACCACTCCTATACACAAAAAAACAGTCAAGCCAAGAGCTACATGAGTAATGCAATCCCATTCCCAGTTGCAGTAAATAAATAAACAAACAAACACACAAACTACTTAGGAATACAGCTAACCAGGAAGGTGAAAGATCTCTTTACAAGAAGAAGTACAAAATACTGCTCAAATAAATCAAAGATTACACAAACAAATGGAAAAATATTCCATGCTCATGGATAGGAAGCATCAATATTGTAAAAATGGTCATACTGCCCAGAGTAATTTATAGATCTAATGCTATTCCTATTAAACTACCATTGAGATTCTTCACAGAACTAAAAAAAACAATTTTAAAATTCATGTGGAACCAAAAAAGAGTCCAAATAGTCAAGGTAATCCTAAGCAAAAATAAGAAAACTGGAGACATCATGCTGCCCAACTTCAGACTATACTGCAGGGCTACAGTAACCAAAACAGCATGCCACTGGTACAAAAACAGGCACATAGACCATTGCAGCAGAATAGAGAACCCAGAAATAAAGCCACACACCTACAACTATTTGATCCTCAACAAACCTAACTCAAGCAATGGGGAAAGGACTCCTGTTCAATAAATGGTGCTGAGATAACTGGCTAGCCACATGCAGAAGATTAAAACTTGACTCCCTGCCTACATCATATACAAACATTAACTTAAGATGGATTAAAAACTTAAATGTAAAACCCCTAAATATAAAAACCCTGGAAGACAACCTAGGCAATACCATTCTGGACATAGGAGTGGGCAAAGATTTTATTAAGAAGACACCAAAAGCAATTGCAACAAATGCAAACATTGACAAATGGGATCTAATTAAACTAAAGAGCTCATGCATAGCAAAAGAAACTATCAACAGAGTGCACAGACAACATACAAAATGGGAGAACATTTTTGCAAACTGCATCTGACAAAGGTCCAATATCCAGCATCTATAAGGAACTTAAATTTACAAGAAAAATCAAACAACCTCATTGAAAAATGGGCAAGGCACATGAACAGTTACCACAAGAAGACACAGATGTGATCAACAAGCATATGAAAAAAAAGCTCAACTTTATGAATAGTTAGAGAAATGCAAATCAAAACCACAATGAGATACCATCTCACACCGGTCAGAATGGCTATTAAAACATCAAAAAATAACAGATACTGGTATGGTTGCAGAGAAAAGGGAATGCTTTTACACTGCTGATGGGAACGGAAACTAGTTCAGCCACTAGTGGAAAGCAGTTTGGATTCTCAAAGAACTCAAAACAGGAGTGCCATTTAACCCAGAAAATCCCATCACTGGATATGTAACGAAGTAATAGAAATCGTTCTACTATAAAGACACATACACTCACATGTTCATCGGAACATTTATTCACAACGACGAAGACATAGATCAACCTAGATGCCCATCAACAGTGGACTGGATAAAGAAAATATGGAACATATACACCATGGAATACTATGCAGCCATAAAAAAGAACAAGATCATGTCCTTTGCAGGAACACAGATAGAGCCAGTGGTGATTATCCTTAGCAAACTAACAGAGAAACAGAAAAGCAAATACTTCATGTTCTTACTTATAAGTGGGAGCTAAATGATGAGAACACATGGACATGTAGAGGGAAACTACAGACACTGGGGCCTATCAGAGGGTGGAGGTTAGGAGGAGGGAGAGGATCAGGAAAAATAACTAATGGATACTAGGCTTAATACTTGGGTTGAAAATAATCTGTACAACAAACCCCAATGACACAAGTTTACCTACATAACAAACCTGTACATGTACCCCTGAACTTAAAAGTTAAGTAAAAAATAAATTCAGAAAAATTTTACAAATAGAATATGGAACAAAATGTAATAGTGAAAATAACTAAAATTCATGTAATTTGAATCCCAGAGAGAACAGGAAAGACAGAAATAATATTTGAAGAGATGATAGCTAGAAATTTTCAAAACTAGCAAAAGTTTTATAGATTAAAGAAACACCATACATCACAAGCATGATAATGCAAAAACATCTACAAAATCAAAGAAAATCTAAGAAAAATTCTCACAACAGAGATTATCCTCAAGAATAGCAATAAGATAACTGACTTTTCAACAGATGTGATAGAAATCGAGAGACATGGACTATCTTCAAAGTGCTGAAAAGAAAAGAAACAAACTGTCAACTAAGAATTGTGTGCTCAGCGAAATGTTCTTCAAGAAGGAGAGTTAAATACATGCATTTTCAGATGAAAACTGAGAAAATTACCATTGACAGAATTAATCCAAATCCCAAAAAAGAAGGAAAAATCATCCTAGAATAAAGTTTGGAACTATGGAAAGGGTAAATATGGGAGAAAATCTAATGAATATAAACTTCTAAAAATAATGATAATGGCTTTAAAATGTTTAAGGAGACTTGAAATACGAGCCAGCAATACCATACATTTAGGAAGAGTGTAAATGGAGTTGAAATATTCTAAGGTTCTTACATTATAGAAATAGGATACTAATTTATGGTAGAGGGTGGCAGTTCTCAGATACGTTACAATGTCTGGGCTGGGCACTACAGTAAACTAAAAGATTCTATTGCTTCCAAACTAATGGAGTGGGAAAGTGGAATAATAAAATGTAATTAATTCCAGTTAATAAGCAAAGAGAATAGGAATAAAAAGAGAGATAGGTGTTTTGTTTTTTTAAAGGCAAGAAAAATAGGAAATACTAAGGTGGTTGATATAAACCCAGATACCTTAGTAATTACATTAAATTTTGCTGTACTACATGCTATAATTTTAAGACAATGATTTACCAGAGATTAACTAAATGAATCCACAATTATATGCTTTTAACCAAAGAGATTCATAAAATACAAGAGTACAGAATGGTTGTAAATAAAAGAATAGAAAATACGTATACCATGGAAGTGCTAACTAAAAACATGCTGGTAATATCAGATATAGTAGAATTTAATGTGAAACAAATGATTACAGATTAAAAGGCAGTTTTCATAATGATAAAAAATTGTGTTTGCTCAAAATATATGACAGTTCTAAATTTGTAAGCACTCAAAAACAAAGACTTAATATAAAATGTGATAGCACTGAATGGCAGAACAGACAAATGCACCATTATAATAGGAAATATGAGCAGGTTGCCCTCAGTAAATAAAATAGCAACCAGAAAATAAAAACAGTAAGTTAAGATGCAGTATTTGAATAATGCAGTTAAGAAATATCTTAAGGGACATCCATAGAATACTGATACCGAAGACCTTCAAAATATGCATTAAGTACACAGGATAGATTTCTGAAATTGACCAACTCAAAAAAAGCAACTCTCAGATTATGAAAGGATTGAAATTATTCAGATTATGTTCTTTGATGACAGTGAAAATTATTCTAGAAATCAATAACAAAAAGGTCACTAGAAAATCCCCAGCTTTTTCTAAGTTAAGTGGTATGCCTCTAAATGTTACTCAGAGGTCAAAGAACTCACAATGAAAATTAGAATATATTTTCAAATGATTAATAAAGAAAATAACATAACCTCGGCGTTGCCTTTAAGGTGATTCTTAGAGGGAAAACTGTAATCTTAAGAGTATTAGGAAAAAAAGTCTAAAAAATATGATGTCTTAGAATTTGCTGAAGAGGTTAGAAGGACAGCAAACTAAACCCAAAATCATATAACACCTCGGGATCAGACCACACTCAGTGAGAGACAGCAAGCATTACAAACGCAAGATTAGATACCTATTCCCCATGTATTCCAGATACTGAAGCAAACAAAATTAAACTATGTTTAGGTAGTCCTTCCTTTGTATGAAGTGTAAGATTATAAAAATGACCTTGCAAGCTGAAACTGTACAAAATTATCTTAATAATAAATGGAGAATAATTATGATATTTCTGTGACCTTTAATGTTTTTGTTTGTTCGTTTGTTTTTGTTTTTGTTTTGAGACAGAGTCTCTCTCTGTCGCCCAGGCTGGAGTGGCTTGATCTTGGCTCACTGTAACCTCCGCTTCCTGGGTTCAAGCAATTCTTCTGCCTCAGCCTCCTGAGTAACTGGGACTACAGGCATGCGCCACCACGCCCGGCTAATTTTTGTATTTTTAGTAGAGACGGGGTTTCACCATATTGGCCAGGCTGGTCTAGAACTCCTGACCTCGTGATACACCCACCTCGGCCTCCCAAAGTGCTGGGATTACAGGCGTGAGCCACCGCACCTGGCTAAAAATTTTGTTAAGACCCTAAAAACAGTCTTACTGTCAGTTATAATTATATTGCTTGTTATAACTACATTTTTAACAAAGAAATACGACACTTTAATTCTCAGTGTTTCTGATATTTTAAAGTACAGTGTACTAAATATTAATTTTACTATTTTTTCATTTCATTTTACAATCAATTTAAAGGATTAGGATAATTGATAGGTTATGATGCAGATAACAATATGATGAAAATGATGGAATATTATGTCATCTTTAAAATATTTGCAGAAAACTTTTTAGAATATGAGATAATGCATATGTCTCAATACTACAGTTAAAAAGACAGATGATAACATTAGCAATACAGTATGTCATTGATCTATTTTTTCTTTTTTAAAATTTTTTATTTGTTTTTTTTTTATATATACTTTACATTCTGGGGTACATTTGCACAACGTGCAGGTTTGTTACATATGTATACATGTGCCATGTTGGTGTGCTGCACCCATTAACTCGTCATTTACATTAGGTATATCTCCTAATGCTATCCTTCCCCCCCGCCCTCTACCCCACAACAGGCCCCGGTGTGTGATGTTCCCCTTCCTGTATCCAAGTGTTCTCATTGTTCATATCCACCTATGAGTGAGAACATACGGTGTTTGGTTTTCTGTTCTTGCGATAGTTTGCTGAGAATGATGGTTTCCAGCTGCCTCCACGTCCCTACAAGGGACACAAACTCATCCTTTTTTATGGCTGCATAGTATTCCATGGTGTATATATGTGCAACATTTTCTTAATCCAGTCTGTCATTGATGGACATTTGGGTTGATTCCAAGTCTTTGCTATTGTGAATAGTGCCGCAATAAACATACGTGTGCATGTGTCTTTATAGCAGGATGATTTATAATCTTTTGGGTATATACTCAATAATGGGATGGCTGGGTCAAATGGTATTTTTAGTTCTAGATCCTTGAGGAGTCGCCACACTGTCTTTCACAATGGTTGAACTAGTTTACAGTCCCACCAACAGTGTAAAAGTGTTCCTATTTCTCCACATCCTCTCCAGCGCCTGTTGTTTCCTGACTTTTTAATGATTGCCATTCTAACTGGAGTGAGATGGTATCTCATTGTGGTTTTGATTTGCATTTCTCTGATGGCTAGTGATGATGAGCATTTTTTCATGTGTCTGTTGGCTGCATAAATGTCTACTTTTGAGAAGTGTCTGTTCGTATCCTTTGCCCACTTTTTGATGGGGTTATTTTTGTCTTGTAAATTTGTTTGAGTTCTTTGTAGGTTCTTGATGTTAGCCCTTTGTCAGATGAGTAGATTGCAAAAATTTTCTCCCATTGTGTAGGTTGCCTGTTCACTCTAATGGTAGTTTCTTTGGCTGTTCCAAAGCTCTTTAGTTTAATTAGATCCCATTTGTCAATTTTGGCTTTTGTTGCCATTGCTTTTGGTGTTTTCGACGTGAAGTCCTTGCCCATGCCTATGTCCTAAATAGTATTGCCTAGGTTTTCTTCTAGGGTTTTTATGGTTTTAGGTCTAACATTTAAGTCTCTAATCCATCTTGAATTAATTTTTGTATAAAGAGTAAGGAAAGGATCCAGTTTCAGCTTTCTACTTATGGCTATCCAGTTTTCCCAGCACCATTTATTAAATAGGGAATCCTTTCCCCATTTCTTGTTTTTGTCAGGTTTGTCAAAGATCAGATGGCTATGGATGTGTGGTATTATTTCTAAGGGCTCTGTTCAGTTCCATTGGTCTATATCTCAGTTTTGGTACCAGTACCATGCTGTTTTGGTTACTGTAGCCTTGTAGTATAGTTTGAAGTCAGGTAGCATGATGCCTCCAGCTTTGTTCTTTTGACTTAGGTTTGTCTTGGCAATGTGGGCTCTTTTTTGGTTCCATATGAACTTTAAAGCAGTTTTTTCCAATTCTGTGAAGAAAGTCATTGGTAGCTTAATGGGGATGGCATTGAATCTATAAATTACCTTGGGCAGTATGGCCATTTTCACCATATTGATTCTTCCTATCCAGGAGCATGGTATGTTCTTCCATTTGTTTGTGTCTTCTTTTATTTCACTGAGCAGTGGTTTGTAGTTCTCCTTGAAGAGGTCCTTTACATCCCTTGTAAGTTGGATTCCTAGGTATTTTATTCTCTTTGAAGCAATTGTGAATGGAAGTTCATTCATGATTTGGCTGTTTGTCTGTTACTGGTATATAAGAATGCTGGTGATTTTTGCACATTGATTTTGTATCCTGAGACTTTGCTGAAGTTTCTTATCAGCTTAAGGAGATTTTGGGCTGCAACGATGGGGTTTTCTCAGTATACAATCATGTCATCTGCAAACAGGGACAATTTGACTTCTTCTTTTCCTAATTGAATACCCGTTATTTCTTTCTCTTGCCTGATTGCCCTAGCCAGAACTTCCAACACTATGTTGAATAGGAGTGGTGAGAGAGGGCATCCCTGTCTTTGCCAGTTTTTAAGGGGAATGCTTCCAGTTTTTGCCCATTCAGTATGATATTAGCTGTGGGTTTGTCATAAATAGCTGTTATTATTTTGAGATACATTCCATCAATACCAAATTTATTGAGAGTTTTTAGCATGAAGGGCTGTTGAATTTTGTCAAAGGCCTTTTCTGCATCTATTGAGATAATCTTGTAGTTTTTGTCTTTGGTTCTGTTTATATGCTGGATTATGTTTATTGATTTGCATATGTTGAATGAGCCTTGCATCCCAGGGATGAAGCCCACTTGATCGTGGTGGATAAGCTTTTTGATGTGCTGCTGGATTCAGTTTGCCAGTAATTTATTGAGAATTTTTGCATCAATGTTCATCAGGGATATTGGTCTAAAATTCTGGTTTTTTGTTGTGTCTCTGCCAGGCTTTGGTATCAGGATGATGTTGGCCTCATACAATGAGTTAGGTAGGATTCCCTCTTTTTCTGTTGATTGGAATAGCTTCAGAAGGAATGGTACCAGCTCCTCTTTGTACCTCTGGTAGAATTTGACTGTGTATCCATCTGGTCCTGGACTTTTTTGGGTTGGTAGGCTATTAATTATTGCCTCAATTTCAGAACTTATTGGTCTATTCATGGATTCAACTTCTTCCTTGTTTAGTCTTGGGAGAGTGTATGTGTCCAGGAATTTATCCATTTCTTCTAGGTTTTCTAGTTTATTTGCATAGAGGTGTTTATAATATTCTCTGATGGTAGTTTGTATTTCTGTGGGTTCGGTGGTGATATCCCCTTTATCATTTTGTATTGCATCTATTTGATTCTTCTCTCTTTTCTTCCTTATTAGTCTTGCTAGCGATGTATCAATTTTGTTGATCTTATCAGAAAACCAGCTCCTGGATTCGTTGATTTTTTGAAAGATTTTTCATGTCTCTATCTCCTTCAGTTCTGCTCTGATCTTAGTCATTTCTTGCCTTCTGCTAGCTTTTGAATGTGTTTGCTCTTCTTTGGTCTATTTTTAATGGAAAGTAAAAATTCTGCTAGAAAATATATTACAGAATTAATAATGGTTTTTTTCAGAGGACTTGGGGTATCTGTTCTAAAACTTGTTATATTTCTCTATTGATCATTTTCTCTATTAGGTTAACATTTCATATAGGAAAAATAAATATTGTAAAAAACACTGTTAGATATTTAAAAATAAAAACTTCTATCTTAACCAATACTTGTAAGTTTTTTAATTAGAGAATAGTTTTCAAGCTCTGTCCTTTTTTAGAGTAATTAATTTTTTTGTTTCTAAAGTGTTTACCTCCTCAGTTTTATTGTGTTTGATGAACTTTGTTTACAATAAATGTGTTCTGACGTTAAGATTTAAGTTTTCTTGTTTCAAAGGAGATTTGTAATATTAGCAAATCATTCATTCACCTCTAAATGTTTTAGGTAGATGGTTGTAGTTTATTTTGTTATTTTCACTTTGAAATGTATTTACTATATTTTCTGCTTATAGTTATATTAAATAAGAGTGTTTTCTGAAAATGTACCTTTTTTTCTCTTAAGTATTATTTTAAATTAAAACAATCATTCCTTTAAGTTGTACCTTCCTTGCCTTTTTTTTTTTGTAGTTGTTTTAAAGCATGAAATATCTGCAGTTTACTTTAATGTTAAGATTAAAGTCGAATTTAAGCCTTTCAGTGTTATTGTTGACCTTATATAAGGATGTGCTGAAAAATAAAGTTTCTGATATCTTGGTTTCATAGCCAGCGACCATTTTCTTCTCTTTGCTTGTTAACTGGAGTTAGTAAGAAGTCCAGTGAGTTTTGTGAACACACTGAAGAAAATAGCAAACAACTCTACAAGATTTAATATGTAATTTTCATTTAATTAACTGGATATACGTAGCTATTTTAGAATTTTTCTGAATGGCTTGTTTTATTATTTAATAAGGGATAATACCTGAATTTTACTCTTTTGAAAAATTTTTGAAAAATTTTGAAAACTTAAATCCTCTCTAGGACAAACTGAATCATGCTTCAATTAATTGTGATTGATTTAATGCATTTGAAAGTGTTACATAATCTTTTTATTCTTACAGCACAGTATTTAATGGTAATTAAACACTTCTAATTTTTTCTTTGAAGTCTACTTAAAAATGGTTTTGTGTAAAGAGTTGTTGTTGACCCAAATGTTTATTTAATTGACCTCAAAACAGTAATTACTGTTACTAAAATGACTTGAGACTATCGTGTCATCTGTTTGTTTCAAAGGTTGCACAGTGAATTAAAAGATGCTGTTGAAAAACAATTGGAGGCCTTTCCCCTTGGCACAGAGATAGGAACTGATACATATGCAGATGATGAAACAGTCAGAAACCTTCAAGAACAATTGCAACTAGCCAATGAAGTGAGTGTCATGTATTTTTAAAAATCATATTCTGAATTAACATACCTTTTAAAAATTCATGTTAATCATTATTTATGGATAACAAAATCATAAAATTGTAACATGATGATTTTCTACAGTTTACAAGAATCGTTACAGGTAGCAAAACTTGTAATAAATACTCTCACTGTTATAAATATACTTGCCAAATACCCTCACTGGTTGTTAAAAATGTGTTTAATTAAATCATAAAGCTTTTAACATGATTTTTTTCTTATGAGAATATTATTTTCTTTCTTTTTTTCTTTTCTTTTTTTTTTTAAGTGTACTTTAAGTTGTAGGATACATGTGCAGAACATGCAGGTTTGTTATATAGATATCACGTGCCATGGTGGTTTGCTGCACCCATCAACCCATCATCTACATTAGGTATTTCTCCTAATGCTATCCCTCCCCTAGCCCCCTACTCCACAACAGGCCCTGGTGTGTGATGTTCCCCTTCCTGTGTCCTTGTGTACTCATTGTTTAACTCGCAGTTATGAGTCAGAACATGCAGTGTTTGGTTTTCTGTTCCTGTGTTAGTTTACTGAGAATGATGGTTTCCAGCTGCATCCACGTCCCTACAAAGGACACGAACTCATCCTTTTTCATGGCTGCATAGTATTCCATGGTGTACATGTGCCACATTTTCTTTATCCAGTCTATCATTGATGGACATTTGGGTTGGTTCCAAGTCTTTGCTGTTGTGAATAGTGCTGCAATAAACATACATGTGCACGTGTCTTTATAAGAGAATAATTTATAATTTTGGGGGTGTATACACAGTAATGGGATTGCTGGATCAAATGGAATTTCTGGTATATCCTTGAGGAATTGCCACACTGTCTTCCACAAAGGTTGAACTAATTTACACTCCCACCAACAGTGTAAAGTGTTCCTATTTCTCCACATCCTCTCCAGCATCTGTCGTTTCCTGACTTTTTAATGATTGCCATTCTAACTGGTGTGAGATGGTATTCCATAGTCATTTTGATTTGCATTTCTCTGATGGCTAGTGATGATGAGCATTTTTTCAACAAACATATGAAAAAAAGCTCATCATCACTGGTCGTTTGAGCAGCTATGTTAAATATATCCTGTTTTCAACTGTAATTTTTTGTAAATTTTATTCATAAGGGAATTTTAATTTACAGTGTTACATCCCAGATGTTTCATATCTTGTATGGGTTTAAATCCCCATTCTACTTTTCAGCTGTGTGATCATAGAAAAAACTCTTGTGCCTCAGTTTCCTCATTTATAAATGGGGGCTACAAATTCTAAATTACAATTTTGATTTGATAATTTTCTGAAAATTCAGTTTTATTTCCTGAAAATTCAGTTTTATTTCCTGAAAATTTGGTTTTAAAATTCTATAATTATGAAAGTGATACTTTAGGTAAGTCAGACAGGCTATCTTTAGCTTGATAAGGAACATGTATTTAACACTAATTTTTTTTAATGTATGAATGGAAAGAATTTTTAAATGTGATGAAAGAAAGAAAGAATGAAAACATGCTGTTTGTTCTAGACTAGGAAAGATTTCTAATTGATTTCATAGGAGTAAATAGAAATTAATTTAGGCTTATATGTCTAGCACATATGTAAGTTAATAAATTTGCTTATTTATCAATATCGTTATTATCATTACCGAACAGCAAGACTCACAAATAAGAATTAAAATTATGTGCAAAAGGTGCTGTGTAGTATAAATATATTGCTTTAGGAGCCAATAGCAATAACACAGTACTAAATATCTAGCTTAATATTTTTAGTTTAAAATATTTTTCTGTTACAGTATGATTTGTAAAAATCTTTCTAGAAGTCAGTTTGGCAAGAAGAGTCTTAGAAATGTTTGCACTATTTGATGCAGTAATTAGATGATGACACCACATAGATTTTATGAATTTGTTCTAAAGAACTGAATATAAAAATTTTTGAATAAATATGTTCATTATAATATTTATTGTAATGAAACATTTGACATAGTTTAAAAATCTTAAATATGGAATCAGTTAAATTGTAGTTTATCCAAATAATAAGCATACCATTTTTAAAAATTATGTAGTGTACATCATAATCACTTGAGGACTTTTTGAAACATGGATTTCTGCTCTGCCTCCCCATCCCACCACCACTCCAGTTTCTGATTCGAGAAGTCCGAGATAGAGCTCAGTAGTTTACATCTCTAACAGTTCTGAGGTGTTGCTGATGATGCCGGTCCTTTAAGAATCTGGGTTGTATAACTACTAGTCTAGGTGATTTTTGTCATCAGACAGGTCTGGAGAAACAGTGGGACATTTTGAGGTATGAGGCATTTTTACGACCATTTTACTGAAAAGAAAACTTAAGTCTTAAGAAAATGAAGTGAATTATCCAGGACCATTTGGCCAGGAATTAGAGATCACACCCATATCTTCTGGCTCCAGATTCTGTGTTTATCTACAAATTTTAAAACCACTTTTAAAATTTTTAATTTGCCTTCATTTTTTTTTTTTTTTTAATTTTAGACAAAACTAATCTATTGTGTTAGGAACACAAGGAAATAGTTATTTAGGAGAAGAGTATAGTAACTGGAAGAGATCACAAGAGGGGCACCTGGCTTCTAGGTGATGGTAATAATGTTCTCTCTCTTGAACTGGGTGCTGGTTACATGAGCGCACTTACTTTGTAAAAATGTACAATTTGTTCGTTTTCTGAGTGCATGGTATACCTCAGTGTTCTCCAAGGTGCCTTACGTTTTTGTATGTTACGTATCTATCAGTATTTATTGTATTACAAATTAAAACGGAGACTTAAAAAAAAAAAAGTAGGAGCATAAGCACACAGTCCATTAGCCCTTAGAACAAGGATGACATCACATCATATAAACTCTAGAATAAACTCCACTGTACATTTGTGAGAGGATGAGAGTAAAAATGCAGATAGTGTTAACATATTATTCTGAAGATAAATTTGACTTCAAGGACTTTTCAAAGTCTAAGAGTTTCTGTACCACACTTAGATAATACTATGTGCAAACAATAGTTAGTGACCTGAGAAAATTCTCATTATAAAATGGCAAGTAAAAATAGCCCGCTATATGGTCCCTAATTTTGTTAAAATAATTACAAAATTCTCTCCCAGCATCACATTTATAAACATGAATGCATCAACATTTAAAAAGATGACTGTATCTAGATGTTAGCAGTGTTTATCATCAGGTAGTAAAATTATAGCTGATTCTGATTTTCTCCTGTTTTTCTCTGTATTTTCCTAATTTTCCACAATGAAAATTTATTACTTCTATGATCAGGAAAAAAATATTGTGCTTTACCAGGGGACAGTTTTCTTCTTCATCAGTTTCTAGAGCTTATACTTTCTTGTGGAACAAAGAACATGGTTTAAGTCTACATCTCTGTTAAGGATTTTAATTTTAGCTAAATCTGAGTAAAAACACAATTTCAAAATAAGGAACTTTATGTCTTCAGGTTTACTTTCTAATAAATTATTAATAAAACTTCATATCAAAAATATTATAATACCATCTTTACACAGTTCTGTTTTATTTTATGACTTTATAAGAATTTATTCTATAAAAGAAAAAGATCCATTTTTACTATACAATAAATAGCCTGCTGATAATTTAATGAGTTATCCAATTTTTTGAATAGGAGAAAACTCAGGCTGTGGAACTCTGGCAGACTGTTTCTCAGGAGTTGGACAGACTACACAAGCTTTACCAGGAACATATGACTGAGGCCCAAATTCATGTATTTGAAAGTCAAAAACAAAAGGTAATCTTGGATTTCATTGTTTTCTTGTATATCGGTAAGAAATTGCACTCTGAAGAAACTGTTTTAGAGGGGAACACCTAAGACTCTACCCTATAGCATTTAGAATTTCTAATCACTTTATTATTTATGTTAATAATATATAGATCTTTGATGGTTACACTCTTGAAAGGTAAGATAATTAGAGAACTGGACAGTGATCATTTGGTTCTGTAATGTTGTCAGCAATGAAAGCTCAATTTAGTGCTCAAAAGCAGCTTTAACATTTTGTATAAATAAACCTTCAAAGTTTTTATTTGCTTCATTTCCTACCTGACTTTTAAAACAAAACAAAACAAAATTGTTCATTACTTTATAGCCAGTGAAGAAACCTGCTCAAATACAGTGAGAGCACTATGTAAAATCAAAATGTTAATACCCTTAAATGTGACCTGTTACTAAAATAGGTGTCAACTTTATCTACCATAAATTAATCAGAATATAATTTTACAATAGGAAGCAATCTCAGTGGTTATTAAAAGACTTTTTTCTATCCAAAGCAAGAATCATTCTACACTCTTTCAAAGTGGACAAGTAGCTTTAGCTTTTGCTTTACACGTCTATTGACAAGAACTCATTATCTCACAAGACCATTCATTCCGTTGGGAAATCTACCTCTTTTATTCTTCTGTTGGTTCGTTTATTGCTAGGTGCATTGAGCACTGTGGAGGAATTCTAATTCTGACCTCTTTTCTATATATTTTGAGAGGCAGCTCTTTAAATAATTTGGTTTTCATACCTCTCTTCAGCTCTCATTTACAGACTTTTCAAATTCTGGTTTATGAATATTCCTATTATTATAATTATAATTAGAAATGTCTACCTAAAGAAATTGTAAAAATACTTGCATGATGCTTTACAGTTTACAAAATGATTTTTCTGTACATACCCTGGCTTGAAAAAAAGTTCACGTGTAATCAATCTGATTTGTTGGACTTTTGCCTCTGAGATTTAAAAAACATTTTTCATATTAAGTTATTTGATTGCTGTTTCCTCATATAGGTCAGTCAACTAGCCCACAAGGTTGGGTTTTTGTTTTGTTTTCACCTGAATAATATCATTCTTTTACTATAGCTGTATAGTTTGATGGGTCCTTATACGAGACTTTACAAATAACACTTCATTCTTTTTTCCCTGGTTATATATTTAATTCTGTCATTCAGTATATTTACAGCCTCTCCCAACTTTGTGTCATCTGTACAAATGATATTTAATAGAATCATAACGGCTAATCAAACAATTTTTAAAATGTGGGGCGTGAGAATTTTTTTAAAAAGGATGGGCAGTAACTCCTGTGCCATGGTTTGTATTATAGGTTTTGAGTAGGTTTGAAAGCAACATTCCAGTATTGGACAAGGTCTCTCTAGCATTTAGGATTTCTAATCACTTATAATTTTTTATGATCTATTTCTTCGAGTTTTAAAATAATATTTAATAATTGATTTCTAGAAATAATTATTTGACATAAACAGCTACATTTATTTCAGCATTGCCACTTTAATTTTTTAATCATTTAAAAAATTTCTTAGTTTTCCAACTACTAATTCACACAGTAGTAAGAAGAAACACTACCAATTTTATCTAAACTTAGGCATAATAATTTTAGACTTGATTTTAGTTTAATTTTAAATATGGGTTATAAACAACAAAATGCTATTTATGTACTCCCCTTATCTTCCCACTGTAGGATCAGCTTTTTGATTTTCAACAACTGACCCAGCAACTTCATGTTACTAATGAGAACATGGAAGTGGTAAGTATACTTACATAAACTAGAAATTGTTCCTATAAATAATCATATTTATTCATGTTAATATAAATCAACAACAAGAAAGCATACTGCATGAAATTAGATAGGCAGTACTCTTTTTTCTTTTGCTTTTGCTTTCTTATTCAATAGCATGACATAGTTTACAGTACCTTTTAGATATCTAACATCTCTCTGAAATATATCTTAATCTGGAAATCCTCTTAGGATTCTTAGTAAGGTCTCCTTAGACTAATCTAGACAGTGAGCTCCTCAAGAGTAGAGCACATGCTTATATTTTTTTATTTCATCTGACATACTGCCAGGTATTTAATAAGAATAGTGTAATTGTTTAATAAATTAATAGCCCATTTCCTAAAAAATTTTAGGAAACCAAGGACCATGTGTTGGTATGATACTCCTAAATTTCCCTATAAGTTCTTCCTAAAATAAATAGAATTAATCTTCTCAATTCTGTTCTTTACCTTCTTATTCTCTCACTTTTGTTTTCTTTACTTTCTTGGAATGTTATTTTTACCTCACTGTTGAGTAATAGAATTATGACACTTCAGGTAATTCCTCTCTCTTTCCCTTCTTCATTCTTGCCTAGTTACTCTGCTAATTCTTGTTAGTACCTAATAAAAATGTCTTTGTATAACAGTGGATTTGTGCCATGAAAAGTAAGTATCCAATTTTATTCTACTTTAAAAATTTTTCTTTTTTAACCGTGTAAAAAATTATTAAACCAATCTGTACCTATTCTGTTTAACATTTGAAATGTCTAATCACATACAGTTTTTGATAATATATTATGCTTCTTAGAGTTTTAAAATACTAGTACTCCAGAACAAAATGGTTACTGATTTCTGTAATAAAGAAAGGCATTTTTTAATTTAATATATTTCTACATGGAATTAGTGCTTTAACCTAGCATCATAATTATTCATTACTTCTTCAATATGTCTCCTAGAATTGGAATTATATCATTCTTTGATATGTCATACTGCAGAGCCCCTATTTTATTATGATTTTGATGAAAGAAAGTAATGGGAAAAGGATGTATATATTCCAAGGGAATATGTTAAAAATTTCTAAGGCAGAAGTAGTCTTGGTTCCAGGTCGAAGCTAAGAATAAACTGGATACAAGAAAACTGATAAAGAAATGGCATGATGGATAAAAGAGAGTTTTATAAAAATATAGAAAAGACTGTATAGGTGGTTAAGATAAAAGTAAGTGGTTGAAAGAAATTTTAAAATTTAACTTTTTCTTAATGTATATAATGAATAACAAAGAAGACTGATAAGTATAAAGGGGGCAAGCAAAGTGATAAGATCTTATACATCTCAAAGAGCATTCAGAGCATAGTTATAGGGGCAAGTTTGAGTCCAGATCAAACTTGAAGAAAAGTTCCCTTTAAAAATCAAGCAGTTTCCAACAAAAAATTTTCTGATTACATGAATAAACTCATTAAATGAATAGATTCTTATAGATGTAGAATAAATTGATGAGTACGCAGTGAGTAAATAAACTATCTTTCAATGTAATTTAACTAACATGGCAGAGTAGGACACCCTGGACACTCCTTCTCCCCACAGATACACGAATTCAGCAACAATTCATGGACAAATTTCCTCTGCGACAAACCAGAAACTAATGGAAATGTTCTCACCTCCTAGGGGATTGGAAAACCAGACTCACCAAAGCTAGCAGGGAGATTTGAGACCCTCTCTTGGTAGACACCCTGTCCCCAGTGCCGTGCCATGTGATCAAAAAAGAGACCCCTTAGCTCCCAGCTTCACCCAGGGGAGGGAAGGGATTAGGTATGTGCATTCATCACCCCAAATTTTCTGAGGGTGGTCCCCAGAATACTGGCCTCTATCCTGCCAGTCTTGGAGCTCACAGATCCAGCATAGTTTGACCAACCAAGGGAGAATGGAGGCATTGATTTGGACTGATAGATGGCATTGGTCCTGTGCTCTTCTCAGCACAGAGTAAGTAGATGAAAATTCAGTTCTCAGCTTCCCCCCAGGGAGGGCAGAAGTTGATCCAGCACTGCAGCTTCTCTGCAGCAGCCCAGAGAAATAGCATCTGTCTCACGAAGCTCTAATAGGTCCAGCACAGTCTAGCCACATAGGAAAGAACAGAAATAGCAGATTGGGCTGATACATGCTATAGTTCCCTACCCCCCAGCTCATCACAGAGCAAGCAGCTGCCAGCATCTCCCTGGGGAGGGAGAGAGTTTGTAGAGGCCTGCTGAATCTCTGGCCAGCTGATTGGTGGGGGTCTTCTCTTGTATAAGGCTAATCCGTGAAGACTGGGAGAGGTGCCCACTTTCTCTAATGCATGGACATAAGCGCAAAGTCAAGGAAAAATGAAGAACCAGCTAAAGATGTTCCATACAAAGAAATAAGATAAATCTCCAGAAACCAATCCTAATGAAAAGAAGTTATGAATTACCTGATAGGGAATTAAAAATAATTCTCTTGAAGATGCTCACCACAGTTAAAAGAACAATGCATGAACAAAGTGAGAATTGCAAAAGAGAAAAAATACTAAAAAGTAGCACAAAAATGGATCTAAAGAACACAATAACTGAATTTAAAATAGTGTTGGGAAGTCTAGATTTTCATATTCACAACATGATTTTGGACCCTTATCTTACACAACACACAAATATCAACCCAAAATGGATTAAAGACTTAAATCTAACACCTCTTACCTATAAAGTTCATAGAAGAAAACCTAGGGGAAAAGCTCCATGGCATCGGTCGTGGCAGTGATTTCATGGATATGGCATCAAAAGTACAGACAGCAAGAAAAAAGTAATCAAGTGGGACTACATCAAACCAAAAAGTTTTTACACAGCAAACGAAATCAGCAGAGTGAAAAGGCAGCCAATGGAATGGGACAAAATATTTGCAGACCATATATCCAATAAGGGAATAATCTCCAAAGTATTTAAGGAATTTCTATAACTCAATAGTAAAAAAAAAAAAAAAAAAAAAAGACACACAAAAAACCTAATAACTTGATTTTTAAATGAGCTAAATACTTAAGTAGATATTTTTCCAAGGCAACAGGTATGTGAAGAAATGCCCAATGCTCGATATCACTAAACGTTAGGGAAACATAAATACTAAAACTACAATGAAGTATCACCTCACACGTGTCAGACGGATTATTATCAAACAAAAAAGACAACACGTGTTGAAGAGGATGTGGAAAAACGGGAAAGCTTGAACATTTTTGGTGGGATTGCAAAACGTTACATCTGCCGTGGAACACAGTATAGAGTTTCCTCAAAACAATAAAAATATAACTACCATATGATCCAGAAATCCCTTTTCTGAATATTTATCCCAAAGTATTGAAATTAAGATCTTGAGGAGATGCTAGCACTCCTGTGCTTATTGCAGCATATTCACATTAGCCAAGATATGAAAACAACCTAAACGTCCATCAAAGAGGAGTGGATTAAAATGTATAAATGGACAGTGGAATGCTATTCAGCCTTTAAAAAGAAGGAAATTATACAATATGTGATAACATGAATAAACTTTGAGAGCATTAAATGAAATAAGCCAGTCACAGAAAGATAAACACTGTATGATTTTACTTATATGGAAGTATCTATAGTAGACAGATTTATAGAAACAGATTGGAATGGTGACTACCAGGGCCTATGGGGAAAGAAATAGGGACTTACTAATCAACACACTTGAAGTTTCAGTCAAACAAGATGAATAACCTCTAGAGATCTGTGCAGTGTTGTACCTGTAGTCAACAATTACGTATTGTACACTTAAACATGTTTTAGAAGTGTATAACTCATGTAAGTATTCTTACTACAAATTGATACAAATGTCTGTCTTTACCAATGCAAATTAGTAATATGTAACAGATATGCTCTGACATGAATGGTACATAAAAGTACATATTTCTATTTATTTTGATGTAGATATATTATAATTTCACATTTCCCATAGGTTTGCTTTACTGAAATGTTTTTTAAGATTTGCTCATCTCTATAATTTACTCAAAAATATTTAATTGCATACTAACTATCTTGCATGAAACTATAGGTTCTCTAAGTTGCAGAAATGCATCAACCATAAAATCTGTGTCTCCTTCATAAAACAGGCTGACATATGAAATAATCAGTGAAAAAGGTGCTAAATAGATGATGGTTGAAAAGGATGCTTCCCTACACCTTCTTGAGTCTCTTAATTATAGTACATAATTTTCTTTATGGTCATAAATATAGAACAACTATTCCATATTCAGATGCAGTTGTGGAGCTCTTACTAGGCTTGCTAGCAAGTTAAGGACCTTGGTTTCCAGCACTAGATTCTTAAAATGCAGAATTTTAGCTTATTCTTCTGTTAAGTCCTCTATGTAATCTGTCTTTGAGGTGTTCCCAAATGGTCAAAAACACAAGCATTAATTACGCTACTGCCAAGACAGTATATATAATAAAACACTAGTTGTGCCTGTGATGTACTCAATCATGTGCCAGGCACTGGCAGTTCTGGGAAAAGCTGATCCTTTAAAAAGGCTCATATTTTAATCAGGAATACCTACACTTTAATATTTAAATATAATGTGCATTGTAAAGATATGTATTAAGTTTTATCAAAATGCAGAAAGGAAACAGTAAATTCTACCTGAGAATGAGTAAAACACACATGGTATTGAGGAATGAATGCAGACAGAATGAGGACATCCTGGGCAGAGGAAAATACGATAGTATGTTTGTTTTTTGTTTTTTGTTTTTTTTAATTTTTTTACTTTTTAATTATTATTTTTCCATAAGTTATTGGGGATACAGGTGGTATTTGGTTACGTGAGTTCTTTGGTGGTGATTTGTGAGATCCTGGTGCACCTATCACTCAGGTGGTATAAACTGCACCATATTTGTTGTCTTTTATCCTTCACTCCTTCCCACTCTTTACCTCAAGTTTCCAGAGTCCATTATATCATTCTTATGCCTTTGCATCCTCATGACTTAGCTCCCACATATCAGTGGGAACATACAATGTTTGGTTTTCCATTCCTGAGTTACTTCACTTAGAATAATAGTCTCTTTCCATTCCTGAGTTACTTAGAATAATAGTCTCCAGTCTCATCCGAGTCATTCCAAATGCTGTTAGTTCATTCCTTTTTATGGCTGAGTAGTATTCCATTGTATATATACACCACAGTTTCTTTTTTTTTTTTAATTAATTAATTTATTTTTTATTATACTTTAAGTTCTAGGGTACATGTGCATAACGTGCAGGTTTGTTACATATGTATACTTGTGCTATGTTGGTGTGCTGCACCCATCAACTCATCAGCGCCCATCAACTCCTCATTTACATCAGGTATAACTCCCAATGCAATCCCTCCCCCCTACCCCCTCCCCGTGATAGGCCCCGGTGTGTGATGTTCCCCTTCCCGAGTCCAAGTGATCTCATTGTTCAGTTCTCACCTATGAGTGAGAACATGCGGTGTTTGGTTTTCTGTTCTTGCGATAGTTTGCTGAGAATGATGGTTTCCAGCTGTATCCATGTCCCTACAAAGGACACAAACTCATCCTTTTTTATGGCTGCATAGTATTCCATGGTGTATATGTGCCACATTTTCTTAATCCAGTCTGTCACTGATGGACATTTGGGTTGATTCCAAGTCTTTAGTATTGTGAATAGTGCCGCAATAAACATACATGTGCATGTATCTTTATAGCAGCATGATTTATAATCCTTTGGGTATATACCCAGTAATGGAATGGCTGGGTCATATGGTACTTTCCTTGAGGAATCGCCATACTGTTTTCCATAATGGTTGAACTAGTTTACAATCCCACCAACAGTGTAAAAGTGTTCCTATTTCTCCACATCCTCTCCAGCACCTGTTGTTTCCTGACTTTTTAATGATCTCCATTCTAACAGGACATAGGCATGGGCAAGAACTTCATGTCTAAAACACCAAAAGCAACGGCAACAAAAGCCAAAATTGACAAATGGGATCTAATTAAACTAAAGAGCTTCTGCACAGCAAAAGAAACTACCATCAGAGTGAACAGGCAACCTACAGAATGGGAGAAAATTTTTGCAATCTACTCATCAGACAAAGCACTAATATCCAGAACCTACAAAGAACTCAAACAAATTTACAAGAAAAAAACAACCCCATCAACAAGTGGGCAAAGGATATGAACAGATATTTTTCAAAAGAAGACATTCATACAGCCAACAGACACATGAAAAAATGCTCATCATCACTGGCCATCAGAGAAATGCAAATCAAAACCACAATGAGATACAATAGTATGTTAAAAATATGAAGTCAATGAGCTCAAATAGAGCATGAGAGAAGCACAGTGAAAGCTATCTCAGGGACTTTAGTTGGAGAAATGTAAGCATGATATGTTGGGACAGGATTAAATCAAAACTATTAAGATCAATCAGGAGAAACCATAATATATAAAGAAAAGGGATAAGGAATTTGTATCATCATGGATAAAACCAGCAGTTATGGGAGAAAATCAATTCCTTTAGGAAAAGTTGTTCTACATTTAGAAGACTACTTCATATCTTGCTGTGGATTTCTCCAGAAGTTGACCTTCAGGAAAAAGTTCCAAAATATGTCATTTATTTAGTAAGTAATGCCAGGGAGCACCAGTAAGAAGGTGGGGAAGTGGTACCAAAGAGAAGAGAAGACAGTCAATAAAAGGCTTTTTAAAATTAAGGAAGTTAACACTGTGAGTAACTAAAACTTAATGAATTCTGAAAGACAGTGTGGAACACAAGCCTCAGAGTTACTTCACCCATGCAAGAAGGGAGTTTGGGTTTTTTATATGCCAGTTCCCTTCAGACATGTCAGGCTGCTCAGAACAGGGTGGAACATTAGTTCTGTAACACTTATAGATTTATGCACAGTTGGATAGATGAGATAGCCAAAGAAAGCCATAAGACAGGAATGCAGGTGTAGGTAGTTTCAAGTTAAGCAGGTATCCAATGAAGTAGTAAAGGCAAGGAAAGGTTACATTTTACCCTCAAAAAATCTAATCATTATCATAAATCTCACTAAATTTTTTTTTCTACTTGTATGTCTGATGTGTCATCTTTAAGATACGGTTATTAAATATTCTAATACTGATACTTTTATTTTTCTTGTGGCAGACTAACCAACAGTTTCTGAAAACAGTAACTGAACAAAGTGAGATGATCGAACAACTCCGAAAAAAACTTAGGTATTTTCAAAAATGAGTTTCATTATTTCATTGTTAATTATTTTTCTTCAAGGGAGCTGATGATGCTGTAATTTTCCCTATGGGTGTTTTTTTTTCCTTCCTTTTGTTAAGCTTCTGTCAATATCTTCTTGTGTGTATGATCGGTTAGGATGGGAAGAAACTGAAACCAAGATTATTAGGAGATACCTGTGCTACACAGTCAGACCTCTAAATACACAGATGTTCAAGTCCCTTATATAAAATGACATAGTATTTATATATAACCTATGCACATCTTCCCATATACTTTAAGTAATCTGATTTTGATTATTTTTATTTTAAAAATATTTTCAATCTGCAATTGGTTGAACCCACGAATGGGGAACCCACAAATCATTTGAGCATTTCTTCGTATACATATTGTCCATTTGTATGTCTTCTTTTGAGAAATGACTATTCGGATATTTTGCCCATTATTTGTTCTTTTTCTTCCTCTTGAGTTGTTTTAGCTCTTTACATATTCCAATTCTGGTTATTAATCCCTTGTCCAGTGGGTAGTTTACAAATATTTTCTTCCATTCTGTGAGTTTTTTCATTTACTTATTGTTTCCTTTGCTGCCCAGAAGCTTTTTAGCTTGATAATGATCCCATATGTACATTTTTGCTTTGGTAGCCTGTACTTTTGAAGTCCTCCTCAAGAAATCTTTACCCATATGAATGTCTGGAGTGTTTCCCCGACGTTTTCTTCTAGTAGTTTCATAGTTTCAGGTCTTAGATTTAGTCTTTGATACATTTTGATTTGATTTTAGTTTATGGCGAGAAATAGGGGTTGAAAATGCATTGACTGTAAATGCATTGATTTATTTCTGGGTTCTCTGTCTGTTCAATTCATCTATGTGTCTGTTTTTATGCCAGTACCATTCTGTTTTGGTTACTGTAAGTTTGTAGTGTAATTTGAAGTCAGTTAATGTGATGACTCTAGCTTTGTTCTCTTTGCTCAGGATTGCTTTATCTATTCTGTGTCGTTTTTGGTTCCCTTTAAATTTTAGGATTTTTTTCTATTTCTGTAAAGAATATCATTGATATTTTGATTGCATTTAATCTATAGATTTGATTGCTTTGGGTACTATGGATACTTTAACAATATTAATTCTTCCGATTCATGAACATGGAATTTCTTTCCATTGTTTTGTGTCATCTTCAATTTCTTTCATCAAAGTTTAATAGTTTTCTTTTAGGGTTCTTTTACTTCTTTGGTTATTTGTTCCTGAGTATTTTGTTTTATTTGTAGCTATTGTAAATTTCTTGGTTTTTTTTTTTTTATTCAGATTGTTCAGTTGGCATATAGAAATAATACTGATTTTTGTTTGTTGATCTTGTATGTGGCAACTTTACTTAATTTATCCAATCTAATAGTTTTTCTGATTGAATCTTTAGGTTTTTCTAAATATAGGATCATGTCATCTGTGAATACGGATAATTTGACTTCTTCCTTTCCAATTTGGGTGCCCTTTATTTCCTTCTCTTGTCTAACGATTTTGTCTAGGACTCCTTACACTGTGTTGAATAACAGTGGTGAAAGTAGGTATCCTTGTCTTGTTCCAGATATTAGCAGAAAGGCTTTCAGTTTTTCCCCATTCAGTTTTTCCCCATTCAGTAGCTGTGGGTTTTTTCCCCATTCAGTAGCTTTTCAGTAGTTTTTCCCCATTCAATTTTTCCCCATTCAGTAGCTGTGGGTTTGTCATATATGACTTTGACTGTGTTGAGACATGTTTCTCTTATACCCAGGTTTTCTTTAGAGTTTTTATCACAAAGCGATGTTGAATTTTATCAAATACTTTTTTAGCATCAATTGAAATTATCATATGGTTTTTGTCTTTTGTTCTGTTGATATATCACATTTATTGATTTTCACATATTGAACCATCCATGCATCCCTGGGATGAATCCCACTTGATCATGAAGAATGATCTCTTTAATGTGTTGTTGAATTGAGTTTCCTAATATTTTGTTGAGGATTTTTGCATCTGTGTTCATCAGAGATGTTGGCGTATAGCTTTCCTTATTTTGCTGTGTCTTTGTCTGGTTTTGGTATCAGGGTGATATTGACTTCATAGAATAAGTTTGGAAGTATTCCTTTCACAATTTTTTGGAATAGTTAGAGTAGGATTGGTATTAGTTCTTCTTTAAATGTTCAATAGAATCCAGCAATGAAGCCATCAAGTCCCAGTCTTTTCTTTGATGGGATATTTTTTTATTGCCGCTTCTATCTCTTTATTTGTTATTGGTCTGTTCAAGTTTTGTATTTCTTCATGGTTAAATCTTGGTAGGTCAGCTGTTTCTAGGAATTTATTCATTTCTTCTAGATTTTCTAATTTATTGGCATATTGTTTTTCATAATAGTTTCTAATGATATTTTGAATTTTTGTGGTTTCAGTTGTAATATCTCCTTCTTCATCTCATTTTATTTACCTGAGTCTTCCGTATTTTTTTTTATCAGATTGGCTAAAGCTTTGTTGATTTTGTTTGTCTTTAAAAAAAACTTTTTTTTGTTTATCTTTTGTATTTTTTAGTCTGAATTTTATTTATTTCTGCTCTGCTCTTTATTATTTCTTATACTAATGTTAAGTTTGGTTTTCTCTTGCTTTTCCAGTTGTTTAAGAAATATCCTTAGGTTGTTTATTTGAAGTTTTTCTACTTTTTGATGGAGGTGTCTATTACTATAAACTTCACTTTTAGTACTGCTTTTGCTGTATCTGTAGGTTGTGATATATTGCTTCTATTTTTATTTGTTTAACAAATATTTAAATTTCCTTCTAAATTGGTTAATTGACCCAATGGTCATTCAGGAGCATATTGTTTAATTTCCTGTGTTTGTGTTGTTTTCAGGCTCTTCTTGTTACTGAATTTTAGTTTTATTCCTTTGTAGTCAGAAAAGATACTTCATATAATTTCAGTTTGTTTGAATTTTGGGGACTTGTTTTATGGCCTAATATATGTTCTGTCCCTGAGACTGTTTCATGTACTGAGAAGAAGAACATGTATTTTTCACCTATTGGATGAAATACTCTGTAAATGTTTATTAGGTCAATATAGTCTATAGTACAAATTGAATCTAATGTTTCTTTGTTGATATTCTATGTAGATTATCTGTCCAGTTCTGAAAGAGGGGTGTTGAAGTTCTCAGCTATTATTTTATTGGTGTCTAACTTTATATTTAGTTCTAATATTTGCTTTATATATGTGGATGTTCCAGCATTGAGTACATATATATTTACAATTCTTATATCCTCTTGTGGGATTGACCCCTTTATCATTATATAATAACATTTTTGACTCTCTTTACAATTTTTGTCTTGAAATCTATTTTATCTGGTATAAGTATAGCTACTCTTGCTCTTTTGGGGTTTTTGTTTGCATGGAAGTATTGAAAATATTTCCTATATTTTCAGTCTTTGGGTATCTTTATAGATGAAATGAGTTTCTTGTAGGCAGCATATGATTAGGTCTTATTTTTTTTCTATTCAGCTACTCTTTTTTTATTTGAGAATTTAGTCCAGTTACATTTAGTGTTATTAGTGATACGTAAGGACTCACTACTGCCATTTTGTTACTTTTTTTCTGGGATGGTATCGTTGGTCCTCCCTTCCTTTCTGTCTTCCTTTGTGTAAAAGTGACTTTCTCTTGTAGTAGATTTTAATTTCTTGGCTTTTCAGATTTTTTTGTATCTATTATAGGTTTTTATTTTGTGGTTACCACGAGGCTTGCAAATACTATAACCAATTGTTTTAAACTGATGACAACTTAACTCTGATTATAAAGAAAAATAAGCAAAGAGCATTTAAAACTCCACACTTTAACTTCATCTCCACTGCTTTTTGATTTGTTGTCTCTATTTACATATATTTTATGTTGTCTATCTCTTCAAAAGTTGTAGTATTTATCATTTTTGGTAAGTCTGTCTTCTAGTCTTCTGACGAAAGATATTAGTGGTTTATACACCACAATTAGAATTAAAGGTGTCTAACCACAGTTAGACAATTCTGTATTTGTCTGTGTACTTACTATTGCCAGTGAGTTTTATATCTTCAGATAATATCTTGTTACTAATGAACATCCTTTTCTTTTGGATTGAAGAACTCCCTTTAACATTTCTTGTAAGACAGTTTTGGTGCTGACAAATTCCATAAGCTTTTTTTTTTTTTTTTTTTTCTGTGAAAGTTTTAATTTCTCCTCTATGTTTGAAGGACAGTTTTTCTTTTACATATTATTTGCTTCTCTTCTCTTGCTGCTTTTAAGATCCTTTATCCTTGACCTTTGAGACTTTGATTATTATATGTCCAGAAGTAGTCTTATTTGGTTTGAATCTGCTTGGTGTTCTTTGACCTTCTTGTACCTGGATATTCATATCTTTCTTTGGGTTTGGAAAGTTCTCTGTTATTATGTCTTTGAATAAACTTTCTACATCATCTCTCTTAGTACATCCTCTTTAAGACCAGTAACTCTTAGATTTGCCCCTTTAAGACTGATTTAAAGATCTTGTAGGCATGTTTCATTCTTTTTTTCTCCTCTGAGTGTGTATTTTCATATAGCCTGTCTTCAAGCTCATGGATTCTTCTAGTTTTTCAGTTCTGCTTTTGAGAGAGTGATGCATTTGTCAGTTTTTCAACTGAATTTTTCAACTCCACAATTTCTCATGACTTTTAAAAAATTATTTCAGTCTCTGTCAAATTTCTGATGGGATTCTGAATTCCTTCTGTTATCTTGAAACTTGTTGAGCTTCCCCAAAACAGCAGTTAATACTTTGAATTCCTTGTGTGTAAGGTCACATATTTCTATCACTCTAGGATTGGTTACACTGGTGCCTTATTTAGTTCATCTGGTAAGGTCATGCTTTTCCTGAATGTTCTTTGTGCTTGTGGAGGCTCATTGGTATCTGAGCAATGAAGAGTTAGGCATTTATTGTAATTTTTGCAGTCTTGGCTTGTTTGTATTCTTCCTTCTTGAGTGGGCTTTCCACAAATCTAAAACAAATTGAGTGTTGTAACCTAAGCCTGCAATTATTGCAGCCATTTCAGAACATTGCAGAAGCCATTTCAGAACCATGAATGCTGGTTCTCTTAGATCCTCCTGTATACACAGACTTGCTAGACTTTGGTAAGATGATGGATAATTCCCTGGGTAACCAGGCAAAGTCTCTTACTCCTTCCACAATCAGAAGGAGTCTCGCTGTGCACTGTGCTGTCTGGAGTTGGGGAGAGGTGACGTGGCCATTCTCATGGCTTCCACAGCTAGCACTACACAGAGTCACACCTGAAACCCTGTAGACCAGTACAGTACTGGGGCTAACTCAAGGCCTGCAGCCACCACTGCCTGATGTTTATTCAAGGCCCAGGACCACTTCAGTTAGCAGGGGGTGAATTCTGCCGGGATGGGGTGCATCCCATTAGAGGAGTGGATTCTCTTCTAGCACAGAGTGAGTCTAGAAACCCATTCAGGTGCAAAAATCTAGAATCTGGGACTTCAGAAATCTGCTTGGTGCTTTTACTGTGGCTGAGCTGGTACTCAAGTTGCAAGACACAGTCCTCTATACTCTTCCTTCCCCTTTCCCCACGCAGAAAGAGTCTCTTTGGAGCAGTACTGCCTGGAGTTTGGGAAGGGATGACACAGGCAATCCCTTGACTGCCACTGCTGGTCACACTGGGTTGTACCCTAAGTGCACTGCCTCTGAGACCAGTGCAGCACCAGGGCTTGCCTTAGGACTGCAGTCCTTGTGGCCTGACTACCACTTAAATTTATTCCAGGCCCAGGCTACTTTAGTCAGTGGTAGTGAAGGCAGTAGAGACTTGGTTTCCTCCCACTGGGACGGTGAATTCCCCTCTGGTTTGGGGCTGGTCTAAATGCTCCCTCCATGGGTGCTGGTGGAATTCTAGCCTGTGTTGTGTTCTGCTGTGACAGGACAGCACTGAGTTCTAATGCAAAGTTCAGCACTTGCTTCACTGTCCCTCTCTCTAGCACACAAATTATCTGTCCACTCTGCACTGCTTGGGGTTGTGGGCAGTTTGTATAGGTAATGAAAAACTGTCTTTCCTACACTCATCGGTACCTCTTTCCTTGATATTATGTTCAAACCAGGTATTGTGATCACTCACATGATTTTTTGGTTCTTATGAGGATGCTTTCTTATGTGAGTGGTCATTCAATTTGGTATTTTTGCAGGGGAACAGTTGTTGGAGAGTTCTCTTCAGCCATCTTGCTGTGCTTCCTCTCCTTAGAGAAATACTTCTTAACCAAGATTTAGACTGGGCACAGTGGCTTATGCCTGTAATCCCAGCACTTTGGGAGGCTGAGGCAGACAGATCACCTAAGGTCAGGATTTTGAGACCAGCCTGGCCAACATGGTGAAACCCCATCTCTACAAAAATTAAAATTAGCCTGTCATGAAAAAAGCAAAAGATTTAAATACAAGGCAAAAAGGAAAAGATTTCTTTACTTAAATATGTTAAAAGATTAGGCTTCTGTTACAAAAATAGTATGAGTCAAATGAAAAGACAACTCATAGTCTATGAGAAGACATTTACAGTGCATGTATTGTAACTGACAACAGATTAGTGTTAAGGACACATTAACTGATTAAGTATCAGTAAGAATAATTAACTCATCAAAAATTAGGCAAAGGATATGAATAAGCATTTCAAAAGTTACAGCGATCAGGAAAATGCAAGTAAAAAACGTGATCCTTACTTCAAGTTAATGATTGTCTCTGTGGAATGAGGCTATTTGTGGAAGTAGAGAATTGAAGACAACCTAGGTATCTGTGACTAAGGGAATGAGCAGTAACGTGGTAATTACATCCTGTGAAATACTGTGCATCATTTAGAAACACATATTTACATGAAAAGATGTAGTTACAGCAACATGGGTAGAACTAGAAAACAATGTTTATATTTAAAAAGTAAAATATATGAATCTATAGCATAAAACACATGCTTGTAATAACAATATATGTTTTACCAGTAAATGTGTATATCTGAGGATATATCACATTTTTATGTGAACTTATGAAATGGAGGAGAATGAGAAAGGGATTGGGAATAAGCAAAAAATAAAAATAAACAAATGAAAACATCTTTTACAGCTGATAATGATAATAGGTCATGGAGTGAATAGTGTAAAAGTTCAAGGTTAAGAAAAGAGTAGAAGGAAAAAAAGAATATAAGATTTTTGGCACATTTAGGATAAATTAGAAGGTAGAGATCCTGGAAGGATGAGTAAGGAAACTGGTTCATAAAGACCTACAATCATATTATAGTAATGGAAATAGAGAATAAAAATGCATATAAAAAATCTATATAGGAAAAAATGGGCCGAACTTCATAATATTGGACTAAAGGACAGGGGAAGAATCATGAAATTTTATTGCTAGAAGGTATGTTAATGTTCATCTAGTTTAACTTCCTAATTTTATAGAAAACTCAAAGTGAACCAAAGGCTTAGAAACTATTTGTCTTGTCCAGAGTTGCACAACAAATTCGTGGAAAAGCCAAATTAGAACTCACATCTTGCAACTGCTAATCTAGTGAGCATCTAAGCCTGGCTCTCTGACAGTATGCACAGCAGTAGGGAAGTCAAGTAGGAGAGTTGATTGGGGGGGAAAATGTATGATGAGTAGATACTTTGATTTTTGACATCTGCCTGGAAGATTCATTTAGCGTGGACATTAGGGCCTAAGGATTATAAATTGAGTTTAGAGATTGATAAAACTAGTTGCAGTTTTCCAAAGCCTAAAACGTCTTAAGTGTTTAATTGTCCATGAGCAACTTTGCCATAATATTTACTGACAGTATTCCATAGCTTAACATTAAGCAGTTCAGAGTTGTATACATAAAACTATACTTGCTTTTCCTGCCACAGATTTGAAGGAACATAAGGATAAGCAGATGCTTCTTTTAGGGAAGAGGGTGTTGCTTTCAAGTATGACAGATTCTGAATGATGGGCATATTGACATTACCAGAATTTAGGTTTTGAGATGCTCTATGTAACCATGCCAAGAATAACTAAATTAGAAACTCCTTAAGCACTACAGTTGTTTAAGTTTGTGCTTATACTGAAACATATTAATTTCATTTGTTGTCTGATAGTGTGGTGCAAAAAAGTTAAAATCATGTGAATTTATAATTAAAGCTTTAATCATATTTCATTTTGAGAGTTTTTGGTGATACGTTGTCATAGTTGATAAAACTCTTCAGGCTGTTTTCTTAAGAATCTTCATTGACCTGATCTTCCTCAACCCTCCAGTTATACAGAAAAGTAGTCATATTGCTGTTTCTCAGAAAAACTTTTGGTAACCTCCTTTTTGCCTTAGATCATTCTGTTTCTCAGAAAATTTGTAATTTCTAAACCTAGTTAAAACTTGCCTTCTCCCAAAAGACTTCTCTCATTCATTCTACCAGATTTTTACTCTTTCATTCTTGTGAACCTACTCAGTATTTATTCATTTAAACTTAGATTTATACTGTTTTTCCAGAGGTGCTTTTTTGTCTTATATATTTATTTATAATATATATCCAACTGAGTTATGATGATAATTATATTCCAACTCTCATGTGCTTAGATTTTATGCCTGCCTTGTAAAGTCTTCGAAGGGAAAGATTGTCATTTATTATATATTTTTAGGAATAACCAATGTTATCTTTTAAAAGGATGTACTATAAAGACTAAGTAGTGGCCGGGCGCTGTGGCTCACGCCTGTAATCTCAGCACTTTGGGAGACTGAGGCGGGCAGATCACCTGAGGTCGGGAGTTCAAGACTAGCCTGACCAATATGGAGAAATCCCGTCTCTACTAAAAATACAAAATTAGCTGAACGTGGTGGTGCATGCCTATAATCCCAGCTACTAGGGAGGCTGGGGCAAGAGAATCGCTTGAACCTGGGAGGCAGAGGTTGCGGTGAGCTGAGATCACACCTTTGCACTCCAGCCTGGGCAACAAGAGTGAAACTCCATCTCAAAAAAAAAAAGACTAAGTAAAGCATTTGCTTGGGTTCCTTATTAACTTTTCATCAGAGTAACATCATCAGAATATTTGTTAAAAATAATTTTAGCTAGCCGGGTGCGGTGGCTCAAGCCTGTAATCCCAGCACTTTGGGAGGCCGAGACAGGCGGATCACGAGGCCAGGAGATCGAGATCATCCTGGCTAACACGGTGAAACCCCGTCTCTACTAAAAAAATACAAAAAAAACTAGCCGAGTGAGGTGGCGGGCACCTGTAGTCCCAGCTACTTGGGAGGCTGAGGCAGGAGAATGGCGTAAACCCAGGAGGCAGAGCTTGCAGTGAGCTGAGATCCGGCCACTGCACTCCAGCCTGGGTGACAGAGCAAGACTCCATCTCAAAAAAATAAATAAATAATAATAATAATAATAATAATAATAATAATAATAATAATAATTTTAGCTGGCCAGGTATGGTAGCTCACGCCTGTAATCCCAGCACTTTTGGAGGCCAAGGTGGGTGGATCACCTAAGGTCAGGAGTTTGAGAACAGCCTGGCCAACATGGTGAAACCCCATCTCTACTAAAAATACAAAAATTAGCTGGACGTGGTGGTAGGCACATGTAATCCCAGCTACTTGGGAGACTGAGACAGAAGAATTGTTTGAACCCAGGAATCACAGGTTGCAGTGACCTGAGATTGTGCCATTGTACTCCAGCCTGGGCAACAGAGCAAGACTCCATCTCAAAATAATAATAACTTAGCCACTAAGGACTTATCTCATTAACAGACATAGATATTATCTTCATATAAGGAGCCTATAATTTGTCAAATCAATTTATATTCATTGAGAACTTAAAAATGTACATCTGTGCTCTGAGGGTAGAAACAGTCTTTATAATAAGTTTATGTATAATGTGATAGCCTCAAAGTTATTTTAATTTGACCCATTTCATCTCAAGGGCACTTTTGTAGCTTCGACAGTTTCTATGAGGATGAGATCTCATTAAATTTTTCTAGCTCGAAGTTCTCCTGGTTCTCTCTACCCACATGGCTCAGAGACACCTGAAAAGCAGCAGGCTCCAAACTAACCTTATCATTATCTCTCAAATCTTTTATCCATATTCGTGAATTGTACCATCCAATTCCTGATTCAGAAAACTAGGAGACATCATAAATTCTTTTCTGTCCCAACTCTACCTTATAAATGTCTCTCTGATCTTTCACTTCATTACTTTCTCATCTGAGCTATAGCTGTAACCTCTAAATTAACTTACTGCCTCCATCTTCCTTTTTCATACTATTATCAAAGTGATCTTTCTAAAATATGTCTGATCATGTCACTCTCCTTCAATGGTTACTAAATACCTATAGGATATAATCCAAATTATTCAACTTGACATATTATTCAGCTTGAGTCTCCTGTGTACCAAACATGCCTTCTTCCCATGTGCCTCAACTGTAGACTGCACATACATCTGTCACAGCATTTTTTTTCTTTTTTTTTTTTTTTTTGGCAGGAGACCAGAGTTTTATTATTATTCAAATCAGTCTCCCCGAAAACCCTCAGGGATCAGAGTTTTTAAGGATAATTTGGCGGGTAGGGGCCAGTGAATCAGGAGTGCTGATTGGTTGGCTCAAGGATGAAATCACAGGGACTTGAAGCTGTCCTCTTATGCTGAATCAGTTCCTGAGTAGGGGCCACAGAACCGGTTGGCAGGTCCAGGTGGGGCCATCCGGTTGTCAGAAATGCAAAACCCTGGAAAGACATCTTAAAAGAACAATCTTAGGTTTACGATAGTAATGTTATCTTCAAGAGTAATTGGGGAAGTTGCAAATCTTACGACCTCCAGACTAAATGGCTGGTAATATTTAGAATTCCAGCCCCTCTCATCCTAACTTGGTGGCTCGGGGCCTTTCATTCATTTTACGAGAACAGTGTAGCTTTTGGGAAGGGCTATTTAAACTAAAAACTAAATTCCTTCCCAAGGCTAATTCAGCCTGTGCCCAGGAATGGACAAAGAGAGTTTGGAGGTTAGAAGCAAGATGCGGTTGGTTAGATCTGATATCTTACACTGTCACAGCATTTTTAACACTTTATTGTTTACAAATCCATCTCTCTACACTAGTCTTTGAGCCCCTGGAAGGCATGGATTATGATTTGATGATTTTTATCTTGCCATCATCTAGCACAGTACTAGACATATGGCAGGTGATCAAAAAAATACTTGAGTGAGTGAGTCAGTTAATTAAATAATTAAATTGCACTTTATTAGAGAGACAAAGCTAATTTATTCATGTGGATTTTCTATTTGCGTCCTTTGCTCTTTGACCTCTCAGGGCACAATTGTTTTCTTGAACTGTCATTATTTTTAAAAATTCTATTTTATATTTTATCTCCTTCAGCTACACAGAAATGTGTGACCACTTAGAAGTTTGATTTCCAAAACAACACACCTGAAAAAAATCATTTTAATATAATTAATAGAAGCTTTGCACAATTAATTAAAAAGATTTATAGTGTTTCTCGTTATAGATCCAGCCTTTAAGCTATATTGACTTTTAAATGTTTTTATTACCAATAATCTCAAAATTTGACTGGGTGCTAGAGCCTTAAATATTTTTTATGTTTAGTGGTTTCTCTATATTTAAATATGAAATAAAATCCAGAACATCTTTAAAATATGATAGCAAAATTACTTATACATAAGTGGCTTCATTGAAGAGCATTAGAGCTGATATGATTGATAGGAATGCAATTCTTAGTATTGCTCTATCATATTAAATCTGAAAAGGTAAATTATATAAATCACAGTTTGTATATATTCATTGTGTTCATTTTAATCTTTTTTACAAATGCGTATTTTTTTCTTTAAAAATGTATGTGCTGATAATTTTTATATACTATCTTATTTTTTTAAAAGACATGTACTTTTGCCGGGTAATAGTTTTATTTTAGCTGAGATAACATATTTTTCTCAGATGTTTCCTGTTCCAATTTAAATAATATTGTGTCTTCTATTATAAAAATGCTATGGAAATCTGGAATTCATGGATCACTAGTTTTAATTCATAGTGTGTCTTGGAAACAATCCCATGTGAGAAATGGCCCTGAGCAGATGTGCTTAGTCATAGAATTGCCAGACAGTTCCTTATGTGTTGGCAGCTAGTTTTCTGAGCATGAAAAACAGGTTTTAAGATAAGAAATAGGGCTTTGCTGTCAGTTTTCTATTTCTTCACACTGTTTTACTTTAATGTTATTTAAAGGGATTACTGTCACCTTTATTCAATAATGTTTTTTTTTTTTCTCTCAGTCTTTAAGAGACAGTAACAAGATTATTAGACTTTTAGAACACACTAGTCAAGAGTGGAACCTTAGCCACAGTTAATTAATATTAACATTTCTTGTTTAGGGGTCTGGCAAGAATAAAACAAATACATAACATCATCGTTCAGAACTTTTGCCTCTAAGAGTAGATGACTGTTTTCTGTCAAAATATATTTTAATTGTTGTTTATAACTTTCTTTTGCAAATACTCTACATTATTCTACCTATCTTTAAAAATGTGGTTCTGTCTGGTATGAAATTTAAAAAGCATAGGCTTTGAAGTCAGCTCTAGTTTTTTATTCTGACTCTGCCATTGTCTTAATCCATTGGGGCTGCTATAACAAAATGCCACATACTGAAAAGCTCATAAACAACAGAAATATATTTATTACAGTCTGGAGGCCAGGAAGTTCAGAATTAAAAAGATGGCAGATTTGGAGTTTGGTGAGGGGCTGTTTCCTGAGTGTACATGACACCTTCTCTCTTTGTCTTCATGCAGTAAAAGGGGCAAAGAAGCCTCCCTTGGGCCTCTTATGAGGGCACTAATCCCATTTTCGAGGGCACTGCCATCATGACCTAATCACCTCCCAGAAGGCCCCACCTCATAATATCATTACATTGAGAATTATATGAAGGTTGTATTTATATGAGATTTCAACATATGAATTTTGCAGGGACACAGATACTCAGACTAAAGCAGCCATTTACTGGTGACTTGGGTAGGTTGTTTAACTGCATGAACTTCAGTTTTCTCATTGCTATAATGAAAATGAAATTACCTTCCTTGCAATGTTGCAATGTAATATAACTTACTGTCTTTCCCCACTTCCCTTCTACTTTAGTATCCAACCTCTGTAGGTAGGATATACAATATTTACAAATTACCTGCTAGTAGATTTGGGAGTTGGTATTAGCATTGTAATAAATAGTGGATTATTTACCTCCCAGACCTGGGAAATCTGCCTTTTTTTTGTTGCTGCTGTAATTTCTAGGACCAGAGTAACCATTTCTTTCTTTCTCCTCTTTCTATTATGTTGTACCCCCATTTCTTGCCAACTGTACAATCCCAAATTCCTTCTGTTCCCTTCTGTATATTTCAGTTATATTCTTTTTGTTTTGAAATCTTAGTTTCTCTTTTGCAGGGTTCTTTTTAAGACCTCAGATGTATAGACCTCCCTGGTGAGTCCTCAGATACTTTCTTCTTCCCATTCTTTGATGTTGCTTGGAAGAATCTGTATTTATTATAGTCACTCTTTGGAGTTTTCTTCAGTTTGGATTAGCCCCACCTATCTATTCTTCTCCTCAAGAATTACTGGTACCTTTTATGCCTTAAAAATGCCTCCCTCATTCTCCTTGGTTGTTGATTTTCCTTAACGAATGATTTTTTTCTACCTTTCTTGAACATTTCTCTACCAGGACTTTTGTGTTTATGCCATGATTTCTTCTCTGACTTTTGTTGCTTTTTTTCTTTTTTGCCTCTTTTGCCTCCCCCATTTCCTTATCCTACCTATGAAAAGTGTACATTTCTTAGATTTCTAACCATGTGACTCAATTTCTCTCCTTCATAGATGATCATATCCACCCTGCCCAATTCAAACTTTCAGCTCAATAACGTTTCCCAAGTATACACCTCTGACCTTGATCTCTTTGTTGATTTCCATAATTGAATTGCTAGGTCAGTGGTTTTCAAACTTGTTATTTTTTAACAGTAAACTCCTTTAAAAAAAAAAAAAAGAAATCTTATACATGGAACCTCAGAATTTAAACTTATAAAAGCAGAATGGCTATGAAGGAGTAGAGGGCCTCCCCATCTTAGTAGCTAATGCCATCATCAAACCTCAGAATTTTTGCTTGCTTGCTCTCTGTTGCTTCATCTCTACTTCTGCTCGTGTTGGCTCTGTGTACAGATGATCGCAAATCCACTCATCATCAATATCACCTCTACCCCACTGTCTCTTGTTTGCAGTACCCTTTTCTCTGGTCTACCTGCTTTCACTCTTACTCCACTGCAATTCATTCTCCACACAATATATCACATCATTTACCTGCTTGAGACCCTCCAGTGTATTTTCATTACAATTGGAACACATTCCAAAATTCCTACTGTATCCAGAAGGCCCTTATGTGATCTGACCTGTAAACTTCCTCTCCGACTTTATCTTATACTTTTTTCTCTGTGATACATTCCGGCTTAATTGTCATTTCTTTGTTTTTCTCATATTCTTTCATTTATTCTTAATTATCTTTGCCTGTAATTCTCCTCCCCTAAATTTCCTTCAGTTTTCATCATCATCCTTTAGGTCGCAGCTCAGATATTCCTACCATAGATGTACCTGATGACCCATGTCTTTCCTATTTCCCTGTATCATCTTCTTTATAACATTGTCACTTTCTTTAATTACCTGATTTATTGAAATGCTTATTGCCTGTCTCCCTCCATTACAATATGAACTTTATGAGACAGGGGCTTTATCTTCTTTGTTTACCACTGCATCACCAGTGCTGATGACAGTACTTCGTATGGTGCATGTAGCTGCTCAATAGACAGCGCTTGGTATGGTACATGTAGGTGCTCAGTAAAATAACTCTAGGACTCCTGAAATACAGGAAAAACAAACAAAAAACTGATGAGCCACAAGCTCTTAAAGCTCAACATGTCCAAATTATATTCACAGTGTCGGGCATATTATAAGCATTCAATAAATATTTGTTCAAAGTATGAATGCATAGAATCCCTTAAATTCTCTTTGTGAAACCTGTACCATCTCTCTCAATATTGTTGTCATCACTCTGGTTTAGACTTTTCCTCCCTCTTGCTCATTTATTATAACATATTGGTTACAGAGAGAGACAGAACTATCATTCTAGTCTATTTTTCACGAATGTCAGGTTTAAATCTCTAAAGTGCAGCTGTGATACCATTATTGGTGCAGTTCCCCCACTTGCCTTTAAATCGATACAGATAACTGTCAATTAAGGACATTGACATTGTAGTCCCCATGGCCTTTACAGTCTTATTTCTCATCTTCTCTAAATAACTCCTACACTTACCTACCTTTATGCTTGTGCTTATCTTGTTTTTTCCTAAAGCTTTCTCTATCTCTTCTTGTGAGATACATAATTCCTCTGCCAATTCTTGCTTTAAATACCTCTCACTTCAGTATTTTCCCAGCTAAATGTAAATGTGCTGCATACTCAGAATCATAATGTTTTATTTTAATCTTTTGTGTTGCTTAACATATGATTGCTTTGTGGCCCTCCTCAAGATTACTATAGTGCTATAATTACCTTATTGAGCTGAAAGTTTAAATTGGGTAGGGTAGATATGATCATCTGTGAAGGAGAAAAACCCTTTGTGTGTTTTGTACCACATTATTGCAACACCTCAAACATTGCAGGCATGAAGTAAACATGTTGCAAGCATGTCTGTTGAATAAGAGATTTCAATAGTCTGATCAATGAGTATGAATTAATATTTTCTGCACTTTGTCAGTGTTACCCAAAGTTACATGACTCTAAGACTATACTTGTAATCATTGTTTACAAGAGTAAATTGTCAATTCTGTAGTTATTTTATAAAATCTAAGGCAGTGAATATACATCAGAATCCCCTGTAGAGATTCTGAAAAACAGAGATGACCAAGTACTGCCTGCGGACATTCTGAATAAGTCTCAGATTGAGCCTATCCATATATGATGTGAAAAAGCCTGTGCATATTAGTTGCAAAAAGCTCACTTTCGTACACACAAAGTATGGACACTACTACTGGTATCATAGAATATTATATCTAACATAGAAATTAGAATTTTGAATTACCTAAAACTATGTATAATTTTGAGTTAACTTCAAGTTTCTGTAAATAATACATAAATAATGTATTCAAAAACTGAAGAACCACTATTTTGGAAAGTTTTGTTAGCTCAGTGTATGGATTATAATATCCATTGCTTTTAGAATTTCTTCAGAACACTTCTGCCTTGAATGGGTTTCATTATTAGACTGCCACTAAAGATTGGGAAGAGGAAAAAAATTGAAATAAAACGTTATTCAGTTTTGGTACTTACTCGGTTTCCTAAAAGCAGTAGTGATTTTAAAAGTTTAGAACTTTGTCTAAAATTATGTTTCAGGATTTTCTAAAGCTATTAAGTGTAAATGATCGGCTTTATTATACTGGGTAATTACAAAAGTCCTTATTAAATTACCTAACGTATGCATTTTTCTGTTCTAAAGAGGAAAAAATTAAGAATATCAAATCAGCAAAAACTAGCTTTTGTATCTCTCAAAATCTTACCAGTTTTCATTGTATGCAAAAAAGGTATTATAAACATTTTTAGAATTCCCTTTGTATGAGAGTGCAGGAAGAAACAAAAATTTGTCTTAAAATAGACTCATTGTACTTGATGTTAAGTCTCAAAAAAGTGTATTGATAATTAAAGCATTTTAATTTCTGTCCAAATTGATGGTATAATTTAAATCTGGTATTATATCCTATCCTTTATGTTATACTTGATTAAATTTTGCTTAATGAAGTTTTATTTTTTTTAAATTTGTCGGCCAGGTGCAGTGGCTCACGCCTGTAATCCCAGCACTCTGGGAGGTTGAGGCAGGCGGATCACAAGGTCAGCAGATTGAGACCATCGTGGCTAACACGGTGAAACCCTGCCTCTACTGAAGAATACAGAAAATTAGCCGGGTGTGGTGGTGGGTGCCTGTAGTCCCAGCTACTCAGGAGGCTAAGGCAGGAGAATGGCGTGAACCCTAGAGGCGGAGCTTGCAGTGAACCGAGATCGTGCCACTGCACTCCAGCCTGGGCTGTCTCAAAAAATAATAATAATAAATAAGTTGTCATTCAAATCTGTTTAATATCATAAGCAATTAAAAAATACATTAATGAAAAATCCCAAGAATATAAAGTGGATTAACAAACATACCTGAAAATAAAGTAATGTGCTTTTTAGAATATTTATTTGAAGCAAAAGTAAAATCCTTGGGTAGTTATGACATCAAGATTATTAATAGTTAACTAATTGTGTTTTTTTTTAATCAAATTTTTTTGTTAAACTGTTTTTGACTTTTTTAAAATTACATACACAGGGAGACATGTATCTAAAACATTTGCATGTAAATGGTATAAATGTAATTATTGAGTTTCTTCATAAAATAATATTAGAATTATTTTTGTTAGTTCCTTCAAAAATTTTAAAAGTGTGAATATTTAAAAGAACTCACAAGACTGCACAGAGCATACTTACAGAAGGCTTTTATTTAAAGGCCAAAGGATATCGTGCAGCCAGAAAAAGAACATAGGCAAGCATATAGCGTCCAGGACACATTCAAGCATAGGCACCCTAGGGCCTTTATTTATACACAGACATGCTTTATCTCCACGTTGAGCCACCAAGAATCTGTGCAATGAATCTTGGCTTCAGGAGAGCTCCAGGCAGGAGTTCCTATCAGGGTCATTTTTTTTTTTTTTTTTTTTTTTTTTTTTTGCCACACTGATCACATAGCCTAGCCTGGCTATCTAGTTATGCCTGGTGAAAATCATCAGTAAACAAATCAACTTGCAGGCTGCAGGAAGCGATTCATGCTTTAAACAGCACATCATAAATCCCGCTGTTCATATACTGGCTAAGAGTCAAGGCTAGACATTCAGGCATCCCCAGAGCTTTCCCAGTTCAATTGTAAATTAGTACTTTACTACACAGTTCCTGATAATTTAATCTAATGAAAGACAAAATGATGATGGTAGCTGCATTGTATAAACTACAGTAAAATTTATAAAATGTTTTAATATGCATTAACTTATTTGAACTTTATAATTCTGTGAACTATATGGGAAAACTGTTTTTATATCCATTTTATAGATACTAAGACTCAGAGAAGTTAAGTGATTGGCCCAGTTTACATACCTTTTGTGTTTGTAGAGTCAGTTCTAGAAGATAGGCTTTCTGCCTTTTATTTTAGAATTTTTTTCAACCCTTCATGCCAAAAGTAGATATAAAGAACTATTTACTTACTTTCTAACTGTTCTGTGGAACAGTGTGGAAAACTACTACTTATTTGCCCCCCAAAAAATAGTATTTGTGTTTTAGTGAATATAATATAATTTGAATGTTTTCAGAATTTTTTTATAATGACTTCCAAATTAGGTCTAAGTCCAGTGCCTATTTTTTTTTCTTTTTACCTATGTAGCAGGAGATTTCATCTCAAAGGAATATGAGATAATATATATTTGGAATAATTGTTCATAAATTATTTTTCTAGAATTTTTCACACATGAATATTAAATTGGGTGTGCAAGATCTAGGTAAAATATCAATATATAGTTGTAACATTCTCTTTCTCTTTCTCTCCCTCTCTTTCTCTCTCCCTCTCTCCCTCCTTCTCCCTCTCCTTCTCCCTCCCACTACTTCTCTCCCTTTTCCCCTCCCTCTTCCCACCTTTTCCTTTTGCCCTCTCATTCATTTATGATAGATTTACTTGTCTCCTGTGCCCTAGGTACTGCGCTATCTCCTGAGGGTTTAAAAATTAATAAGATGTGATCTGTGCTTTTAATTATCTTACATTGTATATTTTTTATGAACTTACAGTTCCACAAAGGAGAATCTCTATAGTATTGATTACAATACAGTGTAGTCAATCAATAATGTATAAAGTATTATATATTATAAGTATTGAGACATAGGGTTTTCGCCAAGGGGAAATTAGTGAAGACTTGAAGATAGGGAGACTTTTGAACTAGGTCAAACTTAAGGAATTGGTTAGAAAATGAAGGAGAAGACTAGTCCAACCAAACATGTGAAAAAAGAAACAAAGATGTGTTTAAGAAACACTGAGTGAGTGTTTTATTATACTTGGAATATAAATTACATGGGGGTAATTGGCAAGAGATGAGACTCTTTGATGCTAGATATTGACTGGCCTTATATGCCATGTAGGGGAGTGTAGACTTTATGCCAAAAAGTGTGGAATCCAGGAATCATTGTTAAATAGGAGTTTTTAGTACTAGATAACTTTTTTAACAGATAAGATATAAAGAATGAACGAAAGAGGAGACCATCAGTGAAGAGATGAGTTTGGAATCTATTGGAATAGTATTATGAGTGATAATGAAGCTAAAGTTTGGGCCGTAGAATGAAAAAGGAATACACAATTGAAAGACAATTTAGAAATAGACTCAGGCCAATTAGATTAAAATAAGGAAAGAATCTAATTATAGAATTTTGGTCTTGGCAAATTGCCTAATCCACCTCTGTTGTTGGACATGAAGTCTTTGAGACGTGCAGCATGGTCAAGTGAATTGCAGTAAGACATATTACTAGTTAGTGATGGAACTGGGTCCCTGCCTCTAGTGTTCTCCACATTGTACCTTGCTTTCTGTGTCTCCAACAGGTTTTTTTTTTCTTTCTTTTTTTTTTCCTTGATCATACTATGACCTTATCTTGCTTACAGTTTACAGGATACTCTAATATACATTATCTATTTTTACTTGTTCAGCAATCCCATGAAACAAGTAGAACAAGCAATATTTTATCCTTTCTGAAGGTAAGAAAACCAAATCAGTGTGGTTGCTATGCTTATTCAGAGTTTTCTCAGTTTTATCCTTACTACTTAAATATATTATTCCTTAAGTTTTTCCTTTAAAAATATATAGGATTTTATAACTGGTAGAATCATTTGTTGATTTAGATTGTAGATATACTCCTGAAATTATCTCTCAGCCTGACATAGATTTTACATGAATAAGGTGGTTTTTGTTTTGTCCTTTGGCGAATCATTTTGCAAATGAAAAAAATACATTTTTGTTTGATTTTTTTTTTTTTTTCTTTGAGACGGAGTCTTGCTCTGTCGCCAGGCTGGAGTGTAGTGGCGTGATCTCAGCTCACTGCAACCTCCGCCTCCCGGGTTCAAGCAATTCTCCTGCTTCAGCCTCCCAAGTAGCTGGGACTACAGGCACGCGCGCCAGCACACCCAGCTAATTTTTGTATTTTTAGTAGAGACAGGGCTTCACCATGTTGGCCAGGATGTTCTCAATCTCTTGACCTCGTGATCCTCCCACCTCAGCCTCCCAAAGTGTTGGGATTACAGGCATGAGCCACTGCACCTGGCCTGTTTGATTTTTTTAATAATCTTGGTTAATTTAAAGCAAAACATTTTCTTAAATGCCTCATCATATAAAATATTATTGGGACCATTTGAGGGTAGACAGTCTGTCATAGGGGACTCTTTAAATAGTAGTTTTATTACTTATTGTGAATCCTAGGGCTTATTGGTAAACCTCTATCAACATTGCTCTCCTCTACTTCAGTTTGATATAATAGTAGTCTTAATTCACACTTATTATGAGTGTCAAGTGAGATGACTGCAAAGCGTTTACAACAGTCCCTGGCCCTAATAACTACCTGAGATGTTTTCAGCTATTATTAGATTTGTATTTTCTATTGTAGGAAATTTATAACTATATAAGCAAAGCAGTTTTAAAGACAGAGTCAAAAGGAAATGAATTAACATTTACTTGTGAATTTTGCATCAAATAATTTCTGTAAGTTTTATAGCACAAATATGATTTACATTTAGATACATACATAAAATATAATTAAGAAATAGGGAACAGTTCCTACACTAAAGTATTTTTCTTCTTAAAAAATATGTTCTTTAGATAAAGTGTTTTATACTCAATGGTAAATTACGATAATATTAAAAATCATTTTTTTCTGTCTAAGAAAGTCTTATTGTTCTAAAATCATTTCCTATGAGGAGTCAAGAAGATATTGAAACTTACTTGCTTCTGTTAGAATGTTCACAAAAACTTGTCTTTTTCATTTGTTGCCAATACAGTCTCTGAAGAAAATAAACATTGTATTATGGTGAGACAAATATTTTAATTTATGTTAAGTGTTTACATAATACAAACTTCTGGTGTCTATGGAATGATCAAGGTATTGAAGTTTAAGTTCATTTTCATAGAAAGTCCAATCTCCATCTCTATAAGGATATTATAGACCTAAGTATATCCTCCTTAGTGCACTGGAGCTCTTGTTAGGTAATGTATCAAGATGATAAAGTGCTTTTTCAAGAAATTCATTGAATTACTTTGGTATATAATATAATTTACCCAAATAAAGCATTCATGACCTCTACTTCGTACCCTTCACCATTCAACTATATTTTTTCTTCTTTAGTCTCTTCTACATGCTTTCATTAGTAATAAAGGAATCTTCCAAAATTTATTCCATGGATCCATTTTCGATACACAAGAAGTAGAATTGATTTTACCAAAGTTAGATTTCTATTCTAATTTTTTATTCTTAGCAGTCTAGGAAAACAGTGTTTATTAATTTACCTTATTTTTTAGGCAAGCCAAATTAGAGCTGAGAGTTGCTGTAGCAAAAGTGGAAGAGTTAACTAACGCGACTGAAGATCTGCAGGGACAGATGGAAAAGAAGGTATTTTCTATTTCTAAGACAAATGGATACCCGTTGCTTAGTTTTCTTTCTATTTTGTTGATTTATTTTGAATTAGGTGTTAAAGAGGATTGTCAGAAGATGAATTAATTATTTTATTACCCTTAAATATAAAATATGAAAGTAGGAAGCTAAGCTATGTTATTGAAAACAACTTTATAAATAACTTTTTATTTCCATTCTCTGTAGCCTAATTCAATAAAACATCATAATCCCACTTAAGCACATCATTACTGAAATGCAAATTAATACAAGATCAGGTTTCAGTTAACTGGTTATTTGCAGGTGGAAAACAAGCATTTAATACTACCTTTATGTTATTTACTAAAATATTTATTGGCATAATAGACTCTGGTTCTTTTAAATATGTAATAGAGAAATTTCAGAAGGATGTCAAGGAAAAGTCAGGCTTTATTTTTAGATAGATATAATTATTGAAAATTCTCACTCTGGGACTTATTAGCTATGTAACTTTCTAAGCCTTATTCCCAATCTGTAAAAAGTTGATTATGGATTTCTAATAATGGTAGATTTTTTTTAAGTGTTACAAGAACCCTTCCATAAGTAACAATTTTAAAACTTGGATAAATTTTTAAAACACCAGAAAGCACCCAAAACAGAAAAAAGTAAAAGAAATAAGAATTGTTAATTTTTGGATTTCTGGCCTGTCAGTTCTCCCAACCTCCACAGCTGTGGCTTCAGAAAGCACCTCTGTATTTGCTTAAGGTACCCAGGTCAAAGTTTAGGGCTAGAAAAGCAGTAGGAGATTTAAAGAAGAAATACTGGCAGCAAGAGTAACACACAGAAAAAGTGAGAGCCAAATTCTGAGTGTAAATTCTTACCAAATTCATGCCTGACAACTAAATTATGCATATGGAAGTTGGGGAGGGACCCCAGAGAACCCAGTGAAGAAGCAGGCAGAGACCTAAGAGAAATCTACTTTTGAAAGATAGAGATATATGAAACTAGATATTTGAGTTTACTACTTTTTATAATTGAATACATGCGAGAAATGTGTGCAACTGAAGCATCAGTGTACTGAAGCCTTCCTTATTGTTTGAAGTATCAGAGGACAAAGCCCAAAGCTGGAAAGGCAGCTGAAAATTACAAGGGAATCTCTAGAAGCAAGGGAACCACAAAGAGGATGAACCCTATCTCTGCCCAAATCTTGACTGATCTTCAAATTATGTAGGCACAGGGCCTAGTTATAAAAGCAATAGTGGAAAGCAAAAAGAACTAATTATATGTATCAGCTGATGCATACTGTATGTGGAATAGATTTCAAATTTCAAGACCAAGCAAGATAATTGTCTACTTGAACTAAAAAAAAAAAAAAGAAAAGAAAAGAAAATAATGCTCAAAAGAACAAAACAAGTAACTGCAATGTATTATCTACACTATTGGGTTTTCAATAAAAAATTACTAGACAGAAAAGTATGACCTATACTTGTTGGGGAGGTGCTGAGGGAGGCAGCCATTAGAAACTGACTTTAAATGGATCTATCTGTTAGATTTAGCAGACAGAGACTTCAAATCAGCTATTATATATTATATATATGTTCAAGGAATTAAAATCTGTTTTTAAAGTCTCTAGGAAGAGATAGATAATTTTAATTGAGGACTGGGACATCATTTTTAAAGAAGAAACTCGAGAGCTTTAAAGTTGAGCAACTGAAATAAAAATTTCACTAGATGGACTCAAAAACAGATTGGGAAAGACAGAAGAAATAATCAATGAACTTGAAGTCAGATCAATAGAAGTTACCCTGTCCAAAGAACAGAGAGTTTAAAAGATTGAAGAAAAATGAACAAGTGCTCAGAAATCTATAGAACAATGTGAAGCAATACAACATAAGTGTAACTGGAACTGCCAAAGGGAGGGGGATGGCAGCAGAAAAAAATTAAAGAAATAATGGCTGAAAACTTCCTAAATTTGGTGGAAAATATTAATCAGTAAACACAAAATCACTTTAAGACACATCACAATGATACTGACAGCCAATTATGAAGAGAATACCTGAAAGTAGCAATAGAAAAATGACCAGAGAGGCAATGATAAGATTAATGGCTGAGTTCTCATCAAGAAACTGTGGAAACACTTCTGGACATAGGCCCTGGCAAAGATTTTATGTCAAAGACTCCAAAAGCAATTGCAACAAAAACAAAAATTTGCAAGCTAAAGAGCTTCTGCATACCAAAGGAAACTATCAACAGAGTAAACAGACAACCTACAGAATGGGAAAAAATATTTGCAAACTATGCATCTGACAAAGGTCTAATATCCAGCATAAAGAACTTAATTTTACAAGAAAGAAAAGCATTAAAAAGTCGGCAGAGGACATAAACAGACAGTTTTCAAAAGAAGATATACACGTGGCCAACAAGCAAATGAGGAAATGCTCAGTACTACGAATTAGAGAAATGCAAATCAAAATCACAATGAGATACCATCTCACACCTGTCAGAATGGCTATCATTACAAAGTCAGAAAATTACAGATGCTGGTAATGCTGAGAAAAGAGAGTGTTTATCCACTGCTGGTGGGAATGGAAACTAGTTCAGCCATTGTGGAAAGAGGTTTGGAGATTTCTCAAAGAACTCAAAACAGAAGTACCATTCAACCCAGCAATCCCATTACTGGGTATATAACAAAGTAATATAAATTGTTCTACCATAAAGACATGTGCCCATGTATGTTCATCACAGCACTATTCACTATAACAAAGAGATGGGATCAACCTAGATGTCCATCAATAGCAGACTGGATAAAGAAAATGTGTTACGTGTATACCGTGGAATACTACACAGCCATAAAAAGAGCAAAATCATGTCCTTTGCAGTAATATGGATGCAGCTGAAGGCCATTATCCTAAGCAAATTAACCCAGGAACAGAAAACCAAATACTGCATGTCCTCACTTACAAGTGGGGGCTAAACATTGAGTACAAATGGACGCTAAAGGGAACAATATACACTGGCCCTACTTGAGGGTAGAGGATGGGAGGAGGGTGAGGATTGAAATACTACCTATCAGGTACTATGCGCATTACCTGGGTGGCAAAATAATCAGTATACCAAACCCCCTGACACACAATTTACCTATGTAACAAGCCTGCCCATGTACCCCTTGAATCAAAAATAAAGACTGGAAGGGTGAAAAAAAAAACCTGTGAAAACAAAGTATTGGAATAATATATTTGAAATGCTGAAGAAAAAAATACTAAGAATTCTATATTCAGTGAAATTATACTCCAAAAATGAAAGCAAAATACAGGCATTTTCAAATAAACCAAAAATGAGAGAGTTTGTCCCCAGCAGACCTGCATTCAAAAAATTCTGAAGGAAGTTCTTTAGGCTAAAAGGAAATGACACCAGATGGCAACTCAGATACAAGAAGAAACTAAAAGCAACAGAAATGGCAAATATGAAATAACGTGTGTACATACTTTTCTCTTCATATCTTTAAAAGATGACTGCTTATAGCAGAACTAATAATACTGTATTTGATGGATTTGTAAAGTGTGCAGATGTAATATATGACAACAATGGCACTCAGGACTGGGATCCTACATGGATATACACTGTTGCAAGGTTCCAGTGTTTTCTCTGAACTTTCATCTAAATATTAACTCTAAATAAATTGGGTAAGTTCAAGATGCATATTGTAGTCTCTACAGCAACCACTAAAAAATAGTTCAAACAGATACAGCTAAAAGCAATAGAGGAATTAAAATAGCAGTCTTAGGCTGGGCATGGTGGTGTGCACCTATAGTCCCAGCTACTTGAGAGGCTGAGACAGGAGGATCACTTGACCCAAGGAGTTTGAGTGCAGCCTAGGTAACATGACAAGACCCTAAAAAAAAAAAAAAAAAAAAAAAAAATGGCCGAGTGCAGTGGCTCATGCCTGTAATCCCGCACTTTGGGAGGCCAAGATGGATGGCTCATGAGATCAGAAGTTCAAGACCATCCTGGCCAATGTGGTGAAACCCCGTCTCTACTAAAAATACAAAAATTCACCAAACGCGGTAGCAGGCACCTGTAATCCCAGCTACTGGTGAGGCTGAGCCAGGAGAATCGCTTGAACCTGGGCAGCAGAGGTTGCAGTGAGCCAAGATCACGCCACTGCACTCCAGCCTAGGAGACAGAATGAGATTCTGTCTCAAAAAAAAAAACAGAAAGTTATGGCATCATAAAAAATATTTGTTAACACATGGAACAGGAAAAGATGAACAAGAAATTTCTTTAGAAAGATGATACAAATAAAATTTATTAATATAGGTCAAAGTATCACTATGTCAAAGAAGAAAGACCCTGTGATTACCTTGATACTTAATGAGACATAGAATAGTATAGTTAAGAGAGCATATTCTAAAGGCAGATTATCTCCATAGAAATCTCTCTCTTGTTTTGTTAGACTTGCATTATAGAAATAATCTGAAATATTGGTAGAAATCTATATGCAATAACTTTTGAGTATTTTTTATTAATACAGGATTGATGATGAAGTTCTCCCCTCCTTTTTATTATACACATGATTTGTTTCCAAAGTCATATTGTTTCTTTTAATGTATGTATTAGAATGCTAATAGCATAGTAACTTTATAGCATGAACTGTTTTCTTTAGGCTGTATAATGGTGTATTGAATTTTCACATACTCAAAGTAAGCTTCTTGTTTCTTTATTTTCTAGGAGAAGGATGTGGTGTCTGCCCATGGAAGAGAGGAAGCATCAGATAGGCGCTTACAGCAGTTACAGTCCAGTATAAAACAATTAGAAATAAGGTAAATTGTTAAATGCACCTAGTGTTGTTGATATGCTTTAAAAGATATTTTACAATAAAGTTTCAGAGTGCAATATTTACTAGAATAAATGTTTTATAAACTCTAAATCAAAACTATAATCATAGGTGTAAAATCTGATTTAATCGACATTATTTATTAAAAATTATATTCAACAGATTGCTATACTTTGAATATATATTCAAAGATAATTTGTTTAATATGATTTTAGAACCTTTACTAAGTACATTAATTTAACTTTGAACGAGAATAGTTGTGCCAAATTTAGTCCAGTACTTTTTGGGAAACAAATAAAACCCTTGATACCATGCTTTTGTATCAGTACTGCAGAGTACAGAGCACACCTTTATTTTCATTTCTCCTTAGGTCAGCCTGCAGATTTTGGTGTGAACATAGTTGACCTTCAGTAACCTAAAATCTTTCTTTCTTCTAAAGAGCAGTTAAAATTTTAAAATCGTAGTTAAGAGGAAATTTGATATTACCTCAACCCCTCTATAGTTCTGTACTTCTAAAATAATACAGTTACAGTAGAAATAAACCATTAAAATGGAAGGCAAAGAAAGGAGAGGAATGTTATTTTTAAAAGCTATTTTTTAGGAATCATGAACCATAAATCCTACAAAAAGGATTAACTTCAAGAGCTAAATGTAGATTCTTTTTGCATCTTGGGTGTAATATGTCAGAAAAATCTTGGAAGCTGAAGCTTGATCATCAATCCTTTTGGTCCTCCAGAAGGCAGGGTGCTAGTGTATCCTGCTCCCCAGTACTGTTCTCTCTTGTGTTCTTAGGAGTTCTAATTTGCAGTGGCCCTTCGGATACCTTTACCCATCACTCATCTCTGTCCTGATAGCCATCATCAATTGGTGTCATGTTTTTCAACAGGAGTATTGCCTTTTTGAGTGAGACAATTCTTAGTTGTTTGAGACTGTGCCAATAACTACAGGATGTTTAGCATCCCTGGCACAAAATATGAAATTCTAGTCGCACCTCTTAGCATTGTAACTACCAAATGTCCCCACACATTTCAAATGCCAGTACCATCATAGTTGCAAACTGTTGAGTATAGGACACTGGTATATCAGAACGGTCCATGCAGTACTTTTTTAAAAATCTTTTTTCTTTGTACAAGCTGAGCCACATGACTTGATTTTAGATTGTGGACTTTATTTTAGGTAAGGAGAATATATATTTGTCTTTTGCTAAAGCTAACAAGTAATTTTTAACCAGATGCTAAAAGTCATCTTGAAAAGATAACATTTTCCAAGTGCTTTGATGATTTTATTTTGCTATAAATGAATAATTTATCTGTTTAATAAAATCTTTTCATTTGACACAATGACTATAATAAAAGTGAAAATAAATATATGCCTACCTCTCCCACATCAACTATGCCTTTTGTGTGCTAATATTTAGAATAACTAATACAGGTAGAGGAAAACAAATATGATCCTTGAAGAAAGCAATAATAATTAGATTTGAGAAGAAAAGAAGTGAAATGAAGTTTTAATGATTTTTGTATGTTTGTTTGTTTTCAGTAATTTTGGGCAGTATAAAGGAGACATATGCAAAGCGTACTTGAAACCCCTATTTTTATGCCTATTGAACAGGAGTAGTAGAAAAAGGTCTAAGAGATAGTTGAGATATACCCCAGTATGACTAGGTATGATTTTCCGTACATTGTTAGAAGAAAAGTCTTTAAGACTCCCTCCTAAGAGGGACTTTCATATTCACAGGTGAAGCATCATGTTTTCAATGTGTGTTGAGCGCCTACTGTTGTACCAGCCAGTGTTTTAGGTTCTGGAATTCTAGAAGTGGCCTGTATCTGGTGATATCTGATGATCTCTGTAGATGACAGAGAAAAGTCCTTAAACAACATTTATACCTATTTAAACAGATACAAAGGATTATTCTCAGTAGGGAAAATTCACCAATGGATACTACTATTAAAAATAGGGTTTTTGGCCGGGCGCGGTGGCTCAAGCCTGTAATCCCAGCACTTTGGGAGGCCGAGACGGGCGGATCACGAGGTCAGGAGATCGAGACCATCCTGGCTAACACGGTGAAACCCCGTCTCTACTAAAGAAATACAAAAACTTAGCCGGGCGATGTGGCGGGCGCCTGTAGTCCCAGCTACTTGGGAGGCTGAGGCGAGAGAATGGCGTAAACCCAGGAGGAGGAACTTGCAGTGAGCTGAGATCCGGCCACTGCACTCCAGCCTGGGAGACAGAGCAAGACTCCGTCTCAAAAAAAAAAAAAAAAAAAAAAAAAAAAAAAAAAAAAAATAGGGTTTTTAAAAAATAAGTAAAAACTTAGAATGAACTCTGATTGATAGGCATCACTTACTTGTATAATCACCCCCACCACCTTCTGACCTCCATTACTCATATGCTTAAATTGTTAGAGAAAGAAAATTATTCAACAATATAATTGACTCTCGGTTGGCTACCACTATCTGCCTGAATTGATATTTGAGATTTCACCCATATTTACTAAAGAATGCACCCAGATTTATACATCATTCAATACTTAATCGGAATCCAAATCACTTTTTTTCTCCTTTCTTCAGCAAATATTCACTGACTAGACTGAAGACATTTTAAAAGCTAAGTTACCATAGGATATATATATATGTTTGAGAGCTTGAAAAGAGTAATATGAAAGTGATTGAAAAACAGAATTTAGATACAATTGTTTTTCCTCAAGATTTAGTTGGGTGGGTCTTTAGTACTGTGAAAGACCAAATGTACCAGATAATTCAGGAGATTATTTTATTCAGGCTATTGCAGTAGGGAGAATGCTCATTAATGAGGAATGTTTCAAAGAAAAGGAAGGGGCCTGAGGTTTTATATAGGCGGATAAATGAGGTGTGCATGAATCTTACGGGACTCATGAGGAAGGATGGAGGTGGGTCTTATTTTGGAATATGCAAGAACAGGGTTATTTTATGCTGTTAGCTCTATTCTGAAACACAAAATGATAGAGGGGGTTTAGAGGACAAAGGTGGGAGGATTTCTTAGCCATCCCTGTTTTCTTGGCTCAGGTAAAGTCTAATATCAGTATAAAGGAAGAACAAAAGCCAGATACAGCAGACATAATATACGATTAATGTCTATTCTTAAGATTTGAGGCAGATATTTGAGTGGACCAACAATTCAGTAACACAGGTTGGAAATGGAGGAGAACAAAGTAATGATTAATAATGATTGTGCAGACTATTCCATTCACATAACATGTCAGACTAAATATTCTGAAAAAAACCCTCTTAATGTAAGCATCTTGATAAATAACAATATGATTTGTTTCCAAAGTTGTTTCTTTAACTCACATATTAGAATGCTAATAGTATAAAAACTTTATAGCATGAACTGTTTAATTACATTTAAATGCTCAACTTATATAGTTGGGAACTCTCAAGCATACAAACAGAAAAACAAAAAAAAGCTAAAACAAGAATGATAAATAAATGACTTGCCTGCCAAGGACGTCAGGGCTGGATCTATATTATGTCACAAGAAGGTAAATGTCTTTGAGCAGGCTGGAACCCCTGAAGGAGCTACACTCTAATTAAAAGGCTAAAATAGAAAAAAAATTCTGCTTCTTAACAATGATAGCCAACCAATAAAACTATTTCCATCATGTAGCCAAATGGAAAAAAAAAATCATAATAATCATTGTAGTCTTCTCTGAGAATGTGTAACCATAACTCTGCCCTCATATGACACTGTTGTTTAATGTTATACTATCTGTTCATTTGGAAACCTCAGCCCCAAAAACTAAAGTGGCAACAGATTGGTAGGTAGTCCTGGTACATGGAAGAAGCAATAGTAAACCTTTGGGTGAAATACTTTTGAACACGGACCCCTCAGGATTCCCACAGATTAAGTTTAGACAGATATGAACTTAATCAAAAATTACCAAGTGCATGAGAAAATAAACCACTTGACTGACAGGAAGAAGGTTTTGATGTGGGTAGTGGAGGGGAATGGGGAGGGGAGAATAGAGAAGCCTGCTTCTTCTACTATTTAGAAAAAAGAAATGCCTGAAAATAACAAATAACAAAGAAAATTATAAAATGTGTCTTACCAAATATGTTATAAAGCCAAAGTAATCAAATCAGTAATCAAATTAAAATGAGTTGAGCATGTAAAAACTAAGTAGATCAATGAAACATAATCTAATAAATTATGAGATTTACATATATGATATTTGCATATTTGGGGGATGGTAATAGAAGTATTTAAATTCATTCGTTACTAATGGTACTCAAACAACTGGCCATTAGTTTGGAACTTAAGTTGGACTCTTCTCTTACATCATATTCAGGAGTAAATTCAAATGAGTCAGGATTAAAAATATAGGGGTAAAAATTAAAGTCATGGAAATCTTTGGAGGAAATCTAAGAGATTACACTGACAATCTATGGATGAAGGTGACCATCTTTATAAAAACTGAAAGCCAAAAGTTGAAAAAAATAGTCAAATTTAGCTGTGTTAAATTTTTAGTGTGGTGAAGATTCCCTAAATAGAGTCAATAGGCAAGAACAACAAAAAAGTAGATTTGGAAAAAAAATATATTTTCAGCATAAAGGACAGACTAAGGGTTAATATTTATAATTTATGGTTCTTATAAAGGGAAGAGAAAAGTAAACAACCCATCAGAAAAAAAATGTGCAAAGATTAGAAGAAATTCAAAGAACAAAATTCATATGGCTTACAAAAGGAAGAAAATATGCCTAAAGTGTCTTACAGAGAAATACAAATTAACAGTGAAATGAGGTTACATTCATTAGACTAGGAAAGGAAGGAGCCTTTATAACATGATGAGATTTCTATATTATTAGATGAGAAAAGCAAGTACAGAAAAGGGTATATATTATGATTTTTATTGTTATAAAAAAATTAAAAAGCTCCTGTGGTTAGCTGTATGTATAATATGTGTGTATATTTATGTGTATATGTGTATGAGTATATATACAATGTGTATATAATCATATGAATGTTGAGAAAATTATTTTAATATATACATTAGTAAGTTCACATAGCTTGTCTGGGTAGAAAGCATGAAAAGGGAGAAAAGAGAAAAGACCATATAAATGTAAAGAACAACTCATTTCTTAAGGGTTTGCATTATGTCATTGTCATGTAACTATGTAATACAGTGTGATACTATAACAAGTATAACATAATTAGGATCAGAAAATCCAGGCTCAGTCTCAGCCCCACTGCTCATTAGCCCTATGACCTTAATCAAATGCCTGACCTCTCTGGGTATGTTGTTTGTTCTTTAAAATGAAGATATGGAGATAGTAAAACCTACTTTATAGAAGTGTAATGAGTATCAAATGAGAAAATATTAATACATGTGAAAGTTACTGGCATAATAATACAAGTATTATGCTACTGAGTAGTAGATGCTCAGGAAATCTCCCTCCTTCCCTTTAAAAAAGTTTAACTTTCCCAGTGTAATTATTGATTTCTAGATTATGTGTGACAATCCAAGAAGCCAACCAATTAAGAACAGAAAATACACATCTGGAAAAACAGACCAGAGAGCTACAAGCAAAGTGCAATGAATTAGAAAATGAGCTATATGAGGCCTTTGTAAGAGCCAGAAATAGCATACAACTCTTAGAAGAAGCTAACCTTCAAAAAAGTCAGGTAAGAAAGCTGGTAAATATGTTTAGATATAATAAAATGTTGACTATTCTCCCATGTGACCTCACAGTAAGGGATTCAATAGCTGCAGAATAAATGCATGAAAATGAAATTGCTATTCTCTTCATTAGTAATCATACCATATTCTTGGATGGTAAACCAAATATGATAATATTATAAAATGTCAATTCCTTTCTAAAATAATGTATAAATATCAGACTTTTCTTATTTTCCCAAACCCTGTGTAACTAATCTTCATCCCCTGTAGTCTCATACTTAAAAAAAAAAAAAAACTGTTAGTGCTTTACTGCAGTATACCCTATATTTTATTCAGTTGAATCTGATCAATCTTATCCGTCTCTATTCCCCTTCATCATATACTCAATTACTTTAATAAAGCAGAAGCTTAATTGGCTTTAAAGATTTATTTGCCGAAGTTTTCATGTCACTGTTCTTTTTTAGTTCTCTAACAATTGTGATACCTGTGCTATCAAATACAGTGTTCCTTGTCATATACTGCTTCCCTATGAATTATATATTTAGTTTATTGAAGTCACAAAATAAATGTTTTAATGTTTATTTTGCTGCCTCCCTTATGTAGAGTTCATTAAATCATTAATTTATTTACCAACATTTATTGAAAACCTAGTATATGCAGAATACTTTGCTAGCAAGTATGTTGGGATACAAAGGAAGTGCTTTGTTTTATTTATATTTCCCTTTTTACAGAGGATTTTTCAAGAGATCCAGTAAAACAGAACATAGTGTAAGTTGGATATTGAGAAGCTAATAAATAAAAAAAATTATCTAAATCCTAACTGTGGGAATGCTAAGGTGTTTATCATGCCTTTCAACTAATATTTTCATCTGTGATCTGGATACTGTCTTTTAGAATGGTTAAGAGGCACACAATAGACATAATATGCTTGGGAATTGTGTTGAATACCTAAATCAACTAGAAAAATTAAGGTCAAGACAAAATTTTTATCTCTGCCCTCTGAAGCCTACTTGTATGAGCACTCTTAATACCAAGCCATTAAAAATAAACATCTTGTGTAGAGCACAGTGGACAGAGAAAATAGTAGGAACACTCATTGCCCATCCTTCTCCCAAATTTTCTCACTCAAATCCTAAGTCAACAGACCCTCACAGAGACTGTCTCTGGCTATAATATTAAACTGCTCCTTGACTCATTGCTTAGTTGCTAGAGGTTTCCCATCTTCAGTTGCTTGTTCAAAGTCAAAGGTTCTCCCAACCGATCATACAAGCAAGGCAGGAAGTACAGCCTAGCATAGTTCCCCTTCTCCCCCTCAAGGTTATTACGTAAGAACAGCTGTTACTTGTCACTAGCTTACTGGTTTAAGGTCGAGGAAATTTATCTTAAAAAACAATTTTTAAAAAAACAGGTAAAAATGTGTATGGTACCTTTGGAAGATGGTGGGAACAGAACACAGGGCCACTTACATGTTGACTTAAAATGGATTCAACGTGGCCTAATTGAAGGAGTTCCAAGCCCAGAAAAAAAAGTTTGTGTTAGAGATATAAATATGGGAATTGTCAGCATATAAATGATATTTAAAACCATGAAATTTGATTAGACCACTAAAAGAAGGACATATAGAGAGGGGGGCAAGAACTGAACCTTGGGTAGTCCAGTATTAAGAGATTCAGGAGATGAGGAAGAATCAGCAATGTAGACTGAAGAGGAATGATCAGTGAGATAGGAGGAAAACCAGTACTGTGTGTGATGTGCTGAAAATCACATGCAGAAAGTACAACAAGGAGAGGAAAGTAAATATCTCAAGTGCTGCTGGTAAAGAAGTACTGAAAATTTACTTATAGATAATCAATATGGAGATCATGATGGTGAAAGCCTGATTCAAGGAAGTATAAAAGAGATTGAAAGAAAAAGTCTTGGAGATGAACATGTTACAGAGTTTTGCTTCACAGAGAAGCAAGGAAATGGAGTGTGACTGACAGCAGAGCTAGGATTATGGCAATATTTATTTGGTGGGAGATGGAAATGATTGGAATGATAGAAACACATCAAAGAGACAAAACAAGTGGTGTCTGCAATGATCAAGTTATGAGTTAATGAGTGACATAATTTGAATAATACTAAATAATGGAAAGAGAGAGAAATTCAGGAGATACTTATAAGGATACAATACCTAGAGATGATGATTTACTTTATATAGGGATTCAAAAAAATGGAAAATTCAAAAATGGTTTTAAGATTTCTGGCTGTAGAGATTAGAAGGGTGTTAGAAACATTGGCTGAAATAAATACCATAGAGAAAGTGTCTTTAATTAGGACAAGGGCAGGTGAGAAGGTTAGGGAAAATAAATATCATTCATGATTTTAACATGATATTCAAGTAGAGATGTCCCAGAAGTTTTGAATAAGGTGTTTATAGAAAGTGACTAGTGGATAGGTTTTTACCTATTGCTATCTTTACTAATAATGATGTGATCTATAACATGAAATGATTGTTTTCTGAAGGCTCTACTTGAGGAGAAGCAAAAAGAAGAAGACATAGAGAAAATGAAAGAGACAGTTTCTCGGTTTGTACAAGATGCTACCAAAAGAACCAAGAAGGAAGTAAGGATTTTTAATTATATTTAAATTCAGAATTTAAGTCACAACTAAAGACTAAATTCCACCTAAATATTTGTAAATTAAAATTAAAATACTTGCCTACAGAGTTATAAAGACTGTATTGAAATTATTAGCATAAGTGTTTAAAAACTAACTAAAGGAACTGAATAAAGGCTCCTTTCCTTTAAAATTATCTCCAGTAGGATAGTGGGATATACTGAATAGCCCTCCACTTGATAAAATAAAGATGTTCCTTTTTTTTCCTTATCTGTATTTTTTGTGGGCAATATTATTTCTCTCCTAGGTGAACTGTAGCTTTAAACTGGTTTTTAAAACTTCATCAGTTTAGAAAAAAATGAAGTTAAAATGTTTGCTTTCTCCCAAGCAACTAGGTGGTAGAATTTTTATTTCCACAAAGCCACTGTATAATATTTCTTCCTGCAGAAGTATTTCTTAGAAATCTATTACTTTTACAGAATCATGGTGCAAAGAAAAAAAATCTATTACTTTGTCTTTATATGACTGAAATTAGATAATTTCCCAAGATAAAATTTTTAATTTAAGGCAGAGTCCAAAGTAAACCGTGTGCTTTTTAATTTCTAATCTTCTATATCTTTTCTGCAGGAGCTCTGTCCTTCCTGTTCGTGAAGTTGAGAGTACTGTAACATTGGACTATAGCCTAAAATATTCTTGATGACATATTTTTAAAATAAATATTAATAAACTTTATACTTTTAATGATAAAAATATTTTATTAAAGTATTCATGGTATGAGCATTCCTCTGATTGTATTTTCTTATCCTAAAATAAATGCACATTGATTTTGGGGTTGATGAAGTTCATCTTTTGCATGAAGCATTAAATCTAAGTAGGATTTTTCACAAGCACTGTGATCTCATTCATTCCAAATGTTTTGCAAATGGAAAATACAGATGCTTCCTAAAATCCAATTATTTCCCTATTCAAATATGTAATCCTTCCAGGCATCTGAAGCTCAACATGTCTGAAACTGAACTTACTGTTGTAGTCAGTCCCAGATTGTTTCTTCCTTAGGTGTTCCTGTTGATTTCCTGTAGCCAGCCTTTCCCTGCCATTACAACTGTTCGCTCAGGAAGTATTTATTGAGCACTTCCTGTGTGCCACGCATTTTGCTGGGTCTTTGCCCCCTCTGAGTTCCACACTGTTGCCTAGTTGATTTTTTTAAGTAAACTTTAAAAATTATTATTAAAAGTGACATATGCTCATTGTAAAAAGAAATTTAAAATATGTATGAGAAAATATGTACAAATGAAAAATATGTATAAAAGAAAATTAAAATTACAAGTTTAATACCCGGAGATAGCTACTGTTTTTAGCATTGTTCTGTGAATTTCATTTAATCCCAAATTATTCACTGCGTGTCCTTCAAATATGTAGAATTAACCTGTTGAATTGAGAATAACTTTATATGTATCTCTTCCTATTGACTACAGTAAATACAATGAATAAATTGTCACATATTTCTGTTCTGTCTATAAAATTGAACAAAAATATGACAGTGGCTTATTTCTTTAAAATATGAAAATACTTTATTTCTTAGATATCTCTCAAATAAATAAAATTTGTAAAAAAAAATACATTGTTTACTTTTGATTTTAAATCATAGCTAGTGCCATTATTGGATTTTCCTATTTCTTAATAGTTTATCTTACTATTTGGTTTATAAATGTCCTTACTATTCATAAAATTATAGAGGGGAATGCTTATATAAAGTGAGGATAGGATGAGAGAAGGGTATTAGTCCCTCTACAGACTTCAAAACCCCAATCACAGTAAACTACCTGACTGAAATGTGTATTTCCTCACATGACGAAAGTTTACATTTTGTTTCATTAGATACTAACTCTAGAAAATTCCATGACTTTTGGAGCACAGAAGTTTATGTATGATATGCCATCAGTGTCAATAGTTCTACACAGTCGTTTTTTAAAGGCATGAATAGTTTGATTCATCTGTATTTGCCAGGATTACTATAAATATATTTGAAAATATGTACCCTCCTGTTGTCATAAGCCCTCAAGTTAGCTGTATCATTTCTAGATACTAAAAAGAACACATTTTAAAAAGAAATTAGGCCGGGCACGGTGGCTCAAGCCTGTAATCCCAGCACTTTGGGAGGCCGAGACGGGCGGATCACAAGGTCAGGAGATCAAGACCATCCTGGCTAACATAGTGAAACCCTGTCTCTACTAAAAACTACAAAAAACTAGCCGGGTGAGGTGGCAGGCGCCTGTAGTCCCAGCTACTCGGGAGGCTGAGGCAGGAGAATGGCGTGATCCCGGGAAGCGGAGCTTGCAGTGAGCTGAGATCCGGCCACTGCACTCCAGCCTGGGCGACAGAGCGAGACTCCGTCACCAAAAAAAAAAAAAAAACAAACAAAAAGAAATTATGCGAGAGAGAGACAGACATGACAGGGCTTGTAAGAACCAAAATTTTTATATTATAGGAACATTTATGACTTAATTTCTCTGCCTCAGTTTTCCTCATCTATAATGGAAATAATAACCTCATTGGATTTTTGTGAGAGTAAATGAGATAATACATGTAAAGCACTCTGAATAGTACCTAACACACATTAATCCTCTATAAATTCTGTTATTGTTACTGATCCATAAACAGAATACATTGATTCTTAATATAATTATTCATAGGAAAAGTCTACACCAAATTATAACCTTGAAAAGAGCTAAAATAGGTCAGGCGCGGTGACTCACGCCTGTAATCCCAGCACTTTGGGAGGCTGAGGCAGGCAGATCACAGGGTCAGGAGATCGAGACCATCCTGGCTAACACGGTGAAACCCCGTCTCTACTAAAAATACAAAAAATTAGCTGGGCGTGGTGGCGGGCGCCGGTAGTCCCAGCTGGAGGCCGAGGCAGGAGAATGGGGTGAACCTGGAAGGCGGTGCTTGCAGTGAGCCAAGATCGCGCCACTGCACTCCAGCCTGGGTGACAGAGCGGGACTCCGTCTCAAAAAAAAAAAAAAAAAAAAGAGCTAAAATAGACCCAGAAATAGTATGCTTGGCAGGCCTTCAGAAAGATAACTCATATTAATTAACCATATAAAGTACATGGCAGTATTGTAAATGTTCTAAACAAAGTTTACATCATATTTTCAAAATAGTCCAACTTACAAGATACTACAAAATTCTCAAAGACCTTTAGATCATAAAAGTTTACTGATGATTTGCCATTGGCATCAGTATTCTTCAGAGTCCTTTTAAAAAGCATGAATAGTTATTAGAAAAATTTATTGTCATAGAGAAATCCTGATGAGATGTGACTAATTCTTCAAAATACTCTGTGCACATTAATAGTGTTCTTTCTGAAGATATTTAAATGTTAATTAAATTTTATTAAATGTTATTTATTAAATATTATTAAATCTTAATTTATCTTCAGAAGTAAAAGTAATTTAATACTGGGGTGTGATGGGTATTATTAAAAAAATTCTTCTGTCAAAAGCATCCTATGATGAAAGTGTCTGACAACCACAGTCCTTTTGGATATACCATTCTATTCACTCTTCTTCCACTTTCATGGCAAATTCTTTGCTCTTTAATATATTGTGTGCTTATTTGTCTTTTATGCCCTAAAAGTTACAATTTTATTTTTATCAAAATTATCGTACGTGTTTTTATCAGATATTAATCATTTTTATTCTAGACCCAAATAATGAGTAAATGTCTTAATTTACAGGTTGCAAACACAAAAAAACAATACAGTATACAAATTTCTCGATTGACAGAAGAACTTTCAGCCCTTCAAATGGTATGTTTGACTATATTGATATTTTCTTCCAAATATTGCTTATATTGGGGATTCATTCATTCAAAGGATGCTTATTGAACCAAGCCGTGACTAGGTGCTAGGAAAAAAGTAAAAATCCAGATAGACATGTTTGCAGCAGTCTTGTGGCTTATGTTCTAGCAGGAAAGATAGATGGCATTTATTACATTTTACTGTAACTACCTGTCTTTGACAGAGAATGCACAGGATGCTATTGCTAGCTGTAGCTCCTATCATATGCTGAGTTTTTCTGGGAAACCAAGGAGAAAGAGAAAGTTTATATAACAGTGGTAAGGAAGAAAGACAGAAAGCTTCCTGAAAGAAATGAGTACTGAGGAATGAGTAGGCCAAGATAGGAGAGGAAAAGATTACTTGTGTAGTTAGAGGTGGGATTGGAAATAGAAGTTTAACTTGAAGTTTGATGTAATGAAATTTAATAACCTTGCTTACAGGAGAATAAAAGTACAACAATCTTCAAGAATTGAGAAAATGTTTATAACTTCACAAACTCTCATCTTGTCTGACTCCCTGTATCACTTTTTATCTCTATTATAAAATTTATCAATGAATCATATCTTGTAATAAATATCGTGCATTCGGTGTATATTGATCATACACACTCTGTCTCTCTCCATGAAAATCTTATCTCTGCAATTAGATTGTAAGCATCTCAACATAGTAGAGTCTTACGCCTTCCTTTGTTTTCCCTATTGCTTGCCTAGTACAGTGTTTTGCAGAGTTTATTTTTAAATGTTTATCAACTGAAGTATATATTTAAACACTCTGAAAGAGGAACCACATTTTCTTTTGCCATTCTACAAACTTTGGAGAGTACATGATGGGATCTTAATCATCATATATTGGGTCCCAAATGTAATAGAACAAGGAACATTTATTTTGTATTTGTTTAATGTCACTTATTTTAATAATGTAGGAACATCAAGTAAAATTGGTGGGATGCAATGTGGCCAGTTAGTCACGTGTAGTTTTTTGTTGTTGTACAGTTTTGCTTCCTTTTCTGTCACTCAAGTTATTTCACTTGTTCTCTTTCATGGGCTGATTAGCTATCAAGAGATTAATATCTTTGTGGAAAAAGAGGAGTAGAAGGATACTACCCCAGTCCAAGATCATTTAATGGATGGTAGACTCTTCAAGGGCATGAACATTCATTCTTTCTGTATTCTCAAGGGAACAAGGACTGACTAACACTTCCAGGGATTTTTCAAATCATTGTTAGCTATGTAACAACCAGAGCTATATTAAACTCACTTTAGAGTAAAAAGAATGACAATTTCAGTTTATTGCAAAAAGTGTTTCTTATATAGTAAAACAATTCTACTTCATAGCTAAGTGATTTTTCTAAAACATCTGATAGTCATGTTGATTCTATGGGGAGAACTATACTGTGTAATTGAAAAGTTTGAAGTATTAAGTACGTTAAAAATATGTTCAAAGGAAAACATTTGGCTACTTTAAGACAGATTTTCTCAAAAAATCTAAGCTGCAGTTTGGAGCATAATAACCTGATGCTTGCTATTGTTTTCTACTATTAACAGTTTTACTATCTATACTAAGAGTATTAGTATTAATGTACTATCCATCTGTACTATTATTTACACTATGAAGTCCAGGAAGGTAGTTAAGCATACTTTTGCTAACCCAAAATTAAGGTATGCTCACAGGAAGGAGAAAAACTTGTATTTTAGATGAGTGTGCAGATTATTTAATAGATTAAGAAAAAGCCAGAACCATTGTATTTCAAGCTACATATCTCCCTTTGAAGACCAACATGTACCTAACAGCCTTTGTTTTCTGTGGTAAGGTGTTTATCTTAAGAATATTCAAGGTTTTATTGTGCCATGTAGCAGATTGCTATTAATCTATATCAAATAAAAAATTAATTATAAAATGTTCAAACTTACAGAAGTAAAATAAAATGTTCATTATAGTCTTTTCTTTGATGCATGAATTTTTTGGAAGTCTTTTGTTTTTTAGTTTCTAAATACATGAGGATTTACACTGTCTGTTGTTGATTTCTCATTTGGTTAGGTCGGCAGCACAGATCATGGTCTATATGATTGGTTCTTAATATGTTTTGAGACTTCTTTTATAGAGTATTATTTTGGAAATACTCCATGAGTACCTGAAAAAATACCTATTATTTTGTCGTATTTTCCCCCAAAGGTAGGCATGTCAGTGGTGATAAGCTAATATCTCTAAAAACTTTGTAATAGTAGTTTTTAATGTTTGCTTTAGTATTATAGTGCATTTCTAATAGAATTAGTATGGTAATTCTCTCTAAAGGTTTAAATTTTGCTGTCTCATTTTACTTTTTTTACCCCCAGGTTAACCAAATATTCTTTAGGCCATCATCATTTGTCAGTAAAATGGTGGATTGGGTGGAGAGGGATATGAAGCCTACTTACACATGCATTTCTTTATATACCACTTACCAGCCCCAGAAGTGTGAGCCAGACTTTGTTATTAACGTATATTAAAAATCACATGGGAGGGGTTACAAATGTAGGTAAAATCCCAAATTTACCACTGAAGCTACACTCTCCTAGATAAGCAACTTCCTGTATGAATATATGCAATATTAATGTTGCATTTTGTATACACTCAGGGTTCTATCTTAATAAAAGACATTAAATTTAAATTTGTCAACTGATTTGTAACATAGGGTTAAAGATCTTCATTATAATCAATGGTGATTAATTTTGGGTCACAAAAGAAGCTTACTTTAAAATTTAAAAACATATTGAAATACACTTCTTCTATAAAATAATTGAACATCATTAGTAAGTAATGCACTGTTAGCAAAGCGGGTTCCTCCAAAGCATGATTCACAATTAGAAAAAAAAAAAGAGAGAGAGAGAGAGAGAAAAAAGCCATACCCATTACCCATTCTCCAAAATAAATGTATAAATACAAATAATTGTGAAGAACTAATAATTATTATGACTTTTTTGTTTTAGGTGCATTCGCAAATTAAATTTTATTATCTAATTAATATGCTTGCTAAATACTGAGTAAAATCTCTTGAGAAATACTTTATGTTCATGCTAATAAAATATTTTTAGTATTTCTGTTTGCTATAATTTTTGTAAAGAAAACAGTTAACTTTTTTAGAGTTTATACACCCGTATATCTTTTAGGCCATAGGTTATCCCTGAGGGTTTTGTGCCACTATCTGGTTCTTAGTTCCCTTTTCAAAATACTTGATAACAGTGTGTAAAAACAAAATCTATAGTATGAGAAAGGAGTTCCATTCATATTTTTTTCTCCCTGGAATCCCCCAACCTCTGTCTCCCACCTAGTCTGTTTAATTAGAACTCCTTGGCATCCTACTGCTGGAGGCAATTTCTGAAATCCTGGGTTAGGTTGCTCTTCAAACATTGAGTTTTGTCTTTAATCAATATAACCTTAAACTTGTGTTGATAACTATGATATTCCCATTATGAACAAATTATTTTACTTCTCCATTTTTCCCCACTTTTCTTAAGATGTTACCAAATGTATATATTTACAATATGACTTGAATTTATAGGAGTGTACTGAAAAACAAGGCCAAATTGAACGAGTCATTAAGGAAAAAAAAGCAGTGGAAGAAGAACTAGAAAAGGTAAAAAAAAAAAAAAAAAAAAGGAAATATAACTACCTAAAACTCAACTGCAAATATGCAACATTACTGTCTGTTTCCATCATGCCATCTACTAGCAATTCCTTTATTTGTTAGTATTGTCCTGGTAAGTTTTTCTTTTCTTTTCTTTTTTCTTTTTTTTTTTTTTTTTTTTTTTGCCATGGAGTCTCACTCTGTCACCCAGGCTGAAGTGCAGTGGCACAATCTCATCTCACTGCAGCCTCCACTTCCCAGGTTCAAGCAATTCTCCTGCCTCAGCCTCCCGAGTAGCTGGGACTATAGGCGCCTGCCACCATGCCTGGCTAATTTTTTTGTATTTTTAGTAGAGATGGGATTTCACCATGTTAGCCAGGATGGTCTCTATCTCCTGACCTCATGATCCGCCCGCTTCAGCCTCTCACTTTCCTTAAATATATTTAGAGTCTGCAGTTAAATACCGATGTTGCCTGGATACAATTCCTTTCCAAGAGCGGCTGTATTCTTTGAACTTTGTACTTAAAGATACAAATTTTGTGAAGTAGCTATATTTCTTGCTTAAACCTCATCCTACAAAATTTCACTTTGTCTTTACTTTGTTTTTGAATTTTATGTTAGCTCTTATGGTGCTTAGGCCATCTATAAATAAAACAAGCATATATAACCAGAAAATTATAGCATTGCTATGATTTTTACCTTTTAGAAGTACAGATTTTAACTTCACACTTAGGAAGAATATTTACCCCCGTGATATTTCAGAAAAACTATTGGGAGAAGTCCATAGTTTAAAATTCATTTATTTCATACACTTTTGTATTAGCAGTAATATCCTACTCTTTTAAAGTACCTTGGGGAAAGAAAGGGAGAACAAATTTGATTGAGCACTTACTGTATTTTAGGTGCTGCATTAAGAACTTTCATAGAGAGGTTAAGTAACTTACCCAATGTTAAAAAGTGGTAAATGGTAGAGTCAGAGTTTGATTTTCAAAGAAGAGCTATGTAGCATAAAAATTATGGTCTGGCCAGGCGCTGTGGCTCAAGCCTGTAATCCCAGCACTTTGGGAGGCCGAGGCGGGTGGATCACAAGGTCAGGAGATCGAGACTATCCTGGCTAACACCGTGAAACCCCGTCTCTACTAAAAGATACAAAAAACTAGCCGGGCTTGGTGGCGGGCACCTGTAGTCCCAGCTACTCGGGAGGCTGAGGCAGGAGAATGGCGTGAACCCGGGAGGCGGAGATTGCAGTGAGCTGAAGATCTGGCCACTGCACTCCAGCCTGGGCGACAGAGCGAGACTCCGTCTACAAAAAAAAAAAAAAAAAAAAATTATGGTCTATATCTATTATCAACATGAAAAAAATTATGACATCAGTAAAAGAGTAATACACAAAGCAAAACATAATGTACAGTTCCATTTGTAAAAAAAAAAAATACATGTGTTCAAAGTAGGACTTACGATTACCACTCTCCTGCAAGGTAGGTCCCTTCTGAGTTTCCATCTGCATATCAGTTCCCATTTAGATTGCCACCTGTTATACATCAGGGTTTGGGATGACTGTTTTAACATCACATGGCAAAGGTTAAGGAAAAGGCTTTGGGGGAAATGTAAAACTTACAAGGCAAAAAACAACAGGTAAAGGGAAAGCACAGCACCTTATTCTCCCACTGTTCCACAGACCAGTGTGCTAAGGTCAGAGAACTGCTGGGTCTGCAGCATAGTTCTGTATTCCAGTAGCGGAATGTTGATGTACTGATACTCCATGTTTTTATAGAGAGTGACAAAGCAATCCTGTCAGTGGGGAAGACACAGGTTACTTGGTCAGGCAGTCTAGATTTTGAGGGTAGCTCAAAAATCTTAAAAAAAAGAGGGAGCCCCATTGCATGGAAAGCTGAGCTTGGGTACAACCACCACTGCTGAGGAAGGGGAAGCCCCATCCAAGCTAGATCATTGTCCAGGTAACCCAGAGTGAGATTCTGGAGTCACTGTCAGAGTTCTAGTTATTGCACCATGGTATGTATCTTTATTTTTGAATAATGGAATAGAGGATTGTATTGAACGGTATTCATCAAAGAATCACCAGTGGGTTATCTCTAAGTTGACATTGATTTTTACTTCAGCTGCTTTACATTTTTGTATTATTGCATAGTTTACCATGAGCATGAATAATTCCAAAAAAAACTCTATTTTTTAAGAGACAAGGTCTTGCTCTGTTGCCCAGACTGGAGTACAGTGGACATGATCATGGCTCACTGCAGCCTTGATCTCCTGGGCTCAAGGATCCTCCTACCTGAGCCTCCCTAATAGCTGGGACTACAAGTGTGAGCCACCATGCCTGGCTAATTTTTTAATACTTTTTTTAGACGACGCGGTCTTGCTATGTTACCCAGGCTAGTCTCAAAACAATTATTATTTTATATATCAGTTTTTAGCATTTTATTTTGTAAATGTGAGAGAACCAGATTTAATTATTGATATGTTTCATATGTTACGGTCGGAACAAATGAATATATGATCATGGCTTTTTATTTCTTCCATTGATTTCTGTTTCTAAACTGTTTATTAAGACAGTTTCTTCTGTAATATTATATACATAATAAGCCTCTTCTGCAGATTTACCGTGAAGGCAGAGGAAATGAAAGTGATTACAGAAAACTGGAAGAAATGCACCAAAGATTCCTGGTTTCAGAGCATTCAAAAGATGATCTTCAGCTAAGACTTACGAGAGCAGAAAATAGAATAAAACAACTTGAAATTGAGTAAGTTTTTCTTTTGGATTTTCTGTGATAACATCTTCAGAATTAACACAATTTTTGACAGAGTCTCTACCCTTTTTTTTTTTTTTTTTTGGTAGGACTTACAATATATCTTATGTTGAAAAAAATTTAGGACCAAATGCAATTTTATTCAGGATTATTTCTGAAAATGAATTTCTGCAGAAAGAAAAGATTTAACAGTAGCATACCATTTTCTTTTAAATGTATCCTGTCTGGCAATTAAATAGGATGTTTATAATATTGTTGTCTTTGTACTAATTGTGAAGCTATTATAGTATCTTGCTTATATTCTTTTATACTACCTATATTTAGTATATTTCTTGTTATAGTGAATATTCTATAATGATCCATCTTGTATATTTTATTGTCTATAAAAGTGATAAAGTCATAATTTGACATATCCATTCTGAGTATTTTTCTACCTCCCCACCCCGATGGTATTACCTAATATAGCAAAATTTTCTTATTTGAATTGCCTGAAATCTCAATCTCTGTATGTGTTCAAAATATATTTTTTAAATAAATACTAATACCTAAGTTACTTAATAAAGTTCTTTTCAAAAAGAGATCCTGCAAATTTGTTTAATAAATATATGTGTAATTTTCAATAACCTATTCAGATAATCTGCTCATATGGTTACTTCCAGATCAAACCTGCAGGAGGAACTGGTTTATTCCAGCATAAATCTTCTTGTAGGTACTAAGAGAAGTATCACACATGAAGGCTTTTCCCAATACCATACATTCACAGGGCTTCTCTCCAATGTGTATACCCATATGTCTCTTAAAGGAGGAGTATTGAATAAAAGCATTCCTGCATTTGTTTTAATTCACATGGTCTCTCTGCATTATGAGTATTTTGTGTGTGTATAGTAAAAGGAGATATCAATGTCTTCTTTATGTTCCTTATATTCATAAAGTTACTCTCCAAGGTGAACTCTCACATATTTCCTAAAGGGTGTAAACATAGAATAAGGTGCGAGGACTGGGTAAAAGAGCCTCCCATGTTCCTTACTTTCAAAAAGCTTCTCTCCCGGATAAATTTTGAAAGTTGAGTGAAGGATAAGGATTAGCCCATCTTCTTTAGATTTACAGGGCTTCTTTCCAATGTGAGTTCTTTTCCTTCATTAAGGAAATGAGAAATGACTAAAGGCTCCCATGCATTCTTTTTATAAGCAGAGCTCTCCTCAGTATGAATTCTTACACATTCATCAAGACATGAGGAATTAATGAAGGCTTTCCCACATTCTCCACATCCAAAGAGTTTTTCTCCTAAGTTTTCATATGTGCTTTAAGCTGTATTTGATGAATTTTTCTTAGTCACTTCATTTAAAGGGTTTCTCTTGAGTGTAAGTGCTCCTGTCCATTTCTAATTTCAGGAATGCTTAGAGTGCTATAGTCTTGCATCTCCTTTAATCTCTGGAAATCCCCTTTTCTGTATTTTGTTGTTGTTATTGCAAATAATTTGTTTTAAAAATGAGTTCTTAGTAATGTAGAGTTTCCTCCACTACATGCCTATATATTGATGCTGTTTACTCTGTCTCACGTAGTTCCTAAAAACTAGTAATTAGACCCAGAGGCTTGATCTGGTCTAACTTTCTTTTTTTGTTGTTGTTTTTGGAAGAATTCTTCATGGATGATGATATTGTGGACTTCTATTAGGAGGCTCACAATGTGTGGTTGTTTCTGGTCTCAGCCTCTTTCTGATGTTAGCATCCTTTTATTACCATTGCCTAGATATGTCACTTTATTAGGAACTTTATCAGCCAAGGTTTAGACAGAAAAAAGACTATGAGTATTGTGGGAATAAAGGATTTAATGTAGGAAACAGAATTTGCAAGAATGTGGGAGTTGCTGGGGAAGCAAAGATCTGGAAAGACAGAGGTAGAGATCAAAGAAAATCAATCACTAACTGTTTTCACCCAAAGCACTAACAGATATGGGCAGGTCAGAATGCCAAAATAGGACCATAAAGGAGTGGTTCATGGTGATAAAACTGCCACCATGTGAAAGTTGCTTCTTTATTTTAAGAATTTTTCTGCTTTCAGGCCGGGCGCGGTGGCTCAAGCCTGTAATCCCAGCACTTTGGGAGGCCGAGACGGGCGGATCACGAGGTCAGGAGATCGAGACCATCCTGGCTAAACAGTGAAACCCCATCTCTACTAAAAAATACAAAAAACTAGCCGGGCGAGGTGGCGGGCGCCTGTAGTCCCAGCTACTCGGGAAGGCTGAGGCAGGAGAATGGCGTAAACCCGGGAGGCGAAGCTTGCAGTGAGCTGAGATCCAGCCACTGCACTCCAGCCTGGGCGACAGAGCGAGACTCCGTCTCAAAAAAAAAAGAATTTTTCTGCTTGCAAAATACTTTTAACTAGTAGTTTTCTTAAGCTTTCACAATATTAGTAGCATTTCTATACAATTCCCTGTGAAACCTATTAACCAGGGAATGTTCACAGTACTTATCTGTTATTGAAAAGATGGAAGTTTTAAAAGATAGGAATAAAAATTAGTATATTGATTGAAGCAACATTAATGTATAGAGGTTGTCTCACCCGGTGATCAGTGATCCATTGTTGAGAAAGTTCAGGAAATATAATCCATTTAACCTATGATAAAACGAGAAGTTTACAGAACTAGAAGTTTATGAAAACTTTCTAAGACATATAATGGGAAAATATAAAAGTAGATTTCATAATTTAGTAATATAGTAAGCTATTGTGTTAGTCTATGGAGTTTATTGATTAAGTAAAGGAGTGTTGGTTATTATCTGCTTCATCCTTTTTTTGTTCCTTCAGTTGATTCCCTTGAAGTTCTCCATACACAGTGATTCTTAATGTTAGTACAAATTTGAAAGAAGTCTCACACTGATTTTATAGATAAGTGATGACAGTTCAGTTCATCTGTTCTTAGTTAAGATTTGAATATATTTAGGTTGAATGTATTTGCCTGGTATAACATAACATTTTGAAACCACATAGTTTCAGTCTAAAGTGGAAAGAAATGGCTCAGAATAAAGCAAACAAAAGTCCATGTGATAAAATGTAGACAGACTTTTATCTTCTACTATAGATCATTAAGTTTAAGGATTCTTTTCATTTCATTTTTTAATCAGCTCCTCAGAAGAAATATCACGTTACCAAGAAATGATTCAGAAAATTCAAAATGTATTGGAGTCTGAGAGAGAGAACTGTGGGCTTGTCAGTGAACAAAGGCTAAAACTTCAGCAAGAAAATAAACAGTTACGGAAAGAGACTGAGAGTTTAAGGAAGATTGCCCTGGAGGCTCAAAAAAAAGCCAAATTAAAGGTATTTTCAAGACTAGAGTTAAATGTGTACTTATGAAAATCAAAGTATGGAGAATATTTAGAGATACCTAGCAAAATATCTTTAAGCCCCCCCTCTTTTTTTTTTTGCCTTCTCATCAAATAGCACTAAATCATAATTCAGAGTGTCAACCAATCATTTCTGTGTTGTAGAACTCTTGGCAGGCATACTTTGAAAATGATTGCCTTTGCTACACACAAAAAAAATTCTTTTCTAACCATGAAATGTACTGTTATTCCTGCCAAAGCAATTTAAGCACCACTAGCAAAACCATAGATTAGGTAACTTTACAGACTGCCTTCCTCTCTTCTCTCCATGTAGTAGCCTTTGAAAAGTTGAACTTCTCTAAAACTAACTGTATAGAGGATGTTACAGCAGCAGGCTCTGAGAACCATTCACAGCTAGTCTGAAAATTCCATGGCAGGAAGAAGGCAAAAGGCAAAAATGTCATCTAAAACAAATTCCCTTTCTTTTCTCTCTTATTTCCTTGTCCTTTGATGCTTATATAGTTTAGTAATAGGAAGATGATACTCCTTTTAAGGGACTTTTAAGAAACACAAATATCTTCATAAACATCTTGCTTACCTTTCCCCATGTCATGTCACTTTTATAAAAAGTGGCACTAACTTTTTATGATAAATACCTACATCTTCCAATTTCATAGTAAGAATATGAAGAGGTCATGTCATTGTTTTATTTTGGTTTTTATTGCTGCAAGGACTCCTAAGAAGTCATATTCCAACCTAATTCATGTCAACATGTATTTTTTGAATGCCTCCTATTGCAGGTATGAAATACCCTAATTATTTGTAAAACCTTGAACTCTGAAATGAAAAAGAGAGTCTCATTTACAGAGAAGTTTTTACTTTGAGCTTTAGACTGTGGGAGTTCTTTGAAGAACAAGGAGAGGAACCATACCACCAGATATCAAGACTTGATAAAAAGCTAAAATAATTTAGACAATGTGTTATCAATATAAGAATAATCAACTTGATCAATGGCAAAAAATTGAGTCTAGAAACAAACTCATTTATCATAATCACTTGATTTATAACAAAGGCACCATTGCAGTTCAGTGAGGGGGAAACTGGCTTCACAAATGGTGCTGGATCAGTCAGATCCACATTTTAAAAATAAAACTTAACTCCTATATCACAGCATATATGCAAATTAGTTGGAGCTGCCTTGTAGACCTAAATGTAAAATGTGAAATGATAGTTTCTAGGAGAAAATCTTCATTCATTTGAGTTGGAAAATATTTCTTAAACAGAGCACAAAAAACACTAATCATAGTGAAAAATCCAAGCTGAATTGGATTTCACTAAAATTAAGATATTTTTAGTCACCAAAAGACACCATTAAGAAAGGGGAAAGTTTGATGGGTGCGGCACACCAACATGGCACAAGTATACATATGTAACAAACCTGCACGTTATGCACATGTACCCTAGAACTTAAAGTATAATAAAAAAAAAAAAAAAGAAAGGGGAAAGTATGAGAAAGTATTTATAGTGCATATAACCAAAAAGAGAACTCATATCCAAAATATAAAAACTCTTACCAATTAATAAGAAAAATATTAATAAGGAAAAAACAGCTAATAGTTAATAAGGAAAAAATAGATACTCCATTTCCAGAAAAGGGCAAAAGACGTAAGTAGGCACTTCATAAAATAGCATATAGGCAAATATGTTCAACTTCACTATTTTTCAGGGTAATTTAATAAAACTATAAGATAACAGTACACACCACCAGAATGGCTAAAATTAAAAAGACTAAAAATATCAAATACTTGTAAGAATATAAAGCAAATAGAACCTCGATAGATACTGCTGGGAATGTAGCAGTATCTTTTAGAGCTGGATATACATACATCCTGATATGGTTTGACTGTCTTCCTACCCAAATCTCATCTTGAATTGTAGTTCCATAATCCCCACGTGTCATGGGGGGACCCAGAATCATGGGGGCAGGTTTTCCCATGCTTTTATCATGATAGTAAGTCTCACAAGATCTGATGGGTTTTTGTTGGTGTTTTTTGTTTTGTTTTGTCTTTGTTTCTTTGTTTTCAGATGGAGTCTTGCTCTGTCTTTCCCAGGCTAGAGTGCAGTGGCGCGATCTCAGCTCACTGCAGCATCTGCCTCCCAGGTTCAAGGGACTCCTGTCTCAGCCTCCCAAGTAGCTAGGACTATAGCTGTGTGCCACCACAACTGGCTAATTTTGTATTTGTAGTAGAGTTGGGGTTTCACCATGTTGGCGAGGCTGGTCTCAAACTCCTGACCTCAGGTGATCCACCTGCTTCAGCCTCCCAAAGTACTGGGATTACAGGCAAGAGCCACTGTGCCCAGCTCTTTTATAAAGAGCAGTTCCCCCACAAATGCCCTCTTACCTGCTGCCGTATAAGACATACCTTTGCTCCTCCTTCACCTTCTGCCATGATTGTGAGAAATGTGAGTCCAGCAAGCCTCTTTTTCTTTATAAATTACCCAGTCTCAGGTATTTCTTCATAGCAGTATAAAAATGGACTAATACACATCTTATGCCAAATAATCCTGGCTACATACCCAACAGATATGAGTGCTTACATTCATCAAAACATGTGGACAAGAATATTCGTAGAGGCTAAAAACAGTGATTTCATTAACATGAAATTGTATGAATAAATTGTGATATATTCATATAATGGAATAGAAGCAACAATGAAAAATAATAAACTATATAAGCAATAGTGGATGAGTCTCATAGACATGGAGATGAGCAAAGAAGCCAAACATACAAAAGCTTATATTTTATTTCACTATATGGTAGTGAAGAATAAGCATAATTGTCTATGAGGATCCTATCAGAATAGCTACCTTTTAAATGGATGAGTACTGATTAGAAGGACACATGAGGGAACCTCCTGGGGTATCTAAATCTATTTGATGACTTCGGTATGTCAGTATATGTGTAAAAACTGAGCTGATCTTTTAAGACTTACACAGTTCATTAGAAGAAAGAAACAGATGAATCTTCGCAGAGGAAAGTAGGCAAGAGTAGCAAGAGTATACATGAAACCAGAGTGCCTATGAGTTTGACAGTTGGACAATTATGGAAGCTGGGTGATGGGCATACAGGAAGTGTAACATTCTATTTTGTGTATGCTCAAAAGTTCTCATACTAAAACATTTCTGTGATTTTTAAAAAGTGTACTTTGGTGAAAAAAATGTTATATCTTCATCTCATTATAAACTGTATATGATAAATTTCATATGAATTAACAAATTTAATATGTTAATGATTCCATAAAACATTAGCAGGAAATGTAGATGAATATTTAACTGAAAGAGAACTTTCTAAGCAAAAAAAGGGAAGAAATTGCAAATGAAAATATTGATAAATTTAAATATGTTTTTAAATATTTAAAACCGTTTCTAAATGTTCCAAAAAGAAATCACTGGGAGGTAGATAGTTTTAACAAATGTGACAGAAAGCTCTAAGACCATACCTCAGGAGCTTTTAAAAATACAAGATAAAAATATTTGTAACCGAATAAAAAATCATGTGAGAGATTAACAGAATCTACAAACTAAGAAAAAAAAACAGTAGGCAATAAGCAGTTTAAACTCACCATTAATTAATTACTAAGTATCTCTGAGTGAACGTGCAGCTAAAAGTATTAAATGGTACATATTTACTTTAGAGTCTAAAATTCAGTCATAAGGAAATAACTAAAATATTTCACAAGTTCATTGCAGCATTATTTATACTAAATTAGAAACAACCTAAATATCTAGGAGTGGATAATTATATTACATCTATATATAGTAAAATTATGGAAAATACAAAACATTAAAAAGACAAATATAAAGTGCCTCTACTCCCAAAACTCAGATAATACTTCTAACTTCTACATAATTGCTTTTATTTATGAATTTTAAAATTGTTACTTTAGTGTATAAAGGATTACTATCTGTGTGTGTACACATATATATTTTTGATATATAGTGATATGTTTTTAATAAGATACTGTATTGTCATTAAAAACTATATTTCCAAATAATTTATCATGTGTTTATATTGATACACCCTATGATTAAAGAATATATATATACACACACATATACAGGTAGTAATCCTTTACATACTGTAATAACAATTTTAGAATTAATATATAAAAACAATTATGTAAAAGTTAGAAGTGATTATCCGAGTTTTGGGACTAGAGGCACCTTATATTTGTCTTTTTAATGCCTTATATCTTCCATAGTTTTATAATATATATTTATTTTGTTTTCTTTTTTTTTATCATGGGTGGGGATGCAATCAGTGAATTTTCCCTGTCTAGTACTCCACTTGATCTGTCTTTATCATTTCACTTCAATGCTTGTTATTTTCCATAATTTTACAATATGTATTTGTTTTCTTTTTTTTATACTGAGTGGGGATGGAATCAATGAATTTTTCCTATCTAGGACTCCTCTCGATCCATCTTTAACATTTCAGGATAGTAACTGATGGTATGGAGAACAAAAGAGTGATAGAAAGTTTATCTACCCTACATATCTCACCAAATCTGTGTCTAGCTTAAGAGAATAGCCATTGATAAAGAGCCGAACCTCTTAACTAACTAGCTATAATTCTATTTTAGGGAGGAGGAAGGCTCTCAGATAAATTGCTTTGTAACTGATTCTTTCTTGGACAAAATAGGAACCTGGTGCACCTACACCTTGCTGTTTTTCTCCCCATTGCAAAAGAGTATGATCTTCAGTAGATCAACTGAAAGAAGCCAAAAAGATAAAGACAGTGAGAAATTGGGAGGTCAGTAGGCCACAAACCTTAACAATTTATCATATGAAGTTTTTATTTGATCTTAATGCCACTGCATTGATTTCAGCCCTAGCTTTCGCCTTTTCTACCTACTCCTTTTGCCAAGGCTCTCCATTTCTTTATGGTCTAAATTCCCCCTCATAACCATCTAAAATTAAGAAATGGAGTCGTTTCCAGCAATTCAGTAATCTACTTGCGTGGATATTTCTCTGCAAAGGAAGGAAGAAGGAAGAAAGAAGAGAGACCATAAAACCCTTTTTCCCATCCAACTTTCTGAATTTTATCATTAGTAGAATTTTTGTAATAGGAGATAGTTGTTGGGGCCCTTAGCCTGTCAGCATTACCACAGACCTGTCCAATTTACTTAGCAATGCGAATTGTATCTACTAAAGGCCTATGGGGCTTGTTAAAGACTGAATTTTGACACCAAAAAGCCGCCATGCAATCTGCAAATATGTTTTGACAACTGTACTGTGTTCCAGGTGCTAAATACGCAATGGTAAACTAAACAGATATGGTACTCATCCTTAAAAGCTTATAATTCGCATGTAGGTGGGCGAACTTTAAATATATAATTATGAACTCAATGAGTTCCAGAAGTTGAAATAGGTAAGCAGAAAGAGATTATTTCAGGCAAAAGAAACAGCATGTGAAAAGAACCAAAGAATAAAAAGGCATTATAGTGGAAAAAAATGAAAGGGAAGGGAATAGTGTGGCACAACACAAGCTTGTAAAAGTAAGCAGGGAACAGGTTATCATGAAGGATCTTAAAGCAAAGCTTGTGAAATGATAAACAGATTTTCCAAGTGAGAGTGGGAGTTAACTAGGCAGCCAAATTATAAAACTGTACGGATGCATAGATCAGTTTTGTGTGCGTATATGGTTTTTGTTGTTGTTGTTTGTTTGTTTAAGAAGCTCTGTCACCCAGTCTGGAGTGCGATGGCCCGATCTTGGCTCACTGCAACCGTCGCCTCCCAGGTTCAAGCTATTCTTCTGCCTCACCCTCCTGAGTAGCTGGGATTACAGGCATCTGCCACCTCACCTGGCTAATTTTTGTACTTTTAGTAGAAATGGAGTTTCATTCACCCTGTTAGCCAGGCTGGTTTCGAACTCCTGACCTCCAGTGATCTGCCTGCCTCAGCTTCCCAAAGTGCTGGGATTACAGACATGAGCCACCGCTCCTGGCCCATAGATCAGTTTTTAACATGTGTTCATGAGAGAGAGAGACAGACACTTAAAGGGGCTGTACTTTTTGTTTTCCACCTGAGATGTTAGACTAACATGATTTCTCCAGAGGAGGTGAAGATCAAGGCAGGGAAGGAGAAAGGGCAGGCAATCTAAATTTGCAGAATCTAATAATTCAAACATTATTAAGATAGCAGCAGGGATCAAGGGGCCTCAGTAGGTTTGCACAGCAGTAATACAACCCAAAACGAACACATCTAATATTGTTTTTCCAGTGTCTGGATTTATAAAGTCTCAAATTTCTGCATGTGTACTATTTGAGAAAGCAAACTGTCGAGTTGTAGGAAGCGTGTTGCATTTATCAGGGGTGGCAAGGACAGGATGTTTGCAGTTCGCTTCAGTGAGCCAAGAATTTTGTTGTTGTTGGGCCTTGTTTTGTGTTTTTTGACACGGTAAAGTTGAGTCTCGTTCTTTTTTTGAGTTTGAAAGTAACCACGTTTAATGAATTACTAGAAGTCTAGCCAGCTGTGGTCATTTTTAAAGCAATTAAAGTATCACAAGATAGGTGTTCTTTATAATACTTCTTTAGTATAGCAAAATATAGATGGCCTGAGAGTACAATAAGGAAGTCAGATCACCTTGCTGCCTTTTTCCACAAGTGTTTTTCATCTCAACCACAAAATGTAGAAAAATGTTTCAGTAACTTTTTTCTCAATTTCCCCAAACATGGTACTTAGGTAGTTATATTCTAGACACATATGAAAGAAGGCAAGTCATTATATACATTGGATGCCTTAAAGCATTAGGGCTTAATTCTCTCCCTGAACCCCAGTAGAGAAAGCTTCTAGGGTATCCAAAGAGCATTTACTTATAAGTTCATTCTGCAATTAAAGTGCTTTTACTATAATGACATAAATTCTTAGAAGTGTACTGAAGACATTTTCGTAAGAGATTTTCAAAATCATTATTTATATTGTCTCTTTCTCCTGAAAAATAATCCGTTCATTAATCATTCACTAATACTACAGCTGAAGTGGTAAAGAAATTCCTGTATATAATTATCTTTGACTTTACAAAGCCCTTTGAAAGAATTTCAAGTTTAGTATGTAAATCAAAAGTGGTTTGAGTAAATACCTAACTCAGATACCAACAGCATCAACACTTTCCTTGGATTCTGGCAACAAAAATCAGAGTAAATAAAGAGAGAAGTGTTACGTTGTAATAGATAGTGGACTTTTCTTTTACTGGCATGTTAAGGTGTTAGGGAAAGTGTTGCAAAAAATATAGTTAATCATAATTCTAGTTTTACTGACATAACATTGTAAGTTTTCATTTATGATGAAGACCAATTGTAAACTTGATGTCCCTTTTTTTTTTTTTTTTTTTTTTTTCAGACAGAGTCTCACTCTGTCACCCAGGAGGCTGGAGTGCAGTGGATCTCAGCTCACTGCAACCCTCACCTCCCAGGTTCAAGCGATTCACCTGCTTCAGCCTCCTGAGTAGCTGGGATTACAGGCACACACTCCACACCTGGCTAATTTTTGTATTTTTAGTAGAGAAGGGGTTTCACCATGTTGTTCAGGCTGGTCTCAAAACTCCTGACCTTGTGATCTGCCCGCCTTGGCCTCCCAAAGTGCTGGCATTACAGGCGTGAGCCACCACACCTGACCAAACTTGATTTCTTACATAGTTTTCTCATCCAAACATTTCTGTCCCTCAGACAATACAATAAATGATTCCTTTTGTATATATCATTGAGCAGTATAGCACCTATAAGAAAAGAAAATATGTTTTCATTTTATTCTTTAGATCAGTACAATGGAACATGAATTTTCAATAAAGGAACGTGGGTTTGAAGTTCAACTGAGAGAGATGGAAGACAGTAATAGAAATTCCATTGTTGAACTGAGGCATCTCCTAGAGACTCAACAGAAAGCAGCCAATAGGTGGAAAGAAGAAACGAAGAAACTTACTGAAAGTGCAGAAATTAGAATCAATAATCTAAAGTAAGTCTACTGTTAGTTGTTTGACATGTTTTACAGAAGAAATTCTTTAAGCTGTAATTTAATGTCCTTGCCATAGTCTTTTTTAAAAAAAGTATAATTCTGAACCTTATCTTTTTATTCAGTAAATATTTATGAAACTACTGTAAAAATATTATGTCATAAACCAAAGCAAATATTATATTTTTTACAAATTTCATGTATGTTTCATAAAATGTAATAGTTTTTGTTGGATATATTAGTTTAGATAGTTGCAACAAAATCTGTTTCACCTGCAAAACCTGAAATAATTTGTTCTCCGGCCCTTGAGAAAAAGTTATCTGACCCTCCCTCAGAGAAAACTTGAGATTTTTGTGCTGAATGAGATGGGAAGCTCAAGAGCTTCAGCATGGAAATGAGATCAGAGGGCTTTGAGCAAAGTGATGTGATCAGACTTAAATGTTCAACAGATGATTGTGATCACCGTATGATCTATATCACTGTATGATTTACTATAGTAAACCTAAAACTACTCTAAAAAATAAGTCTATTAAAAAAAAGAATGGACTGTAAAGAGGCAAGGGTAAGAGAAGAGAGAAAGAAACTAGTACTAGTCTGCATATAAAATAGTGGTGGCTTAAACTCAGTTATAAAGGGTTGGTGATAATCACAGGAAGTTTGCTTTGGGCTGTTAAGTATGAGCTGCGCAAAAGATATTTAAGTCAGGATATCAACTAGTCAATTATGTATGTAAGTTGATATTCAGGGGCGAGATTACAATAAGAGCTATAAACTTATGAATGACTAACATACACATGATTTTTAAAGTCATGGAATGAGAACATGTTGAAAAAGAGGATAGAGAGATGGAAACTGTGAGGACTGAGTTTCAAAATGTAAACTTTAGGGAAATTATTCCACTGAGAAAGACTGATAAAGCGTATCCAGAGAAATAGAAATAAAGACAAAATAGTAAAAATAAAAAAAATTCAGAAAATGAATAAGCAATAATGGGTGATATTTATTGAACGCTTAATGTGTGCATTTTTCTAAGCAACTTACATGTACTTAATCTTTACAGCAACCCCACAAAGTGTATAACATTATTAATTATGTTTTACAGATAGCCAAACTGAGGCCAAAGGAGGTTAAGGAACTTGTATCAGATCACATAGATAATGAATAGACATATCTAGGTTTTACATTCAGTTTGGGTGAAGACACTATGCTCTTAACCATTATGTTTTATAAAAATCTGTTATTCATTGGTTAAGATAAGGACCCTGCTGAGAATGGACCTTCTAATTTGGTACCATGTGGTGACTTTGTTAGCCATGATAAAAGGAGTTTTGGTGAAAGGTTGAAATGAAATATATTTAAAATGAAAGAGTTAATGGTGAACTAGGCAATTTGAACCAACCCTCCACCACAAGTAAAAAAGTTGAATTATAGAAAGCATCTACAAAGCACACTAAAGAACTAACAACAACAAAAAAAATCATTACCAGTTAGGCTCAGTGTCAGGGATGCAAAGTTAGTATAACATTGGAAAATCAATTAATATAATTTACAACATTAACTTATTAAAAGAGAAAAATCATAAGATCTTTTCAATAGATACAGAAAAAGCATTTGATAACATTTAATATTTTTTGAAAAAATATTTTTGAAATATTTTTGAAAAATATTCCTTAAAAAAACTAGGAATAGAATTTCCTTAATTTTCTAAAGCCATCTATTCTATGGCAAACGTTGTTCTCAGTGGCAAAAAATAATGTCAATAACATTCTTTTGAAGACTGAGAAGATGTCAGAGAAGTTCACTATTACCATTTCTATTGATCTTTGTACTGGAGTCCTAATCAGTGCACTAAGGCAAGAAAAAGAAAAGGTTGACAAAATGGAAAGGAAGACAACATGGTTGAATACGTAAAAAGTCCAAAATAATTGATAGACAAACTATTAAGTGAGTATAGAAAAACCATTTGTAATCTACATACCAGTAACAAACATTTCAAAAATAAAACTTTAAAAGTAATTTATAATTACATCAAAAACATCAAATACCTAGCAACAAATCTAACAAACAATATGTAAGACTTTTGTTTGAAAGCTATATATAATATTAAGAGTAATTAAAGTCTAAATAAAGGCAGAGACCATGTTTATTAATTAGAATGCTAAATATTAAAATTATGTTCATTGTCCCCCACCAATATACCTATAGACTCAGTGTAATCGCAGTTAGAATCCTAGCATGTGGAGCAATATCTGAAGTATATTAAGGTTAAAAAAAGGTAATGTAACAGTAGCTATAGTATTCTACTCATTATCTAAGAGTGAGGAATGTGTGTGCCTGTGTGTGTGTTTGTGCACATATGTGTATATAAACAACATATGTACACACACAGTCATACACACACATACACACATTTGTGTTTTTAAAAATGAAGAGGTGAGCCAAAAAATAATTCAAAGGTAATCTCTGAGAGGAGAGAGGGGGACAGAATGAAGGATAGACTTCTTTGAATGAACCTTGTTTTGTAGATTTATAAGCTTAATTTTGGAACTATATAAATGTTTATATAATTATTTTTCAAATTAAATCAAAATTTGAAAAGCAATACCTAAAAATCAAAAGTAAAATTAAACAAATTAACTTAATTATATAGGAAGTTGATGGCTTAACTACATAGATGAATTATTTCAAGTGATATTAAACATAGTAATTAGACTGTGTGGGATTAAAGCCTAAGGATTAAAGGAAATGCAAGAAATCATAAACTGTTTTTAGTAGTCATATTGTTAGAAATAATATTCATGGTGGTGTTCTGAAACTTATAATTATAGGATAAGGCAGCTGAGTTATTATAAAAGTCTTTAAGAACCAAATTTTTCATCATAAAAGAGAGGAAACTCAAAAGAAATTGAATAAACCTGTAGTTCTAAATTGGAATTGGAAATATGAGTTTATGAACTCAAGATGTATTTTACTCTTTAAAAACGTGTATTCCCTAGTTCAATCTTTTCAGTAAACAGTGAAAACAAGACCAGTATTCTTACAAGGTCTTAAAAGAAACTAAAGGCCGGGCACAGTGGCTCACGCCTGTAATCCCAGCACTTTGGGAGGCCAAGGCAGGCAGATCATGAGGTCAGGAGATCGAGACCATCCTGGCTAACACGGTGAAACCACGTCTTTACTAAAAATACAAAAAAATTGGCCGGGCACGGTAGCGGGTGCCTGTAGTCTCAGCTATTCGGGAGGCTGAGGCAGGAGAATGGCGTGAACCCGGGAGGCGGAGCTCACAGCGAGCCGAGATAGCGCCACTGCACTCCAGCCTGGGCGACAAAGCAAGACTCCATCTCAAAAAAAAAAAAAAAAAAAGGAAAAGAAACTAAAAGGTCTCCTAAAAGAGACTAGAACTCTGTGGAAAAATGATTGATTACAGATTTGGGACAGGACAGTACAAGATAAGCCTAGAAAATACTTTGTCATAACAAAAAGCAAAGAGAAGGTATCAAGATTACTGGGATCACATCAAAATGGCCTATGGACCAACTTAAGGTAGCTCCCCCGGCCCATGTGGGGAGTATCTGCATATCAAAAAGAATATGTGCAATAAATTGAAATATATCAAACATATTTTTTAAATTCATGACTTCAAAATGGTTTTAAGTAAAGAAAAAAAGTCTTTGGTCACCTTTGGAAGATGCTGTAGAATTAACTCATTCTGAAAGAAAAAATATGAATAAAAGGAAAAATCAAGTATTATTCTCCCTTTCCTTTATTCACTGTATGTTACCAAATGGCATTTGGTCTTTTGTGCCATAATAGACTTAGTGTGAAGCCTCCAACTTTGTTTTTCTTTCTCAAGATTGGTCTGACTGGGGTCATTTGTGGTTTCATACAAATTTTAGGATCATCTTTTCCATTTCTGTGAAAAATGTCATTGGAATTTTGATAGGCATTGCATTGAATCTGTAGATCACTTTGAATAGTATCAACATTTTGACAATATTAATTTCTTCAGTTCATGAATACAAGATATCTTTCCAATTATTTGTGCCTTCTTAAATTTCTTTTATCAAATTTTGGTAGTTTTCAATATGGAGATTTTTCCCTTCTTGGTTGAATTTATTCCTAGGTATTTTATTGTTTTAGTAGCTATTGTAAATGGAATGTTTTCTTGATTTCTTTTTCAGATAGATTGCTGTTAGTGTATAAAAATGCCACTGATACTTTGTGTGTTGATTTTGTAACCTGCAATTTTACTGCATTTGTTTATTCTAGCAGTTTTTTGATGAAGTCTTCAGGGTTTTGTATACGTAAGATCATTTCATCTGCAAACATGGGCAATTTAACTTCTTCCTTTTCAATTTGATGCCTTTTATTTGTCTTGCCTAATTTCTCTCGGTAGGACTTTCAGTACTATATGGAATAGAAGTGGCAAAAATGGGCATCCTTGTCATGTTCTTGACCTTCAGAGGAAATAATTTCAATTTTTCACCATTAAATATGATGTTAGCTGTGGATTTTTCATATATACCCTTTATTGTGTTGAGGTAGTTCCCTATTTTGGGTAGGAAATTGTTTTTTTAGAAAAATCAAAGAATGACCTCAAAAATTAAAGATATTTTAGATTTTAACTTCGGTTTTATACATGTATATTTTAACATATAAGGTTAAATATATTTAACCAATAAATACTTTAATTCATGCCATGAATATTTTATAAATTCAATTTTTATTACCAATTCTTATTTTAAATGTTCTGTGGTTTATACTTTTTTAAAAACCTATAATGCAGGTACTCTAGAAAGGAAATTTTCAGTTTTGTTTTTAATTACAGACAAATTTATTGTCATGAATTATTTCTCCTCAAAAGCGTAAACTGAGGCAGAGATCTGGCATGGGCACAAAAGGTCGGTGTTCCCACATGTGGCAAATGCTAAAGAGTAAAGTAGAGATGAGAAAGAAGAGGACTTAAATCAATTTAGAGGAAGATGAACAACGAATGTATCAGTGATATGAAAGCCCTGTGTCCTTTCCACAGAGAAGTTTGGTATCCTCATGACTTGGCAGCTGTCTTCCCTCAGAGCAAATAATTCAAGAGAAAGCATGAACCAGATGGGCTGTAACTGTTTAAAAAAAAAAGGATAGAAATATAATAGATTTTAGGAATAGGCATAATTATCTGGCTTGAGAGTTGAAGGTAAGAAATAAACTACAGAAGAAAAGATTCAAAGCTCAGCAGTGAATCACAATTTTGTAAGCATATATTTACTGGAACATAAATTTGTAACCAAAAATTAATCATAAATGGACTCTTTAATGATTTCTGATTAAAATTCTGTAGGCCGGGTGCAGTGGCGCATGCCTGTAATCCCAGCACTTTGGGAGGCCAAGGCGGGCTGATCACGATGTCAGGAGATCGAGACCATCCTGGCTAACACAGTGAAATCCGTCCCTACTAAAAATACAAAAAATTAGCTGGGTGTGGTAGTGGGCGCCTGTAGTCCCAGCTACTCGGGAGGCAGAAGCGGGAGAATGGCATGAACCTGGGAGGTGGAGCTTGCAGTGAGCTGAGATGGCGCCACTACACTCAAGCCTGGGCGACAGAGCGAAACTCCCTCTCAAAAATAAAATAAAATCTGTGATAGCGAATGTTTATATGATGAAATATATCTGCATTTGTTGGCTTTTAAGAGGCAATAAATCTTGACAATAAAAGATAGTTGAACGCTGAAATCTAAGAAAGAAATATCACAAAAGGCAGTTCCTTTTTAGTCATATTGTGGAATTACTATTCCCACAGAGATTATTCTGATGTAATCTTCACTGCTCAGTGATTTTATTATAGCTTTATTGCTGAATTACTAATCTCTTTTTTCTGAAGTTCTCAATTTTACCCATTTGAGAAAAAAAATTTCTGACCCCCCAAAAATCTGCTGCCTAGTTTCTGTTTCTCTCTCTCTCTCCCCACCACTCAGTCCTTCCTTCCCTTATTGGCTTTTAGATGCCTATGCCTGTATTTAAAGTGAAAATAGTTTCTCTGTCTCGTTTCCTCTTCTTCCCTACATTTTATTACCAAGCTTATTTTATCCAGATGTTTGAATAATTTTTCTTTTACTTTCTATTTTTAGGTACTCACGTACAAGCTTCAAAGAAACAGGCCCTTCTGATCTTATCAAATTATTTTTTTAAAGATACTCATTCTTATGCTATTAATTATCTGTTGAATTCTTCACTGCACCGTCCTGCAGCTCTACATCTTACCTGGTATTTGCCCTCATGTTGTAACTGTCAATAGATCATTTACCATATGTCTTGTTATTATCTTAATTTCTGCATTTCAAAACTCAATTTATACTATATTTTCCAAATTGATTTCTTCTTTAACAGTCTTTCTTCATTGATACCACTATTCCCCTAATTCCTGAATATAAAACTTTATAGCCATCTTTGACTCATTCTTTGTATTTATCTTCTTTCAGTAACCAAGTCCTATTGATTCTTCTTTTGAAATGCCTTCTATCTTTTCATTCCCGCTTCCATGACTCTAGAACTGCATTAGTTACCTATTTCTATGTAACAAATTACCCCAACATTTAGTTCTTAAGAAAAACATTTATTATTTCATAACTTAATCGGTCAAAAATTTACTTATGAAGTAATTGGAAGTGGCTTATCTGGGTGAATCTGTCACAAGGTCTTTCATGAAGTATCAATCAAAATGTCATCTGAAGACTTAATGGGAGTGGAGGATCTGCTTCCAAGATTACTTACACCTCTGTAGATAGAAGGCCTAAGTTCCTGTTTATGGCCAGACCACTTCCTAGCCATGTGACCTTTCCACAGAGAAGTTTAGGATCCTCAAGACTTGGCGGCTGTCTTCCCTCAGAGCAAGTAATTCAAGAGAAAGCAAGAAGGCGTAATGCTTTTTGTGACCTAGTCTCCTAAGTCACATTTTTCTATCATTAGAAGTGAGTTGCTAAATCCAGACCATATTAACAGTAAGGGGTTTTAGGGCCGACCTTCTGAAGACATGAATCTCCAAGAATTTCTGGCCATATTTTATAACCACCATAAGACCAAATCTGCATATTTTACTTGTGTAAATATTTGCTTATATTGTCCTCTCAACTCATTTTTGCATGTAACTTCCTTGATCCTGAACTCCTCAACCTCTAAAACAATAAGAAATAGATTTCTCTTTTTAACCATCCAGTTTATGGTATTTTTCATAACCCCATGAATAGACAAAGACAACAACACAGGATAGATGAAAGTCAACTTCCGTTTTTCCCATGTTGTAGTCATTCATCCCTGAAACATTTAATGACAAGACTCTCCTTTCCTTGCTATTATACTTTGCACTGCCCCTTTTGTCATAATTTGTGTTCATATATGTGTGGATCTGTTTCTGACATCTCTTTTATGTTCTGTTGGTTTGTGTGCTTATCCTCGTGTCAATACCACACTGTCTTATTTATTATACCTTTGTAAGACCCTTTTGAAAAAAACTACAAGATTTGAAAAGCAACCTGATACCTAATTACGGTCATTTCTCTTACCTTGTCCTTTTTTGTAAAAATATCTTACCTATTCTTGGTTCTGGGCATTTCTGTGTTCATATTAGAATTGTATGTCAAGTTCCTTAAATAAATTTGATGGAATTTTAATTTGAATTCTATCAACTTTATAAATAAATTTAGAACAAGCAACATAATTAAAATTTTTATAATATTAAGTCTTTCAATCTATGTACGTGAAATATCTCTCCATTTGTTTAGGTCTTCTAAAATGTTTCAATAAAGTTAATTTCCTTGTAGAAATCTTACACCTTTGTCAAATTTATTTTAATATCATTTTCTCATTGTTGCTTATACATAGAAATGTGAAAGCTTTTTGTTGCTGACGATACTTTCTTTACCCAGTGACCTTACTTAGGACAAAAGCTGTAGAATCTTTTGGATTTTGACCATATCATCTATCAATATAACAGTTTTATCTCTTCAAATAACTATATGTTTTGTTTCTCTTTCTTGATTATTGCACTAGCTAGGACTTCCAGTGCAATATACAGAGTAGGGATAGTCAGGATTCTTATTCTTGTTCCCAATCTTAAAAGGAAAGCTTTCAGTTTTCATCATTTCATATAGTATTTTCTGTGTTTGGTGATAACCTCCATCACATTCAGGGAGTTTCCTTTTGTTATTACTTTACTAAGAGCTTTTGTCACAAATATTAATTTTGTTTTTTCGAGACGGAGTTTTGCTCTTGTTGCCCAGGCTGGAGTGCAGTGGCATGATCTCAGCTCACTGCAACCTGCGCCTCCCAGGTTCAAGTGATTCTCCTGCCTCGGCCTCCCAAGTAGCTGGGATTACAGGCATGCACCAGCACGCCTGGCTAGTTTTTGTATTTTTAGTAGAGGCGGGGTTTCACCACGTTAGTCAGGCTGCTCTCAAACTCCTGACCACAGGTGATCCACCTGCCTCGGCCTCCCAAAGTGCTGGGAGCCAGAATGCTAGGCCTACAAATACTAAATTTTATAAAAGCTTTTGCTGCATTGTTCTATGAATTTGTTCTGTGTAATCTGTTAATGGGATAAATTTTATGGATTGATTTTGCTAATGTACCAAATTTTCATTCCTGTGACAAAACCAACATGATTGTAATGCATTCTCCTTATATATATTTCTGGATTTGGTTCGTTAGAGTTTTATTTAATATATGTTTGTCTATGTTCATGAGAGAGATTGACCTGAAATCCTTTCTTGAACTCCCAAGTTATATCAAAGTTATGTTAGCCTCAAAAACAAATTGAAGAGTAGCCCTTCTTTTTTTGTAATCTTGTATATTTTATGGAGTTTTGAAAGTGTTTATTCCTTGAATATTTGACAGAATTCTCCAGTGAAATCTCTTGGCCTGGAATTTTGTTGTTGTTGCTGTTGGGTTTTTGTAGGAGTATTTTTTTATTGTTGATTCAATCAAAATGTATTTAACAGTGATATAATTCTTCAGATTTTATATTTCTTCATTGACATAGTTTTGGTAAATTATATTTTTATAGAAATACATCCATTTCTTCTAAATTTTTAATACTTTTGGATATGTTTTCCATATTATTATCCATTTAATATCTGCAGCATCTGTAATACCTCCTTTTGCATTCCTGATATTATTATACCTTGTCTCTTTTTTCTTTATCACTCTTACCAGAGTTTCTCAATTGTTTTACTCTTTATAAATAACCTTTGATTTTTAATCTTTTCTGTTTTGTGTTTATTGCCTATTTTTATTACTTTCTGCTCTTTGTTAACCCTCTCCTTTCTTTCATGTTGCTGTTCTTTTTTCTGACTTCTTGAAATAGAAGCATGACTCAAATTTTCACCTTCTCTTTTTTCCGAATGCATGCATTCTTCAATGTTATAATTTTTTCCCTATGTCTTGACATAACTTTAGTATACGTGTTGATATATGTCGTGCTATTATTTAGTTCAAATTATTTTCCTTTTTTTTTTTTTTCTGAGACAGGGTCTCACTCTTTCACACAGGCTGAAATGCAGTAGCACAATCTCAGCTCACTGCAACATCCACCTCCCAGGTTCAAGCAATTTTCCTGCCTCAACCTCCCAAGTAGCTAGGACCACAGATGCCCACCACCACGAATGGCTAATTTTTGTGTTTTTTGTAGAGACAGGATTTCATTATGTTGCCCAGTCTGGTCTTGAACTCCTGGACTCAAGCAACTGATCCTCCTGCATTGGCCTCCCAAAATGCTGAGATTATAGGAGTAAGCCACTGCACCTGGCCTCAAATTGTTTACTAATATTTATTATCTTTTTTAATCTACATATTATATATAAGTACATTTTCATATAAATTCTAAAGTTCTTAAATATATCCAGTCATTTTAGTTATTTTTTTCTTAATTGTTTCTATGTTTCATAGATTTAGAAACAGTAGATAGCTCAGTTTCAGGCCATTTCATTCATTGATACTTAGTGTAATTCAAAATATACTGGGATTTGTTTTTATTGTATTATTTAGTACTTTCTATTTCTGACATCTTTGCTTTATTCCTTTTTTTCTTTCTCATCTTTTTAATTCATTTGGTATTTTTTTAATCATTCTGCTTTTTTCCCCAATATTTGGAAATTAATTACTCATATTATTTTGGTGACTACCCTACCTGTTATACCACATATACTTAGGAAGTCTGAAGTTAATCAAAGCTTTTATTCTCCTCCCAGAAAACTCAAGAACCTTGAAACATATTAGCACCATTAATTTCTCTTACCCAGCTTATATATTATTGTTGTCAGGTTAATTACTATTTAGTGAAAAATATATTACTGTAATGAACTATATATGAACAGTAATAAATGTAAAACAAAGTAATATATATGAACAGTAATATATTTATTGTATATTACTGAATGTATGAGATACTAGAAGCAATGTAGAACAAAGTACTAAATATATATGAGCAATACTGTTCTCATACATTCCATCTGGGACTACTTTCCTTAAGTCTGAATTATGTCTTTCAGAAGTTCCTTTGGTAAAGATCTACTGGTGATACATTCTCAACTGCTGCTCATAAAATATATTTACTTTTTGTCTATTCTTGAAAGATATTTTTCCTGGGATGGAATTCCAAATTGACAGGTATTTCCTTCTAGAACATTAAAGATAACATCTTTGGGAGCTGTGAACTGACAAAATATCAAGAGTTTACGCAGTGATAAGAGACATGAGAGTTCCAGTTGACCAGAGTGGAACATCCTTGTTGAACACCCAAGTGTACAATAAAGATTTCAGGATCGCTTTATCCTATTGTTAAAACTAAACTAGCCTAGAGTAAAAAGAATTGAAAATCTGTCTTGATAAAGCTAAAAACAAGCTTCAAAAGGAACAAGCTGGTCCTCAAGTAACTTAACTACCTGCCAGAACAAATCCAACACTTTTATTACTAGATAAACAAAAGCAGGAAAATGGTACCCATAACCAGAAAAAAAGAAAAGCAAAAACTAGTGCATCTAAACACACCCAGAAATGGCCAGGCGCAGTGGCTCACACCTGTAATCCCAGCACTTTGGGAGGCTGAGGCGGGTGGATCACGAGGTCAGGAGATCGAGACCACAGTGAAACTGCATCTCTACTAAAAATACAAAAAATTAGCCGGGCAAGGTTGTGGGTGCCCGTAGTCCCAGGTACTTGGGAGGCTGAGGCAGGAGAATGGCGTCAACCTGGGAGGCAGAGCTTGCAGTGAGCTGAGATCTCGCCATTGCACTCCAGTCTGGGTGAACAGAGCGAGACTCTGTCTCAAAAAAAAAAAAAGAAAAGAAAGAAAGAAACACACCTAGAAATGAGAGGGGATACAATTATTAATTTTTAAATTTTTATTAATTAATTAAAAGTATTAAAAGATGAGAACTTTAAACCAGCTATTGTAAATATTCTTAGTGATTTAAAGAAACACATGAAGATGATAAGGAGAGAAATGGAAGATACAAAAAAGGAACCAATGGAAACCTGTGGATGAAAAATATTAGAGAATTTTAAAACTCACAAAATGGGATTAACAGCAGATCATACACTGCACAAGAAAAGATCAGAAAACTTGAAGAGAGCAAAAGAAACCATCCAAAAATGAAACATAGTGAGAAAAAAAGACCAAAGAAAAATTATGCACAGAGAGCCTCAGAAACCTTAGGGACGATAGCAAGCAGTATAAAATACATACAACTGTAGTCCCAGGAGGGCAGGGATGGGAGTGTGGGAGTGTTTTAAGAAATAATGGGCCAGACACGGTGGCTCATGCCTGTAATCCTAGCACTTTGGGAGGCCGAGGCAGGTGGATCACCTGAGGTCAGGAGTTCAAGACCAGCCTGGCCAACATGGTGAAACCCCCATCTCTACTAAAAATACAAAAATTATCCAGGAGTGGTGGCACATGCCTGTAATCTCAGCTATTTGGGAGGCTGAGGCAGGACATAGAGGTTGCAGTGAGCCAAGATCATGCCACTGCACTCCAGCCTGGATGACAGAGTGAGACTCCAGCTCCAAAAAAAAAAAAAAGGAAAAGAACTAATGGCCAGATTTTTTCCAAACTTGATGAAAACCCTTTGTGTAGTAATCTGCTACTGCATAACAAATTGCTCCAAAATTTAGGGACTTAAAACAGCAAACATTTATTTTCTCACAGTTTTTGAGGATTAGGAATCTAGACATGTTGGAATCAGAATGCCTCTGACTCAGGGTTTCTCATAAAGTTACAGTCAATGTGTTGACTAAAGCTGCATTATCTCAAAGCTTGACCAGGAAAGGATCTGCTCCCAAGCTCACTCTGTAGCTGTTGGCAGGCCTCAGGTCTTCACTGGCATTGGCAGGAGACATCAGTTCCTTGCCTTGTTGATCTCTTCATGGGTCTAAAATGTTGTAGCTTGCTTCCCTCAGAGTGAGGAGAGAGGGGGAGCGAGTGAGGGAGAAAGGGAAGGAAGTTGAGAGAGAGAAAGTAAAACAAAGGTCAAGATCTTTATTTAAGCTAATCTTGAAAGTGACATCACATCATGTTAACCATATTCTGTCAATTAGAAGTGAGTCCCTGGGTAGAGCCCCAAAGGTGAGACTTCATAAGGACCTCATAAGGTAGGGATCATTGAGGTTCATTTCAGAGCTTACCCGCCACATCATTACATCACACCGTACACAAAAATAACCTGAAATGAATCATAGACCTAAGCATAAAAAAGGAAAACAATAAAATATCTAAAAGAAAATCTTATGATAAGCAAAAATTTCTTCCAAGACATAAGAATAAATTACAAAAAATTTGATAAAGTGGACTATATTAAATTAAAAACTTCTGGCCAGGTGCGGTGACTCATGCCTGTAATGCCAACACTTTTAGAGGTCAAGGTGGGCAGATCAACTTGACGCTACGAGTTCAGAACCAGTCTGGCTAATAAGATGAAACCCCCATCTCTACTAAAATTACGAAAAATTAGCCAGGTATGGTGGCACACCCCTGTAATCCCAGGTACTCAGGAAGCTGAAGAGTGAGAATTGCTTGAGCCTGGGAGGTGGTGAGCCGAGATTGTGCTACTGCACTCCAGCCTGGGCCACAGAGCAAGAGTCTGTCTTAAATATAAATAAATAATAAACAATAAAAATAAATAAAATTTAGAAAATGTCTGCTTTTCAAAAGCCACCATTAAGAAAATGAAAAAAGACTGTGAGAAAAAAATTGCAATTAGTATATCTGACAAAAGACTTGATTTTTTTAACCTTTCAACTCAATAATAATAGACAATTTTACTACAAAGTTAAATGTATACTCATCATACAAACATGCAGTTTTACTCACAGATGTTACCCAAGAGAAATGAAAACACATCCACACAGAGACCAACCTGAGCAACATAGTGAGACCTCGTCTCTACAAAATAAAAAATAATAAAATTAACCAGGCATGGCAGTGCATGCCTAAAGTCCCAGCTACTTGGGAGGCTGAGGTAGGAGGATCACCTGAGCCCGGGAATTTGCAGCTGTGAACCCCGATCATGCCACTGCACTCCAGCCTGGGCAGCAAACCAAGACTGTTTCCAAAAATAAAACCAAAATATATTGACACAAAAAACCTGTACACAAGTATTTATAGATATTTTATTTATAATGGCTGAAAATGAGAACCCAAATGTACATCACCAGGTGCATGGATAAACACTCAGAAATAAAAAGGAACAAACCACTGATACACACAACAACATGGATGAATCTCAAAAACGAGATTGAAAATTAAAAAACCAAACATAGAAGACTACATACTGTATGGTCCCATATGTGTGAAATTCTAGAGAAAGCAATTCTAATTTATAATGATAAAACACTTTGGATGCGTAGGACTGGGATTTGAGGGGTGGGGCAGTGACTTCAAAAGGGAAGAGGGAACTTTTTAGGGAGATGGAGTCTCGCTCTGTCACCCAGGCTGGAGTGCAGTGGCACGATCTTGGTTCACTGCAACCTCCGCCTCATGGGTTCAAGCCATTCTTTTGCCACAGCCTCCCAAGTAGCTGGGACTACAGGCATGTGCCACCACGCCCAGCTAATATTTGTATTTTTAGTAGAGACGAGGTTTCATTGTATTGACCAGGCTGGTCTCAAATTCCTGACCTCAAGTGATCCATCCACCTCAGCCTCCCAAAGTGCTGGGATTACAGGCGTGAGCCACCGCACCCGGCTTATTCTATATCTTAATTCCTGTGGTAGTTACATGAGTGTATGCTTTTGTCAGATCTCACCAAACTACACTCAAAATGGCTGCACCTTATTTCCCACAATTATATCCCAATAAGATTGATTTTAAAACCAAAATAAATATTGCCTTTGCATGATTCACTGTCTCCTGTCCTCCTGAGATTCTGATCAAAGGTATTTTAAACTTTTATTTTGCATTTCTTTCTCTCTCACCCTCTTTATTTTTCATCTTTTTTCATTGTACTGTATTCACACAGTCTCTTCTGATCTGTTATTTTACAAATTATCTTTTTTAATGTTCAATTTGCTGTTGTATATTCTTAAAGGGTTGGTTGGTTGGTTTGTTAAGTATTATTTTAGGTCATGGATACATGAGCAGGTTTGTTGTATAGGGAACTTGCATGTCACAAGGGTTTGGTATACCTATTATTTTGTTACACAGACAACAAACATAGTACTTGATAGTTTTCTGATCCTCTCCCTACTTCCACCCTCCACCCTCAAGTAGATGTCTGCTGTTTCCTTCTTTGTGTCCATGTATACTCAATATTTAGCTCCCACTTGTGAGAGCATGCAGTATTTGTTTTTCTGTTCCTGTGTTTGTTCACTTAGGACTATGGCCTCCAACTCCATCCATGTTGCTACAAAGGACATAATCTCATTCTTTTTTATGACTGCATTGTATTCCATGGTGTATGTATACCATATTTTTTTAATCCGTCTACCATTGATGGGCATTTAGGTTGATTTTGTGATTTTGTGAATAGTGCCACAGTGAATCTACACATGCATGTGTCTTTGTGGTAACAATAATTTATATTCCTTGGGGCATATACCTAATAACGGGAATGCTGGGTTGAATGGTATACTTCTGTTTTAAGTTCTTTGAGAAATCTCCAAACTGCTTTCCACAGTAGCTAAACTAGTTTCTATTTCCACCAGCAGTGGAAAAGCATTCCCTTTTCTCTGCAACCTTGCCAGCATCTGTTATTTTTTTGACTTTTTAATAATATCAGTCTGATGTGTGTGAGATAGTATCTCATTGTGGTTTTGATTTGCATTTCTATAATGATCAGTGATGTTGGGCATTTTTTCACATGCTTGTTGGCCACATATATGTCTTCTTTTGAAAGTGTCTGTTCATATCCTTTGCCCACTTTATAATGAGGTTTTTTTTCTTACAAATTTGTTTAAGTATCTTGTAGATTCTGGATATTAGACTTTTATAGCATGTATAGTTTGCAAATATTCTCTCCGTTCTGTAGATTGTCTATTTACTCTGTTGATAGTTTCTTTTGCTGTGCAGAAGCTCTTTAGTTTAATTAGGTCCACATGTCAACTTTTATTTTTGTTGCAACTGCTCTTGGAGTCTTCGCCATAAAGTATTTGCCAGGGCCTATGTCCAGATGGTATTCCCTAGATTATCTTTCTGGGTTTTTGTAGTTTTATTTTATATTTAATTTTCCAATCAACCTTAAGAAGATTTTTGTATATGGAATTAGGGGTCCACCTTCAGTCTTCCACATATGGCCAGTTATGTCAGCACCATCTATTGAATAGGGAGTTCTTTCCATATTACTTGTTTTTGTCTACTTTGTCAAAGATTAAATGGCTGTAGGTGTGTGACTTTATTTCTGGGCTGTCTATTCTGTTCCATTGGTCTGTGTGTCCTTATTTTTTACCAGCACCATGCTGTTTTGGTTGCCGTGGCCTTGTAGTATAGTTTTCAGTTTGTTAACATGGTGCCTCCAGCTTTGTTCTTTTAGTTTAGGATTGCCTTGGCTATTCAATCTCTTTTTTGGTTCCATATGAATTTTTAAACAGTTAAATAGGTTTTTTTTCTAATTCTGTGAAGAATGTCATTGGTAGTTTGATAGGAATAGTGTTGAATCTGTAAATTGCTTTGGGCAATATGACCATTTTAACAATATTGATTCTTCCTATCTATAGCATGGAATGCTTTTTCATTCATTTGTATCATCCCCAATTTCTCTGAGCAGTATTTTGTTATTCTCGTAGAGATCTTTCTCCTCCCTGGTTAGCTACATTCCCATTTTATTCATTTTGTGGCTCTTGTGAATGGGATTGTGTTCTTGATTTGGGTCTCAGCTTAGATGTCACTGATGTATAGAAATGCAATGGATTTTGGTACATTAACATTGTATCGTGAAACTTTGCTGAAGACATCAGATCTAGGAGCTTGTGGGCAGAGACTAATGGGTTTTCTAGGTCTAGAACTATATCATCCATAAACAGAGATAGTTTGACTTCCTCTCTTCCTATTTGGATGCCTTTTACCTCTTTCTTTTGCTTCATTGCTCTGCCTAGGATTCCAGTACTATGTTGAATAGGAGTAGTGAGAGTGGGCATCCTTGTCTTGTTCCAGTTCTCAGGGGGATGCTTCCAGCTTTTGCCCATTCATTAAGATGTTATCTGTGGGTCTGTCATATACAGCTTTTATAATTTTGAGATATGTTCCTTCAATGCCTAGTTTTTTCAGGGTTTTTAACATGAGGGGATGTTGAATTTTATCAAAAGCCTTTTCTAGACTGGACACAGTGGCTCACACCCAGCACTTTAGGAGGCCAAGGCAGGCAGATCACTTGAGGCTAGGACTTCAAGACCAGCCTGGCCAACATGGCAAAGCCCCATCTCTACTAAAAATACAAAAATTAGCTGGGCATGGTGGCATGTGCCTGTAATCCCAGCTATTGGGGAGGCTGAGGCATAAGAATCATTTGAATCTGGGAGGCCAAGGTTTCACTTAGCCGATATTGTGCCACTGCACTCCAGCCCAGATGACAGAGCAAAGAGAGTTTTCTGCATCTGTTGAGATGATAATGTGGCTTTTGTTTTCAGTTCTGTTTATGTGGTGAATCCCATTTCTTGATTTGTGTATGTTGAACCAACCTTGCATCCCAGGAATAAAGCTTACTTGATTGTGGCGGATTATCTTTTTGATGTGCTGCTGGATTCAGTTTGCTAGTATTTGTTGAGGATTTTTGCATCTATGATCATCAGGAATATTGACCTGAAGTTTTCTTTTTTTCTTGTATGTCTGCCAGATTTTGATACCAGGATGATTCTGGCCTCATAGATTGAGTTAAAGAGAAGTCCTTTCTCCTCAGTTTTTTGGAATAGTTTCAGTAGGAATGGTATCAGCTCTTCTCTATACATGTGGTAGAATTTGGCTGTGAATCCTTCTGAGCCTGGGATTTTTCTAGTTGATAGGCTTTTTATTATTGATTCATTTTCTGCAGTCACTATCTGTTGGTCTGTTCAGGGATTCAATTTCTTCCCGGTTCAATATTGGAAGGTTGTATGTTTCCAAGAATTTATCCATTTCTAGGTTTTCTGGTTTGTGTGCATAGAGATGTTCATAGTGGTGTCTGAGGTTTTTGTTTGTTTGTTTGTTTGTTTGTTGTATTTCTGTGGGGTTAATAGTAATATCCCGTTGTCATTATGATTATTTATTTGGATCTTCTCTCTTTTACTTTATTAGTCTAGCTGGTGGTCTATCAATCTTATTTATTCTTTCAAAAACCAACTTCTGGATTTGTTGATCTTTACTATGGTTTTTTGCATCTCTGTTTTCCTTCAATTCAGCTCTGATTGTTGTTATTTATTGTCTTCTGCTCGCTCTGGGGTGGGTTTGCCCTTGTTCCTATAGTTCCTCTAGGTGTGATGTTAAGTTGTTAATTTGAGGTCTTTCTAATTTTTTTAGGGCGTTTAGCCCTATAACTTCCACTTAACACCACTTTAGCTGTGTCCCCAAGATTCTGGTATGTTGTAACTTTGTTCTCATTAGTTTCAAATAATTTCTTGGTTTCTGCCTTAGTTTTTTGGTTTCCCAAAAAGTCATTCAGGAGCAGGTTGTTTAATTTCCATGTAATCATATGATTATGAGCAATTTCCTTAGTATTGATTTTTATTTTTATGGTCTTGCACTGTGGTCCAAGAGTGTGTTTAGTATGATTTTTTTTTTTTAATTTGCTGAGGGTTGTTTTATAACTGATTGTGGTCAATTTTAGAGTATGTGCCATGTGCAGATGAGAAGAATGCACATTCTGTTTGTTTTGGGTGGAGAGGTCTATAAATATCTGTTAGGCCAATTTGGTAAAATGTTCTGTGCAGATCGTGAATATCTTTGTTAGTTTTCTGATTTAATCATCTGTCTAATATTGTCAGTGGGGTGTTGGAGTTTCCCACTATCATTGTGTGGTTATCTAAGTCTCTTTGTAGGTCTCTAAGAATTAACCTTATGAATCTGGGTGCTTCTGTGCTGGATGCATATTTATTTAGGATAGTTAGGTCTTCTTGTTGAATTGAACCTTTTACCATTATGCAATGTTCTTCTTTGTCTTTTTTGATCATTGTGGGTTTAAAGACTGTTTTGTCTGAAATTAGAATAGCAATCCCTGCTTTTTTCTGTTTTCCATTTGCTTAGTTTTTCTCCATTCCTTTACTTCGAGCCTATGGGTATCTTTGCATGTGAGATGGGTTCCTTGCAGATCACATAGAGTTGGGTCTTGCTTCTTCATCCAACTTACCACTCTGTGTCCTTTAATTTGGAGCATTTAGCCCATTTACATTCAAGGTTAATATTGATATGTGGAGTTTTGATCCTAGATCATACATTTGGTCTCTTTATATAATCCTGTATTTCTCAGAAGCTTTATTCATTCTTCTCTGTTGTTTTTTCTTTGTTTTTATCTGAGTTATTTCAGATAAACCAGTCTTCAGACTCTGAGATTCTTTCCTCAGGTTGGTTGATTCTGCTGTTAATACTTGTGATTGATTGTATTACGAAATTCTTGAAGTGAGTTTTTCAGTTCTATCAGTTCAGTTTGGTTCTTTCTTAAAATGATCATTTTGTGTTTTATGTCCTGTATCATTTTATTGTGTTTCTTAGTTTCAAAGTTTGCTTCTGATCACTCCAATATCTGTTATCAGACAGATCTGTTTCTTTTGGATCCTAAGCATCTTGTCTGGTTTCTCTATTTATTAGTAATTGCCCTTGAAAATTTTTGTTATAAAGCTTCCATAGTATGGAAACTTTGCCTTTGCCTCTTCTGAGTGCCTGAGAGCACTACTGGGTCTGAGAACTTCAACTAAGGGTGGGGTTTCTGGGCTTTGTTAATTTTGAGGTGTGTCTGTGGTCTGTGGCCACAGAAGATTATATTTTTTCTTCTGCTTTGTTCATAACCAAAGTACCTTCCCTGTAGTCCTGTGACTTTGAGAGACGTGGCATGCATTCAGATATGGTTCACCTTTACCTTGAAGGGATGCTCTTTTGGGATACCAGATCAATGATGGAGAGGTTCTCTCCACCACACCCACTGTTAGTGGTAACAGAGTCAGATCCCAAGTGTGGAGTATTGTAAATGCCATCCTGGAAAGAGGAAGCGTTGGTGCTCCAAGATTCTGTTAGGTTTTCTCAATATAAGCTTTCATTCAGAAATTGTCTTGGAACATTTTCACTATATTTCCCTGTGTTTAATGCTTTTACAGAGTTGTAGTGGAGTTTTTAGTGAATTGATTAATCTGAATAATTTAATATGCCTTTACTAGATCCAAACATATATTCTTTAAAACTAACCCACCTCACTTAGCACAGTAATCGAGAACTTGGCTTCTAATAATTTTTGTCCCATACAGGGTTTGTATATGTCTGTGATCAGTTACAGCATCCTGGAAATTGAAATGGACTGTGGCTCTAAAATAAATTATCAGAACTGTTGCTGGGAATTAGTATCAGGATCATTAAAACCAATGTGGCACCTATATAATACATAATAATTAAGAAACAGTAGTTGATCTTAGTATTATTTCTTGACTAAAATAAATATGTTGTGTACCATTATATTTTAACTATATTACTTTGTATGAGATGGTGAGGCCAGCTGCAGATCAAGAGAGAGAAAATGGAAAGAGTTTTACAGCTTGTTATACTCACAGTTCTCTGGACAAACCCTGCACACCACACAGGACCACTCAGGGGAAGCACTGGGGTCAGTCATGAGGTAGAAGGTGAAGGGGGTAACTGTGAGCACACACTTTATTGTGATTTTTACAGAAAGGAACAGATGATGCCATGGTGAACAAGTTTTGGGTTGGCTGATGTGAACAAGTTCAGTAGGCTTCATGGCATAGTGGCTGTTTCTGGGTTGGTTGGTTGGTTGGTTGGTTGGTTTTTTCTGTTTCCTGGCCCTAGAGTGATTATGGCAGATGTAGTGGCCCAGAATGTGAGAGCCCAATAAGGGAAGTAGTTGGAGTTGTACACTCAGCTGCTCAAAATAGAAACTGACCAGCCTCTTTGCCAGGGTCTCAAAACTAAGTCAAGACTTTTAAGTCTTGACAAGTCAGAAATAAGTCAAGACATGTAGCTATATTATACCTTGAGGCAACTCATAGTGTAGGATCCTAAGCCTATGATATAAGGACACATTGCTCTAATGGACCAAAAGTGCCTAACCTTGTTTTATTTTTACACTGTGTTGAAACGGTAGCTGAAAAGTAAGGGTCTGTTGCATTGATTGAAATCTTCAAAACATCTTGAAAAAATGTACCATAATTTTTAACTATGTGTCTTCCTTAATGATGGACTGCCTGTGCTGAGGATGTCCTGTAAAGACTTAATATCCCACTTTCTAGCATACTAGCTTTTTCATCAGTCAGTATGCTTTGGTGATTAGAAACTGTAAATCTACTCAGAGAAAGCTTCTGCCACTTGGCAGATATTTTGCGTCCAGTTTAAGAGAAAGGCAGTGCTACTCCTTTGTTGGTTTCATTACATTTGATTTTCCCATTGTTTTCAGAACAAAAAAAAAGTAAATCAATTTGGTTTAATGTCATTCTTATATTAAAAATAACATGTAGACTATTAAAATGATATATATTAACTCTGCAGTAATAGAAGCTCATTAATATTTTATATGCTTGCTTTAACGTATTTATACACTTGCCTGAAAATATCCAAATCTGCTCTGATTCAGAATTTTAGTACCCCTGTAAAAGTATTCAGCAGTATTATTAGTATCTTCGCTGTCCATCTTTTCACTCTTTTAAGTTCAGAATTATAACTTGCAATTTAAAATGTCTAATACTTTGGTCTGCAGATGTATACAAATGGATCCAGAAACAAAAGCAGATCCCTTAAAACTCAGTTTAATTTATATAACAAACAACTGAGTGACCATTCTTTTCCAAGCATTCTGCTAAATGCTAGAAACACAAGACAAGTAAGGCTTTGCCACTAAGAACTTATTCTATCCCATTGCCTATTTTTGTTTCTCGAAACTAGCATTCATCACTGTCAGTAATTATGCTTTATACTTGTTTCTTTTACATGTTTTAAAATATTCTCTCTTTCCTACGGGACTATCAGCTCCATAAAGTTTATTTTATACCTTACTGTATCCCTAGCTCTTAAAAGAGTGTCCAGCAGTAGTAGATACCCAGAACATATTTTTTGAATGAATGAATGAAAGCTAGTGAGTTTTATCAATTATTGTTTCTTTTCTAGGACAAACTCTTCTTCCAATTTTGATCCTTTGTGGTCAAAGTTAGAATTTCAGCTTTTTGAAATGCATTTGAACTTTTAAAACATAATATAATGCACCCCCAGTATTTAACAGACCTAAGAAACTTGAATTCTCATAATTGTACCACTGCTGTATAATGAGACTTGTTTCTCATCTTACAAACTTGAAAATGCTATTGATTCTAAGAATTGTTGGCCGGGCGCGGTGGCTCAAGCCTGTAATCCCAGCACTTTGGGAGGCCGAGACGGGCGGATCACGAGGTCAGGAGATCGAGACCATCCTGGCTAAAACGGTGAAACCCCGTCTCTACTAAAAAATACAAAAAACTAGCCGGGCGAGGTGGCGGGCGCCTGTAGTCCCAGCTACTCTGGAGGCTGAGGCAGGAGAATGGCGTAAACCCGGGGAGGCGGAGCTTGCAGTGAGCTGAGATCCGGCCACTGCACTCCAGCCCGGGAGATAGAGCGAGACTCCGTCTCAAAAAAAAAAAAAAAAAAAAAAAAAGAATTGTTATGAAGACTGTTGATAATAAAGGAATACATAGTCCTGAACATAAGCATTAGGATTAATAGGGTAAAATAATTTTTAAAAATCAGTATTGCTAATAATTAAGGTCATACTTCCAGAGGAGAAATATCACACAAAACATTGCAGCTAGGATTATTCAATTTTTTGAACTCCTGTTCTGAAATCTAGAAAAGTACACATTGGCCATATAACACAGACCAGGGTGAACTGTGCATGTGTGTCCACAGGCACCAGTCCACTAGAAATTATTGGCAGAGAGTATTTGTTGAATGGGTATCTGTATATGAACATAACTATCTGTGTAAGTATAACAGTCCGTAGTATGGTGTTGGGCGCTTGATAATGATTCTTTAAGTGTTTATAGGTAATTTATTTAAGAATTATTGAAATGTCATTTTTAAAGGAGTTTGCTAGCCAGCAGTGCAACACCAAAGAGGAATCCTTTCAACTTGAATTCTAGTATACAGTGCCCAATTATGAGCGAGGAGAGTAGCCCATATATGACTAACTTAAAAGGAGTTTACTCGAATGAGTTGTGTCAAAAAACCTCATCAATCTTGCTACTTGTTATCACACCATCATAGCTTCATTCATTTGAATACTGAAAATTGTTTGTTTCTATGGGCTTTTTGGCATTGATTTTAACTAAAATTCAGATACTGTAGAAGAAACTATAGTTTCCAATAACCATGATCTTGAAAACAACCTGAATGTGGTTCATAGAATGACAGATTGTTCCTCTCTCTGTATCCCCTTTCGTGCACCTCCATAGTCAGCTTTCAGGTATGGTTGATTCTTTCTCTTCTTTCTCCTTAATGTTTTTCAAATCCATTTGCCTTCATCCCTGCTACCCCTGTCTTAGATCAGATCACCATCATCTCTTACCTCTCTTACAAACTCTTCGTTTATCCCTGGACTGCTGCAACAGCTTTTAGATCTGGCTGTTACATGTATATCCAATCTCATTTCTCATCACTTCCTATTTTTTTATTACTCTGCTTAAGGTTTTAGAGAAACCTCTATCACATTGAGGATTTTTTATTATAAAAGATAATATTACTAGGTTTTTGTTGTTGTTGTTTTGTTGTGTTTTGCTTTGCTTTGCTTTTTTGAGACGGAGTCTCGCTCTGTCACCTAAGCTGGAGTATAGTGGCGGGATCTCGGCTCACTGCAAGCTCCACCTACTGGGTTCACGCCATTCTCCTGCCTCAGCCTCCAGAGTAGCTGGGACTACAGGTGCCCGCCACCATGCCTGGCTAATTTTTTTGTATTTTTAGTAGAGACAGGGTTTCACCGTGTTAGTCAGGATGGTCTCAATCTCCTAATCTTGTGATCCACCCACCTCAGCCTCCCAAAGTGCTGGGATCACAGGCGTGAGCCATCGCGCCCAGTAATATTACTAGTTTTAAAGATCAAAATGATATCCAAATCACCCAGTGCTTTAGAAATAGCTGCTAAGTAGTAAGCCAGCTAGTCACTTCTCTTTGTGGGCGGTGGTGAGGAGCGGGAGAGTACCAGTACTCTGATACCTGCTTTGCTGTTATCCAGCAAGGACTCAGACCTTTTAAAAGACAATACCAGTGAACAAAACAGGCCAAAATCCCTGCCCCCATGGAGCTTTCATTCTAATAGGAGAGACAAACATTAAACAAGAGAAATTAAATTTGTGATAGATGATAAGTGCTAAAGAGAAAAATAACGCAGAAAAAGGCAATAGGCACTGTATGTATTTTTGAGAGTGCCTCATTTTAGAAGAGGTCAGCAGGGATAATCATCCTCCACTCTCCCGCCCTTCTTTCTCTTCTTCCTTGGCCATCCACAGCCCTGTTTAAACCTAACTCGTTGTCTTCTCTGTACCTTTACTGTTCAGCTCAAGGTGGCTGGAAAAAACACACAGCCATTCTGGGTTGTCTCACTTTAAATTCATGACCACAAAAGGAGCCTGTAGTGCTGCAAGACAATCATTTTATATATTCTATTCTCTTTGGTGACTATTTCATACCCTGTTTTTCTCTCCTCATATCTTTTTGCAACTCCTCCCCCATCATCACTTTTAGTCAATAACTTCAATTCCAGTTTCACTGAGAAAAGAGAAGCAATCAGAAGGGAACTTCCGCAGTTTCCGACACTGTGGTTCTATTTTCCCATGCCTCTGTTTCCTGTCAACTCGGCTGTAATGCTCCAGTGTAAGAACAAACTCTTCATTTGTCCCTAGATTTTATTTTTGTTTTGCTGTAGTGCCTCCTTATTAGATGTTCAGTTAAATACAAAGAATTGTTTTTAAAAACAATTTTGCATAAAAACAGAATGTCGAATGTAGCAACATGAAATGGTTAACTACCCTGAGAGAAATAAATAGAAATAATTCATGGAATAAGCAATTTGAAGCAAACCAACCAACCTTCTAAAGAAATTTCCTACTTAAGTGAAATCTTGGCTTTTAAATTTGTTTGGACTTTCTGCTAGCACTGGCCGGATATGCTCAGCAAATGACATTTGGTAACAAAGCCCTGCCTAGCCTAAATAGTCAAGATAAAAGTTTGTATCTTGACCAGTGGTATATGTGAATCCAGTAAATCCAGTAAATACCACTAGAATTTTTGCCATCTTTTTTTCTTTCTGTTTCAAAGCTTACCTCCTTTTCTACCCAGCCTTAAAAACCAAGTCTTGGTACAGGACAACACATTGAGACCCCATCTCTATTTATATATATACAAAGAAGAAGGAGGAGGAGGGGGAAGAGAAGAAGGGGAAGGAGGAGGAGGAAGAGGAGGAGAGAAAAGCTCGTGTACTTACTTTACTTTTACTTGCACAAAAAGATTACTAGTTCTAGAAGGCAGTTGATTTTAGGCAAGATTTATATATATGAATTGTATCCCTCCTTTTTGGAGGATATAAATAATACTGAAGATTATGCATGAAATCAATTAAATGTATCTACTGAAGTATTTTTACTGACCTATCTTAGCTATTGGTCATAATATAAAATTCTATGACAGTCATAATAGATTTATAATTTTTTAAGTTAAAAAAATTATTTTAAATTTTAATGAAAAAATACATTACAAAGGTGATAACCTACCCCTGACATGCAATAGCATCCATATCGAGCATCAGCAGTTTGCTATATGCTATGTTGTACTAGTAAAGTACCAGACTAACTGCTAGGTGGTACTTCCATATCTCTGGGGAAGAATTCATTTGTTCTCCTTAGAAGTGGTTTTGTTTTTAGTGATTCAATGGTATAGTCTAAGTCTTGAACCAATTAGGTCTTTTATTAATAATAAATGACAAAATAAACTGCAGAACATTTTAAAAGCAAATGGCTCATTTGATGCATTTGACTCTCCCTATAATGATTTCTCTATATATACCACAACTTTATGTATTCTAGCATTCATATCAAAAGTGTTATTATTCGCTTTCAAAATGAGCCTTTTCAGGTTAGGTCTCAGCATCCTGCTTCTCTGTGTGCGTTAATTGTGATGTATTAAGCATCAAAGCTTTCCCCCTGAAAATACAGCTTTTAAAAAGTGCTAGCCTTCCTTGATCTCTAAATTAACTGTATGCATTGAATCTTGAAAGTACTTGGCTGTTTGCCTCTGTCCTCTGTACTTCATAAGAACTGAATTCTTGTAAGTTGGCTATTTTCTTGCTTGCTTTTTGTCCACCTGTTTGCTACAGTTAGGAGAATATTAGAGGCAAAACCAAATATAAGTATAGTCATGGTATACGTAGTCCTCCCTTGACTTGTTTTATTCCCCGTGGAAACTTCTGTACCTTTTGGCAACTGACAATTAAATATGACTACCAGTACTTGTGATTTTTAAAATTATCTATCCATAAGTAACTACAGTCAAAATTAAATGTAACACAAAATAAATAAAATAATTTTTTCATAGGAGGTAATTTTTCATCTTAGTATCAGAGAACTTAGGATCAGAAGCTTTTTAAAAATTTGAGTTTCTGTATGGTATCTTTTGGTTTGAAGTTTAATTTGTAATATCTTATTAATTCATCTATAATTATCCCCACTCAGCTACTACTCCTTTATCTTGCAATGTATGTATCACAAAGAATTTTGAGCTTCAAAGAAGAAGCTGTTTTACTAGTTAACTTATTAGTGTATAGTATCCATAACTGCAGTATAGATCTACTAATCTTACTTAAATGAGAGATTGTTGTTACTATTTATTTATTTATTTATATTTTTTTGAGACAGAGTTTCATTCTTATTGCCCAGGCTAGAGTGCAATGGCACAACCTTGGCTCACTGCAACCTCCACCTCCCAGGTTCAAGCGATTCTCCTGCCTTAGCCACCCGAGTACCTGGGGTTACAGGCGCTTGCCACCACACCCAGCTAATTTTTTGGATTTTTAGTAGAGATGGAGTTTCACCATGTTCGTCAGGCTGGTCTCAAACTCCTGACCTCAGGAAATTCACCTGCCTCGGCCTCCCAAAGTGCTGGGATTACAGGCGTGAGCCACCGCACCTGGTCTGTTGTTACCATTTTTATATATTAAATCAACAAACTTCTGTTGGAAAAAAATGAGATTTTCCCTACCAGATATCAAAATACATAAAACAGTATTGGCACAAGGATAGATAATGTGAACAGAATACAGAAAAAGAAAAAAAAAATGTAAAATCAGAAATTTTGGTCATGACAATGGTGGCATTTTAAATCATTGGTGAAATAATGATGTTAGAAAGATAATAACTCATTTAGAATATTCTTTATTTCATATATACAATAAATTCCAGATGTATTAAAGAGCTAAGTATAAAAAGGAGTGTATTAGAAGAAATAAAATTACTTTTATTCTCTTGGAATAGAGAAGACTTTCTAATCAAAACACAAAATCCAGAATCCAAAAAAGAAAAAGTGATTAATCGATCTAACCATAAAAATTAAAATTTTTATGAAGATACTAAACAAAGATAAATGACAGATGGGATACTGGAAAAATTTTTAAAGGGTTGATATGCAAAATTCATCAGGTTCCACATTAAAAGCTTAACAACCTAATAGAAAGATGGACAAAGTATGTGAACTCAGTGGTTCAAACAAAGCACACAAAAGCATCAATGCAAATCTCCTTTAAACATGTCAAAGCCGAGTTGATGGGTGCAGCACACCAACATGGCACAAGTATACATATGTAACAAACCTGCACGTTATGCACATGTACCCTAGAACTTAAAGTATAATTTAAAAAATTTAAAAATAAATAAATAAATAAATAATAAAAAATAAAAATTTGAAAAAAAAAAAAACACATGTCAAAGCAAGGTCAGCCTCACTTTTCATTAGTGAGATGCAAATTTAAGCAATAATTTTACCCAGCAAATTGGCAAAATGTAGAAGATGGTTAACATCCAGCGTCTAAAAATACATGGGGAAACAGGAGTTGTCATACAGTATGGGTGGGAATGTAAACTGGCAAATACTTTTTATAAGGTAATATAGCAAAATCTAACTAAATTTAAACTGTACAGATCCTTTTGCAGTTCCCGGTACAGGAATCTGTCCTACAGAAATACTTGCGTGCGTATAAGCATGTGGTGACATATGTGTCCCTGCAGTTGGTCAGGGCCCTCACATCTTTAACTATGGCTCCTAAAGTGGCCGCCTTCACTCTGGTTTCTCTGCCATCAAATTTTTCCCCACTCTATTCCATCTTTCATACTGCTGTTAGAGTTATTTTACTAAAAAGTAAATATACTGGCCCTGCCTACTTAAAGACTTCTGTTTTGTTGTTGCCTACAGATTTTTCACAATCTTTTCTCTGCCATATTTTATCTGCAGTCTGCCTTTCTACCTCCATCCTTCAAGTTCTTTATGCACCAGCCACACTGAACAACCACCCCAATAAACCCAAAGTGCTTGGCCAGCCCTCGGACATATTCCTAGTCTACATATTATTCATTTATCACATATTTATTGAGCAGGCACTGTTCTTGAAGTAATGGGAATACAGCAAAGACAAGATTCTTTTTTTTTTGAAGTTTAGATTATTGACAGTGAAGTAGAAATTATCAAATAAATAAACATACACATGTTAATTATCAGATAATAAGTACTATGCAAAAAGTTTAGAGGCTGGGTGCAGTGGCTCACACCTGTTATCCCAGCATTTGGGAGACTGAAGTGGGAGGATCACTTGAAGCCGGGAGTTTGAGACCAGCCTCTGCAACACAGCAAGACCCTGTCCCTACAGAAAATACAAAAGTTAAAAAAATTATTTTTTTTTTAATCTAGGCATGATGTGTGTGCCTGTATTGAATAAATGAATGAACACATGAATATACAATATGTAATATTTGCTTGTCCAAAACAAACTGTACATATAGAGTGAACTACACAGCATTTGCGCCTAAGGCATTCTCCTCACATTGTAAAACATTATAATTCCTTGGCTGTATATCTGTAATGTTTGGCTGCTGTAACTGTTTTTTTCTCCTTTTTTTTTTTTTTTTTAATTAACGGGATGAGAGGCAGCTGCAGGTACCAGCAAATTACAAAATACATAATTACTAAAAGTAACTGAAGCATATTATAGCATAATTCAACAGGAAAAAGAAAAAACATCTGGCACATGCTATGTTAATTTGTCATAAGAGAGTTCCAAGGAAAGTACTTGCTGCAGCTGGCAGATCCATCATTTCACTGAAATGAATAGCACACCTTTTGTTTTTAATTCTCTCATGTAATATAGAATAGAACCTTATGCAATTTAATCATCAGTCATCACTAAAGGATTTCATGCATTGAGGGAGTTTTCCTTTGTGCCGTGTCAGCCAAAATCTACATGGCTCACCCTTACCTTAAACTGTGCCTCAATCATAACAGAATGGTCCAAGCAATTATAGTAATTAATTAAAGTGTCTGAGATATTGGCCTAAATTTAAATTTCTTATCCCATAATTAAATAACTTTGTTTTATTTCATATGTCTTTTATTAGTTTTATTCAAAGTATGTGTGATGTTTTCAAAGAGATGGATACATTACAGAGAAAACCTTGCTCATACTCTCATAACCATACCATTTCAGCTAGTGTATGTGCCAGTGATAGTCACAATTAAAATACAATTAGTATGGAAACTCTCTCTTTCAATATGGGTTAGGATATTCATTTCTGTGATAGAGACAAACAGAAATTATTATTATAAAACATCCTCTAATGCAGACCTTTTTGAAATAGTCTGTATTTCCAACTCTCTGCTGAATATTTTCATATAGGTACCTCAAACTGAGTTTAGTCTAAATTGAACCCATTATTTCACCCCTCGCTGAAGTTTTCATTTTTATTTCATCCTGTATTTCCCATTTCTGTGAATGGTAGTATCGTCTACCCAGTTGCTCAAGAAAAACTCTGGGTACCATCCTGGACTCCTCCTCATACCCCACACCCCATTGTTACTAATTCAATCTCCTAAATATCTCTTCAATCTGTCCCTTTTTCTCCAGTTGCTATCATTCAGGCCATCAACATTGCTCACCTGGATTGCCACATTAACACTCTAATTTGACTACGGATTAATACCCTTACTATTTTTCCTGCTGCAGTCAGCAAGATTTCCTGATGTTCAAATCAAATCATATCACTGCTCTTCTTAAAATACTTCAGTGCCAATTTCTGGTTATGACTTATGAGGTTCTTTATGATCTGTATTTCCTTGCATTTCCAGTTTGTTCCTCTTTCACTCCCACCCCCACCTCCTAGTAACGCTGTATATCCCATTCATGCTGAACTTCTTTTGTTTCCTAAATTTATTATCCTTTCTTTTTTCCTGATATTTGAAATTTTCCTGATATGTGAAATTCCTGGATTTCATGCATGGGTTTGATTGTGACACTCTTCTTTTCCTTCCTCTGCCTTTTTCCATCTAACTGCTATTTATCTTTCATACATCAGCTTCAAAGTCTACTTCCTCTGAAGAGACAGCTCTACCCCCCTGTTCTTCCGTGTGTCTTATCATAGCACCATGAAGTTTTTATAGCATTTGCTACCTATTTTAAGCCTAGTAGCTTTCCAATATTTCTAGTGGTCCATAACTTTCACTTTGGCAGTGACTAGATCTTGTTTCCTCGTTGTCTCCCTAGCACCTAGCACAGTAGTATATAGCGTGTAACAGGCACTCATTTCAGTATTTATTAAATGAGTAAACTTCGTAATTTCCCCAGACTCCTTCTAAGATGAGCACTTAACATTAGCGTTGTGAGGAAATTTCAACCATTACTTTGTAACTTTCAGTTCATTCTTCAGATAACTTTAAAATAAGCTTCCTGTGAAGGATCTTTATAAATAAAGCTTTAGAACACATTGATTTTCCTGTTAGTAATCTCCCAAATTTATTATACCACTTGATGGTTACTTTGAAAATATAATCACTGAATTATCTCATTAGTTCTGATATGAGAACAAGTACTTAGAAAAAACTTTGAAAAAGCAAGATGTAAGATATTAGAAATGTTATTACTGGATGGACTAGTCAACTGATTCTGTGGAATTAATTAAAACATGCATAGGCTTAAAAAAAAAACACCTTTTGTTTGTCAGTTACATTCTAAGCCTTGTGAATGTAGCTTCTCATTAGGAGTTTTCATTCTAGTGGGGAGAGGCTGTAAGAGAAGAACCAACAATATAACAATCAGAAGCAACAAATAAACAATTTTAGATTTTTAAAGTGGTATGAAGAAAATAAATGGAGTCACGTGATACATACTGGAATGGAGGTAGGAGTTAGAAGAGCTAGACTATTTTAGGAAAAAACATAGTCTAAAAAGGTGACATTTAAACTGAGGTCTGAAAAATGAGAAAAATTATACCAAAAAGTCAGGAAAATATTCCAGGCAGAAGAACAGCAAGTGTAAATGTCCAATGTTAGGAAGGAGCACACTCACGTGAGTCAGTATAGTGAGGGGAAAGAATGCTGTAATATTGAAGAGCTACCTCAGCAGGGATCAGATTGAGTGGGCTATTTTAAATGAGATACTTTTACTTATTTTAAGTAGAATGTTTAAGTAGTACTATTTTAAGGTTTAAAAAAAAAAGAATGTTTAAGTAGTACTATTTTAAGGTTAAAAAAAAGTCTAAAGTGCAGCAGTGGGAAATCACTGGAGAATTTTAAACATCTTTAGAGTTTAAAAGACCACTTATAACTACTGTGTGGAAAATAGACTAGAGAGGGAGCAAAAATAGAATCAGAGAAACCAGATATTAGAGTATTAGAGTAGTTTTGGCAATAGATGATAGTGGCTTAGAATAGGGTATCTTCAGTGGAGATGGAGAGAAGCCGGCAGTTTTGAAATACATTTGGGAGATGGAACAGGACTTACTGATAAATTAAATATAGGGCATGAGGGAAAAAGGAGGAATCAAAGATGATACCTAAGCTTTTGACTTGAGCAGCTAGGTAGATGGCAATGCTTGTTTACTAGGAAGGAGGGAACTTGGGAAGAGATAGATAAGAAGTAGTTTCCATTTTGGACAGGTTATGTTTGAGATGCTTATTAGTTTTTTCTAGTAAATGTGTCAAGTAGGTCGTTGAATACATAAGTGAAGAGCTCAGAGAGGTCAGGCTTTGTTTTGTAATGTTATGTTTACAGTCATGGACTAGAGAAGATCACTTAGGGGAAAAGTGTAAATAGGGAAAGAAAACCTAAGACTGACCCAAAGTTCTCTAGTATATCTAAAGCTGACCTGCCTGCCTTAAACCATGGTATTTCTAGTTAGCTGAATGAGAAAGAGACTTCGGAATGAATTTTCTTTTTTAGCAGTCAGGTCTTTTAAAGCCATACAAAAACTTGAGATTACAGTCTTTGCATTTGCTAAATATTTTGTCACGTACTACGATTAAATATTTTTATCTAATATTAAAATATTAAATATTAAATATTTCAGAAAATCTTTATTTTGCCTTTTAGATCTTAATATTATATGATATCACAGATTTGCTTTACTAACATCTCTTGTAATTGATTGGACTTAAGTGGGAAACAATATGATTTAGTTGAGAAAACATTTTGATTAAAAGACTGGTACAACATGGACATAAAGATGGGAACAACAAACAGTGGGCACTCAGGAGAAGAGAGGCAAGGGCTGAAAGATCTTCCAACAATGGTCTAATCAGCTCTCTGAGCTCTTCACTTGTGTATTCAATGACCTACTTGACACATTTACTAGAAAAAAACCAATAAGCATCTCAAATGTAACCTGTCCAAAATGGAAACTACTTCTTATCTATCTCTTCCCAAATTCCCTCCTTCCTCGTAAATAAGCATTGCCATCTACCTAGCATATCAGTGTTGATTACAGTATTTTGTTTATTTAAGCATTTAATTTTTTAATAGTTACAACATAAATTGCTTCATCTGTAAATTATTTAGTAAACTTTTACTTACACAGAAATTGCATTTTGCAAATATATTTCTAAATTATATTTTGTAAGGATGAGTAGGATTTTCTATCACATAAGCATGAATTATATAAGTGAACTAAAAACATATGAGACTGTTAACTAAGCACTTCCCAGTGATGCTTTCAGAGATTCCTCATTCTTCTATGTGTACTTTAAAGTTAGTGGAAGATAGTAATTACACCTTGAACCTGAATCCCTATAATAAGCCAGAAATTATAGAGAAATTGGGTACAGTTTTATTTCAATTATTTGGTGCAAAATACTCTTTAAAATGTCATACCAAAATGAAATTTCCTCTATCTCTGTGTTTTCCAGGAGATTACACTTGAATCCTCTCTGATAGGTATGAATGTTTCTGTTCTTTTTTTTTTTTCTTTATACTTTAAGTTCTAGGGTACATGTGCACAATGTGCAGGTTTGTTACATATGTATACGTGTGCCATGTTGGTGTGCTGCACCCATTAACTCGTCATTTACATTAGGTATATCTCCTAATGCTATCCCTCCCCTCTTCCCGCTCCCCACAACAGGCCCCGGTGTGTGATGTTCCCCTTGAATGTTTCTGTTCTTAAAGATTTCCAGGGAAGAGATTATATAGTCTTACTGAGCATGTGTTTCAACTGTAATACCACTGTGAAACTTTCTGGAAAGTCTTATTTAATGTTTATCCTAAATTACTCGTGATACAGGGAACTCTCAATTATTTTCTCTAATGAAGGGAAAATGTCTTGTAGATAACAAAGAGTCGAATCATCCTCCTGGGTGTTTCCTTTATCCCTGCAGTGAAACATCCTGACAGAGAAATAAGAAGTTACAAAGTACTGACAGGAAGGCTCTAGGAAAGTCTCAGGGGATAGAGTTGGTGAAATCACTTTTCTCTTCACCCTTTAATACCTTCTAAAATTTCATTTGGAAGAAAACTGTAAGGTTGAAAGAAATGCTTGAATGAAAAATAAGCTTCTCTTAGCCACTTCAGTTTCTTTGGAGAAAGAAGAATATAAATAAGTCTAAATAAACACCAGTAGTCTTTATCTAAAATATGGTTTTTCTGATAAATTCCTCAGTAAATCTTGAACAAACAAGGATTAAAATGTTCTAACTGCTATATTTTCTATAATTTAGAAAATTAGAACTTTTCTAATTTTAGAAAATTGGAAATTTAGCCATAAATCAGCAAATATGGTAATGGCCACATAACATTTTGGTCAACGATGGACCACATATATAACAGTGGTCTCGTAAGATTATAAAGGAGATGAAAAATTCCTGTTGCATAGTGACATCATAGCTGTCATAGTGTCTTCATGCAATGCATTACTCAGGGGTTTATGGCGATGCTAAACAAAACGACTGCACTGCCAGCTTATAAAAGTATAGCATATGCAATTATGTATAGTACATGATACTTGATCATCAACAGCTGTTACTGGTCTATGTGTTTACTCTACTGTACTTTTTATTATCTAAGAGCATACTCCTACAGGTTTTTTTTAAGTTAACTGTAAAACAGCCTTAGGCAAGTCCTTCAAGAGATGTATTCCAGAGGGAGGCGTTGCTATCAAAGGATATGATGGCGCCATGTGTGTTATTACTCCTGAAGACCTTCCAGTGGGACAAGATGTACAGGTGGAAGACACTGATACTGATAATCCTGACCCTGTGCAGGCATCATCTAATGTGTATGTTGGTGTCTTTGTTTTTAACAAAAAACTCAAAAGAATAAGGATATAGAGAAAAAATATTTTTGCACAGCTGTACTTTTGTGTTTAGAGTTAAAAGTTAAAAAATTAAAAATTTTATAAAGTAAAAAGTTACAGTAGGCTAAGATTAATTTAGTGTTGAAGAAAAAATATGTTTTTATAAATTTAGTGTAGCCTCAGTATACAGTGTTTGTAAAGTCTACAGTAGTGTAAAATAATGTCCTAGGCCTTCCCATTCACTCTGCACTCACTCACTGACTCACCCATAGCAACTTCCAGTCGTGCAAGCTCCATCTATGGTAAATACCCATACAAATGTACCATTTTTTATCTTTTATACAATATTTTACTGTACATTTTCTATGTGTAGATACACAAATACTTACACTGTTAAAATTGTTTACAGTCTTCAGTACAGTAACATGCTGTACAGGTTTGGACCCTAGGAGCAGTAGGCTATACTATTAATATTTTACCTAGGTTTGTAGTAGACTTTACCATCTAGGTTTGTGTTGTACACTCTGTGATGTTCATACAACAATAAAATTAATGATAAATTTCTCAGAATGTATTCCCATTATTAAGTGATACATGACTCCATTTGGATATGTAAAGCAGTATGGTAGATATTGTGGAAACTAAAAATAATCCTTCTTTTAAAAGTTTCTGCTGTGTACGGTGGCTCACAACTGTAATCCCAGCACTTTGGGAAGCTGAGGTAGGAGGCTGTCTTGAGCCCATGAGTTTGAGACCAACCAGGACAACATAATGAAACATCATCTCTATAAAACATAAGATTAGCCAGGCATGGTGGTGCATGCCTGTAGTCCCAGCTGCTTGGGAGGCTGAGGTGGGAGGATCACTTGAGCCCAGAAGGTCAAGGCTGCAGTAAACCATTATTATACCGCTGCACTCCAGCCTGGGCAATAGAGTGAGACCCCATCTCAAAACAACCAAAAAAGTTCCTATTCCATTTAGGAGAATGTATGTATGTATGTGTGTGTACATATATGTATATATATATACATATATGTAAAGCACTAGCATTATAATACAGGATTGATAAATCTCTCATACATAAAATAAGTATTTAATATCATAAAGATTTGATGTGTAAAGAAAACTGTCTGGATTAAAATGAATGGAAAGGAGACCTGAAAAGAAGGGAGACAAGGGTGCAGTCTTAAAGAATGGGAAGAATTGTAATGGGAAATCTGGAAAACACAATCTAAAAAATGACATAAACCTGATCCTGAGGTAATACATATGCAGTTTGTTTTCGAAACAGTGAGAGCCCAACTGAAGTGTGGAAGGTTCCTATTGGGGATAAGGTTGGAGATAAGTTACACAAAATTTTGGAGGATCTTATGAAATTCTCAGGAATTTGGACTATTTTGTCCAATAGCTGAGAGCCATTGAAGAGTATAGCTCAAGGAAGCAAATTATTAAAGTGGTGTTTTGGAAAGAGAAACATGCTAGAGATACATGGTTTAGAGAGGGAAACCCACTGTATTGGTTGAGTGCATTCATATGCCCTGTGGTAGAGTACTTTACATATATGGTTTCACTTGGTACTGAGAAACCCAAGCAGCTTGTTATTACAATAAATCTAAGAATTAAGTTCTAAGAACTTGAATTGGGATGGTAACACTGGGTAGAAATGAAAAATAGATGCAAGAGACCTATCAAAGAGAGAGTCTCTTTCGGGGTAAATGAGACGTTGCATTTAAGACAAAGTGAGAAGCTGGGCGCAGTGGCTCGTGCCTGTAATCCCAGCACTTTCGGAGGCCGAGGTGGGTGGATCATCTGAGGTCAGGGGTTTGATACCAGCCTGGCCAACATGGTGATACCCTATCTCTACTAAAAATACAAAAATTAGTTGGGCCTGGTGGTGGGTGCCTGTAATCTCAGCTACTGGTGAGGCTGGGGGAGGAGAATTACTTGAACCGGGGGAGGTGGAGGTTGCAGTGAGCTGAGATCATGCCACTGCACTCCAGCCTGGGAGACAGAGCGAGACTGTCTCACAAAAAAAAGAAGGACAAAGTGAGAAATAGGAGTTGTCTTTAAACTTTTTAACCTAGACACCTAGGGCAGAGATGTCAGTATAAAAACTGAGCAGCAGGATGAGAAGTAGATTTGTGAGACAATGCAAAAAGCTTGATATTGGGCTTGTTAAGTTTGAGTTTAAGACTGGACTTTTAGGGAAGAAGTCTGAAGTAAAAATTTAATTGTTAGGTTTCCAAGTATATAAATTTTCATATTCCTAGAAGGCCTAATACACATACACACACACATATACTCTCTGCGTGCGTGTGTGTGTGTGTGTGTGTGTGTGTGTGTTATTCAACGAACTTTCATTATTTACCTTCCATGTTGCAGTATAGGGCAGTGGTTAAGAGCACAGACTTTGGAATCAAAGGGCCAAGTTGTTTTTAATCTTGACTCTACAGCTGACAAGCAGCCAGATGCGTTGGCTCACGCCTGTAATCCTAACACTTCAGGAGGCCAAGGCGGAAGGACTGCTTGAGCCCAGGAGTTCTAGATCAACCTGGGCAATAATATGGCAAAACCCTGTCTCTACAAAAAATACAAAAAAACTAGCCGGGCATGATGGCATGCACCTGTAGGCTCAGCTACTTAGGAGGCTGAGGCAAGAGGACCACCTGAGCCTGGGAGGTGGAGGCTGCAGTGAGCCGTGATTATGCCACTACACTGTGGCCTGGGTGACAGAGTGAGACCCTGTCTCAAAAAACAAACAAAAAAACCTGACAAGCTATGTGACCCTAGGCATGTTACTTATTTTTTAAATTTCTGTCTTTTAATTTTCTCATATGTAAAAATGGGGATTTCAGGGCTGGGTGTGGTGGCTCACTCCTGTAATCTCAACACTTTGGGAGGCCGAGGAGGGCAGATCACGAGGTCAGGAGATCGAGACCATCCTGGCTAATACGGTGAAACCTCATCTCTACTAAAAATACAAAAATTAGCCGGGCGTGGTGGCGGGCACCTGTATTCCCAGCTACTTGGGAGGCTGAGGCAGGAGAATGGCATGAGCCTGGGAGGCAGAGCTTGCAGTGAGCCGAGATTGCACCACTGAACTCCAGCCTGGGCGACAGAGCAAGACTCCATCTCAAAAAAAAGGGGGGGGGGATTTCATATATTAGTCATGCAAACTAAATATTAAATTAATTTATGAAAGCACCTACAACAGTGTCTGGCACATTGTAAGCAAATACTGTGGAAATGTTTGCTCTTATTATCATCATCACATCATTTTCACTATTATTTGCCAAGCTTTGTTGAGTACAAAGATGAGTAACAAAGTTGCTCACCATCCAATGGGGGAGACAGAGCTTGACATATAAAGAGATAAATATTTACGTGGATTAAGGGTAACTTAAAGTATATTTTCATTTAATGATTTGTGTCTTTGTGATCTTAAATATTGTGGAAAATTATTACTATCCATCATTCAGATTATCTTGAGTAAGAACTGAAGAATAGTTTAGGCATGAAATTATACAAGTAGGTGTTTTCCTGAAAAGGTTTTGTGTAAACTGAATGTTGGCTAACTTTATAAATGTGATCATTGTTTTGTCTTAATCTCAGTTATACTCACAATTTGTTTTTCATCAGCACTAATATATATAACTTTTACCTTTAATTACATTTGACCTAGAAGACTGGCCACTAGTCATTTTGTTTATCATTCTTTAGTTGGTTTTTTTTTTTTATGTTGTTGGGGGGATGGTTGGGCAATAATTTTAAGCTGCACAAGATACTTTAAAGTAAGCATAATAATTTGTTATATTTTGTTATTATCACTCAAAGCTAAAACAATATATTTGGCTTCGTCTGTCATGGAATTGATGATAGATACTCAAACTCCTCATAGTCAGTGAACCTGTATTTATGAAATCACTGAGTTAGAATAACCAATCTCCCTCGTAGTCTGTCAGTTCTATGATGACAACAACTATGTTTGCCACCACATACCTTGCACCTGGCCTGTAACGAATGTTCAGTAACTATTTATATAATTGAATAGTGGATGGCATTGCTTTTTGTTTTATATACTTATAACAGATTACTTGCTATTTTTAACAACTATTCACTCATCAATAGGACACTTGAGAGGCTTACCAAATTTTTAGGCTGTTTGCTGGCTCCTTTGAAAAAAAATCAAAGCTGAAGTTATTTTGGAAGAGCTAATCTGTTGATTGATTTCACAAGCACAAATAAGGTCAAAGGATAAAAGCCAATACTGAATCAAGAATTTCACCTGAGCCAAATCCAAATTAATTCTCTACTTGGAAATAATGATAAAGAAATCATCCATAACCATCCATAACCCTAAAAGTTCACACACAGTGTGATGTGAAGAAAAGCTTTGAATGTCATTGATTCATTATATGTAACACTCACAAATTTATCTGATCTTTGTTCAGATTAAGTTATTTTTAATGCTACATTGTATGTACCCTTAACCTGAAACTCTTGAAGTGACTTTTGACTAAAAGCAATATAATACTTATATGTTGAACAACAACAAAGAAGACAGTTCTGTGCATAAGATAATTTTAGCTAATGAAGCATAAATGATATGAATGAGTAAAATACAGTACATTTACAACCAAAACATAAATAAGAATTCTAACTGTACTGCACTGAAGTGATACTGGAGTAATTAATGTTGCCTTAAATTTCTAAGAGTTGAACTCCTCTAAAAAGCACTGTATATGAATCTTACAAATGCATACTAAGGCTGGGCATGGTGGCTCATGCCTGTAATCCCAGCACTTTGGGAGGCCAAGGAGGGCAGGTTGCTTGAGCTCAGGAGTTTGAGACCAACCTGGGCAACATGGTGAAAACCCATCTCTACTAAAATACAAAAAATTAGGCAGGCGTGGTGGTGCACACCTGTAGTCCCAGCTACTCGGGAGGCTGAAGCACGAGAATCACTTGAGCCTGGGAGGCAGAGGTTGCAGTGAGCCAAGGTCATGCCACTGCACTTCAGTTTGGGCTACAGAGTGAGACTCCGTCTCATTAAAAAAAAAAAAAAAAAAAAAAAAAACACACATACTATAGCTAAGAAGCACAGTAGCTTATGAGATTTTGTAGTAATAAATACTGTATCTTTTTGATATGAGTATGCCTTTATTTTAGTGTCTAATAGTATCTCAAAATAATATTGAAGATACTTTTGTACTTTTAAAATATGTGTTTTTATTTTGCTTTTTTTAGTTTGGCAAAATATACATAACAAAATTTACCATTTTAATTGTGATAAAATTTTTTAAGTTATGATAAAATACACATAAAACTTACCACCTTAACTATTTTTAAGTGTACAATTCAATAGTGTTACATATATACACATTGTTGTGCAACTAATCTCTAGAATATATGTGTATTTTATTAAAAAGAAATAAATGAGTCCTTTGAGATATGGTCTATTAGTAAGTGACTTTATTTTGCACATGAAGATGATATTTTTGTTCAAATCATGAACATGTATCTTGCTAATAAAGATTCTTTTTTCTATTTGGAACAATTATATTAATGGATTTTTTGGTGCTGTCTTTTGATTAATAGGAGTGAGCTGAGTCGACAGAAACTTCATACCCAAGAGCTGCTTTCTCAGCTGGAAATGGCAAATGAAAAGGTAGTTGAGGTAAGATAATGACTCCCCTGGGAAGTGCTTTCTGCTGCAGCTTGATACACATGTTATAGAATTTTACCTGAGCCAAATCCAAATTATTTCTCTACTTGGAAATAACAATACAGAAATCATCCATAACCCTAAAAGCCGACACGCAATATAATGTGAATAAAAGCTTTGAAGTCAGTGATTCATCATATGTAAATAATAAAAGGTAGAGCTCTTATTTCTGTTTTACCAATAGAACTTTTGTAGTATTTCAGAGAATGTATTAGGATCCCCTTTATTCTTATGCATCTCTAAAATTATTTTTTAACCCAGTCATCTTTTTTCCATTTTAATCCATCCCAAAAGACACATCACACAAAAAATACTTTTGCCTACTGTAGTATATTAAAATATATTTAGATTTATGCCTTAGAACTAAATATAGCAAGAGTTCAAGTTTTTTTCCTTGAGGTGTTCAAAAAGTAAATAATTTTTTGGATTATGATTGGGGCTTTTTAGATCTCTTCATTTGATGTTCATCTTCATTTGATGTTCTAACTTCAAATGTTTGTTGGAATTTCCCTGAGTATATGGTCTACTCCATCTTTGTGGTCTACTATAGGAACTATAGTGAAATCATTACTCCTAAGCATCATGGCATTATGAATTGATATGAGCCATTTAGAAATTATTTAAGGAATAGCCATTAAAATAATCTTTCAGGTAGCTCCCACTTCCAGATGTCTATTCTGATGAAGTAATTTACAATACAGAAAAATTTAAAAGAAGATATTCAGTACAGTAAGTTTCTGATTCTTCATAGAAAATGTGTTTTTCTAACTCTTCCTGATTAGGCTTGTATTATTATCTCATTCAGATAAGTGCCAGAAAAACTGTTTAACAATTCTAGTTGTACAAAAATATTTTTTCAGATGTACTATAACCAGGCTAGTAAGTATGGAGATAGCTAATCCGTTTTTTAATTGATAAATTATTTGGACTTGTCTGCATGACAGTATGTTGTGACAGCTTTGTATTCATGATGCCTGTATAGTTCTTGCCATAACAAAGTATTAGAAACTGGGTGCCTTAAACAACAGAAAATAATTGTCTCTTAGTTCCAGAGGCTAGAAGTCCAAAATTGAGGTGTTGACATTGTTGGTTCCTTCTGAGAACTGTGAGGTAGAATCTGTTTCATGCCTTTCTCCCAGCTTCTGGTAGCCTCAGACATTCCTTGACATGTAGATTGTGTTCTCTCTGTGTTCAACTTGTCTTTCCTTTGTACGTGTATGTCTCTGTGTCCAAATTTCCCCTTTTATGAAGACATCAGTCATATGGATTATGGTCCACCCTAGTGATCTCATCTCAACTTGATCATCTGCAAGGACTCTATTTCCAAACAAGGTCATATTCACAGGTACTGGGGGTTAGGACACAATTCAACCCATGACAGTACCTAATAGTTGTGTTGACCCTAATAGACGCTGGAGTATGCAGATGTCTCGGGGAACATACAGAAACAGTTCATCCCAACCCTGCTAAAGCTCTGGTTGTAAGGCCCGGCAGTCTGTGTTTTCACAGTCCAGGTGATTCTGAAGCAGTGATCTTCACAAATTGAAAGTCTTGTTCTTCTGAGCCATTTTGCTTTGAGATTTGTTAATTCACTTTCTTTGCTGGCATGTGGGAGAAAGAAAACCATTTATTAAGAATGTAAAGCCAAGTTTTATTTTAAAGTTCATAACTTGAAAAAATGTAAATTTTGAGATATTATTATTTGTATTTTATAAGTGGTAAAATGATGTCCAGATTTTTCATTGATTATTCCACAAAACATCTCCATGTCACATATGGATTTCTAACTTGTTTTCTATTTCCTCTTAATAGAATGAAAAGCTAATTCTAGAGCATCGAGAAAAAGCCAATAGACTTCAAAGGCGTCTGAGTCAGGCAGAAGAGAGAGCTGCTTCAGCTTCCCAGCAGGTAGGGAGCATCCTCTTATCCCTAGATAATAAACAGTTCAAAGATAAGATAGTTTTTTAGAAGTTCCCAGAGAACTTAATAGTTTATTTTTACTAGATTAACATATTTTAAAATTAATCCCTTTAATATGTGAGGTTGAAAAAGTAAACACTGGAAACAAAAATAAGCTCTGCGTGGTGGTTCACAACTGTAGCGCCAGCAATTTGGGAGGCCTAGGCAGGAGGATCACTTGAGGCCAGGAATTCAAGACCAGCCTGTGAAACATGGCAATACCTTTTCTGTACAAAAAATTTTAAAAATTAGCCAAGTATAGTGGTGCATACCTGTGGTTCCAACTACTCGGAAGGCTGAGGCAGGAGGATGGCTTGGGCCCAAGAAGTCGACGCTGCAGTGAGCCATGCTTCTACCACTGCACTCCAGCCTGGTGGACAGAGTGAGACCCTGTCTCAACCAAAAAAAAAAAAGAAAGAAAAGAAATATACTGTCTTAACTATCATAACCTCTAGCCACAGGCCACTATTTATATTTAAATTAATTTAAATTAAATAAAATTTAAAATTGAGATCCTCAGTCATACTAGTCAGATTTGAAGTGCTCAATAGCTGTATGTAGCTAGGGCTATCGCATTGGACAGTGTAGATATGGAACATTTCTGTCATAACAAAAAGTTCTGTTATACAACACTGCTCTAGAATTATATTCTGTCTAAAACTAGGCAGATATTCACTAACAGATTTGAAAGTAGATAATATTGCTTTGAAAGTAATATTTCAAATTCTCTGCCTTTGTTTTTATTTTACTTTTCAGTGGAAAAATAATTCCTTGGCTTACAGGTTAATTTACTTAATGCATATTTTCATATGACCAAAGAAATCTAAAATACAATATAAAAGTTGTCCAGTGGGAAATAGAGTAGAAAATGCAGAATATCAATGAAATACTAAGGGATAATTTCTCTTAATACACACACATCATATAAAGGAAGTGCGCCCTTGATTATAAAGTAGGAGCAATAGTCCCTCTTATGAGGAACAAAATGAGACCAGTTCAGTGATTATAAAGATAGACTAGAAACAGACAGTTGAAATGGATGGATACATAGGGCAGGCAAGAAAGCAAAAACAAATCAAATTACTATATTATTAATTATATTTGCTTATAAATGTATTATTTCAATCAAAATTAATATTCTTAACTACTACGGCATTTTATACATAGTAAAGCCACTCTGCTTGCTGAATTCAGTTTATGTTCATGATATTTACAGATTTTTTAAAATCTACTTCTGTTATGAACATGGCATGCCACTTAAAGAAAATTTAGTAATGATTTATCCTTCTGTTCCTCTCCCTCTTGAAAGTAATTACAGCCTTGTCAAATAATTTTTATGTCTGATGAAGTTATAAATTAACTAATGGGTTAGCCAATTATTTAAGAACATATTTAGGTTATAAGGTAACAGAAGTTAGGTGCACTGGACAGTATCTGGAGAGTATGTGTTTTGGTGTTAGGCAAATCCCTTAGTGCCATTTAGTGCCATTAAGTAGTCATGTGACTTTGGGCAATTTCAACTCCTCTAAGCCTCAGTTTCCTCATGTTTAATATAGGATAATAACACCTCCCTCATATGGTTATTAAAGGATCAAAAGAATTAACACATGTAAAGCATTTCCCTTAGTGATAAGTAGATATTTAGAAGGATATGTAAGAAATTAAATTTCTATATCATAATCCTTAAAGCTTCTCATTTACCTTTTTTAAGGCAAGTGGCAAAGAAAATGTCTACATAAAATCAGCTACCTTGAGTTTTATAGTAAAAACGGTACAATTACAGGACATTAATTATATAACCAGTTAGCATCTAGATTAGTTTCCCCCCAAAAAAATTAAACCTAAACAGTCTAGTACTGATGTTTCTTCTGTTGTTTAAACTCTCCAATGGGAAAGACTCCACCATTCTTTTAAGTAACCTTTTTGAAATGTTTTGTCAGTAACCACTTCACGAATTGTTCTGTAACAAATCTTTCCCTAAGCTTTTATCCTTCCCTTCTGTTCCTATTTGAAGATGGAAGGTAATCATTTGGCACTTTCCCCTTACCCAAAAAGGAATTTCTTCCCTGGAGTTAATATTTGTTCTGTTTTATATGAGTCCAGGTGATCAACTTTGTTTGTAAGATGTACATTTTATTTTTTTAATTTTTATATTTGCCCTCTCTGAATCTTCTAATTTTCCTATAAAAACTAAAAAAGTGCTATTAGAAATAATGTCCTACTAAATGCATGATATTAACAAAATGAAGAAAATTTAAAAATTATTATCGTCTCTGATACATCACACTTACCATAGTGCAGTGCAGCATCATGTTACTGGTTCAGTACAAGCCCTGAATCATGCTGATTCACTTTGCTCTAAATGTGCTTTTCTGATTAACTTTCTCTACGTGTTATTCATCCATTCTAAGTGTATCACTCTAAATGGTTGAATGCCATACTGTGATCTTTCAACATATAAGTGTTTTAAATCAGTGTGGTGAAGCCTTTCAATGCAAGAACACGAAACCTAGAAGCAAAGAAAAGAAATAATAAATATGTTCACAGTTTCAAATTTCTGTATCAGAAAAAGTCATAAAGTCAGTGACAAACTGAGAAAAATATGTGTACCATATATGAGAAAAGGCTAATGCCCTAAATACATACGAAGGATGCCTAAGTTTTCAAAAAATGCTACAGTCCAGTAGACAAATATATAAAGGAAGTTTATGGAGAAAGAAGGACAGATGGCTTTTAAACATTTAAAAAGATGTTCACCCTCACCTATAAGACAAATACAAATTTAAACTGTAATCACATCATTTTTCACTTATCAGATCATGAAGTTTGGAAGTGCATTGTGCTGACACTCTCACCATTATTGATATAAGCACATGTTGGTACAGTCTCCAGAGCACAGTTTGGCAGTATCTTTCAAAAACTGTAAATGTATGTAACCTTTGACCCATACTTGCACCTGGAAACATTTTTGCCAGGAAGCAAACATGTAAAAATACTGATTGAAGCATTGTCTGTCATTTTAAAAGATTAAAAACCATACAAATACCCAACAATAGCAGACTAGTTAAATTATGGAGTATTCATACAGAGGAATAGTTTGCAGCTATTAAGAAGAATAAAGTATAATAGGCCTAATATAGAGCTATTTCTAAGGTAGATAATTTAGAAGAAAAGAAAACAAGATGAAAAGTGTTTATAATTCTTTCATCATTTTTTAAATAAAAGGAAAGAAGAAATACATATATTCTCATTTAAAATATTTCTGGAAGCATACTTTACTGGAAATACTGGTTGTATCTGGAGAGGGGTCTATGGAATGAAAGACAGCAATGGGAACGAGACTTCCTTTATGCTGTCTACCGTTTCGTACTGTTCGATCTTTTTTTTACCATGTGTATATATTATCAATTCCTACTAACATGTAAAGATTATTTTTCTATTAGACTTTCCTTGTTAAGATCTATCATCACTTTATTATCAGCCTTGCATTGTGTTGGCTCACATGAGTCTGTGTTTTAGAAACTTTCTCTTTTTCTTTTTTTTGAGACGGAGTCTCGCTCTGTCGCCCAGCCTGGAGTGCAGTGGCCGGATCTCAGCTCAGTGCAAGCTCCGCCTCCCAGGTTTACGCCATTCTCCTGCCTCAGCCTCCGGAGTAGCTGGGACCACAGACGCCTGCCACCTCGCCGGGCTAGTTTTTTGTATTTTTTTAGTAGAGACGGGGTTTCACCGTGTTAGCCAGGATGGTCTCGATCTCCTGACCTCGTGATCCGCCCGTCTCGGCCTCCCAAAGTGCTGGGATTACAGGCTTGAGCCACCGCGCCCGGCCTTAGACACTTTCTTGATTAACTTTTATCTAGATGTTTTTCATCCATCTGGAATATGTTTTACAATTCTAAGCATATCAACCCTGAGCTATCGAATGTCTTATTTGACCTGCATTTCTCTAATGGAATAGACATTTTAAAGTTTTAAGAGTAAAATAGATATTAATTTAAAAATGATCACTGACTGGGCACAGAGGCTTACACCTATAATCCCAGTACTTTGAGACCAAGGTGGGTGGATTGCTTGAGCCCAGGAGTTCAAGGCTGGTCTGGTCAATGTAGTGAGACCCTGTCTCTGAAAAAAATTAAAATTAACCAGGCATAATGACTACTGAAGAGACTGAAGCAGAAGGATCACTTGACCCTGGGAGGTCAAGGCTACAGTGAGCTGTGATTGTACCACTGTACTCCAGCCTGGGCAACAGAGCAAGACTGCCTCAAAAAGAAAAAGATCATTTACAAAACCCTTTCCAATAAGACCGTTTTCAGTACTTAGAGGTTGTGATGCATTCTACTTTGTATTAATCTAAGGTTTTCCACAGAAAAAGTAACTACTTACCGATTATTTATTTTAATTGCAGCTCAGTGTGATTACAGTGCAGAGAAGAAAAGCAGCCTCCCTGATGAATCTGGAAAATATTTAAAAATATTCATAGTTCATTCACAGAAGTTTAGAGTTGGGAAAGCAGTTGGACTAGAAGTGTATTGAAATGGTAAAGCCTGCAGAGTATAATAGTTAAGGCTTGTGTTATTTTGCATAAGCATTGTTATTCTGTTTTGAGGGTTATTGGAAAACAGAGCAGTGACCACTTCCTGTAAGTAAAGAAAATATAATCCTATATTGAGCCTCAGTGGAGAATAAACCAGCCGAGAAGAACTCATTGCCTTCATCAACGTGTCTGTTTTTTAATTCCTCCTTTTTCCCTTGAAAGGCTATAATAATTTTCAAACTATGCAAATTTCTCTTTCATAAGAAAGAGTTTTTAAGAAAATTCTAGAATTTAATATTTCAGTTTCCAAGATTTGAAAATTTTACATCTAATTGTTACTTCTAACTCATTTTTAAAGTTCCTAAGTATCCATTTTATTATGAACTCATAAATGTAATAAATTGTGCACTTTCTAAAACAATGCTGTCATGTATTTTAATGTATGATTGTAGTGCTTCATTTTTAACTTACAGTTTTCAGTATTTATGAAACTTGATATTTAAGAATTTGGAAGAAGTTTTTTACATGTTACTTAAAGCAATACTAATCAAATGGAGATCTTAGGTGCTGAGACTGCATAACATTGAACTATTGAAGTCCTATTGATCTTCATAGATACATGTACCTATTCTCTGGTTTGAACTTAGTGCACCCTGGTTTCTGTTGGTTAAAGCAGAGAGGTTTGCATCTGGATAACCAATCAGGAGACTGCTGCAGTTGTCCAGAAAAGATAATGAGTTTGAGTTGAAGGTGACATGAAAACATTCATGTGTAGATATTCAACCATCAGTCAGAAATTTAGTACTGGTGCTAACAGTTAAGACAGTCATAGGAATCTTTTTTTATTATTATTATCGTATTTTAAGTTCTAGGGTAAATGTGCGGAAGGTGCAGGTTTGTTACGTAGGTATACATGTGCCATGGTGGATTGCTGCATCCATCAACCCGTTATCTACATTAGGTATTTCTCCTAATGCTGATCCTCCCCTACCCTTTCACCCCTCGGCAGGCCCCAGTGTGTGATGGGAGCCTTTTGTGTGGAGCTGAGAATTGAAGCTGTGGAAGTGGAAGAGCTACCCTTGGGGCCTTCCATGATGTGAATAGCAGTCTCTTCAGCCTCCTCCCACACTTTTCTTCCCCTCCATTTCTTGTGCTCTGACTTTGATGGCCTTCTTTACTTCCATCAATATATAATCCTCCCTCCCAATACAGAGTCTCTGCAGGTACCTTTTTTTTTTTTGAGACAGAGTCTTGCTCAATCACCCAGGCTGGAATACAGAGGCATGATCTCAGCTCACTGCAACCTCCGCCTCCCAGGTTCAAGCCATTCTCCTGCCTCAGCCTCCCAAGTAGCTGGGATTACAGGCACCCACCACCACACCCACTAATTTTTCTGTTTTTAATAGAGACGGGGTTTCACCGTCTTGGCAAGGCTGGTCTCGAACTCCTGACCTCAGGTGATCTGCCTGCCTTGGCCTCCCAAAGTGCTGGGATTTCAGGCCTCAGCCACCGTGTCTGGCATCTGCATGTACTTTTTTATTTATACACTTTTCAGATCTCTACTCAAATATCAGTTCCTCAGAGGCCTTCCCTAGCCTCAAAAAGATCCCCTTGTTATATTGCTCATAACAGTGCACTGTAGTTTTCCTTCAAAGCACTTATCAATGTTTGTAATTAACTCTTTTTGGAATATTTTCTTTCATATCATCTTCTCCCCAACGGAGTACAAGCTCTCTAAGAGTAAGACCACATGTATTCTCATTCATTTTATCCCTAGCACCCAATATAGTCCCTGGCACATGGAGGGTATTCAATAACTGCTTTTTCAACAACTGAGTTTTTAAGAACAGGACCTGAAGGAATGTCTTTATTTGTTGAACGAGCTCACGAAGATGAGTCATTATAGGAGACTAAATAGGAGCAATGAGAGGGTGATAACAAAGAGACTCCAACATGATAAACCACTCAAGGAAAGCACATGGTTGCTAGTATCAAATGCAATGATGAGACCAAATCATACCCATATGGCAGTTAAATGGTAATAAGATTGGAGGCACATAGCTTATTTTCATTTCTTAAAGAATTTTTCATTTGATTCTTTAAATTCCTTCCCAGGTCATTCACAGACTAATTTCCATGTTGTAAGAGTTATGTTCATATTCATATTTATAGAACATAGAATATATTTTTAGAAAATTTTAGGGATGTTAGAATTTTGTGTCTGACAAAAGTTTGAGACTAGAAGAAAGCGCTTCAGAAACTAACACTCTAGCAAATGGAATGTAAGTATTATATTATTATACGTTTTCAAAAAATCTAACTTTCCATATGTATTTTTCAAGGTGAAATTTCGGAATAGAGATACTTCCTCCAAACTTTGGCCTCAGGCAACTACTGTTGACATTCTGATAACCCATCTTCTCTTGGATCTCCTTGCGTACTTAGATATTCTCCAAGAGAAGAATAGGCTGCTAATATGCAGATAATATGCCTTTCTGACCTCTGTTGAATTTGAACAGGCTTAAGCTATGTTTAGCAACAGAACTAAACTTGATGGTTTTTTTCTTTTCAGAAAAGTTTGTTAATAATTTCCAATGTAGGCCAGTTGCGGTGGCTGAGGCCTGGAATCCCAGCACTTTGGGAGGCCAAGGCGGGTGGATCACGGGGTCAGGATATAGAGACCATCCTGGCTAACACGGTGAAACCCCATCTCTACTAAATATGCAAAAAATTAGGGCCTGGTGGCAGGCACCTGTAGTCCCAGCTACTCGGGAGGCTGAGGCAGGAGAATGGTGTGAACCCGGGAGGTGGAGCTTGCAGTAAGCTGAGATCGCACCACTGCACTGCAGCCTGGGTGACAGAGCGAGACTCCATCTCAAAAAAAATAATAACAATAATAATTTCCAATGTAAAAATGTAGTGGAGTTTTTAACACTTCTCATATAGGTCAGTCTTCATTTATAAATGATACAAACAATATCATTTATTCTGTGAACTGTATTTTACTATACAGGAGAAATGAGTAGGAAAGAGAGGTAAGAAGTGCATAGATCTGCTATTGAGGACAACACAGCTAGTTCATTTTATTTATTCATGTTTCTTGATTGTTTCTCCATGAAGAAGAAAGGAGATACGATTACCTCTTCTTCCCTTTGTATACAAATATGCAAACTAGGGCAGGCAACAATCTTCTAATTTCTTCTCTGGTGTGAGAATTATAACTACCCCCACACATGGGAAAACATTAGCAACAATTCAGTCACTCATTAAGTCTGCAAATATTAAATATTTCATAGCTACAGAGTCTTGCCAAACCAACTCTCAAATCAAGAAAGAGTGAAAAAACACTTTAAACATTTTACTATAAATTCTGTTCTTTAACCATAATGTCTTATATCATCTTTTTCAAAATAAATTTGTAATGAACTTTTTTGCAAAAATTTTTATCAAAAATAATTAAATTTGTCTAGTGATTACCTAAAACATACATATATACACATAAACATGTAGACAGAGAGATTGCAGTACCCTGAGGTTGCAAATAAAAACCTGTCCCTTACCATCCCTTAAACCTTAGAAAAATATGTGGCTTTGGGGACAAAGCCATATATTTATATGAGGAAGAAAAATATGCTTGGATAAAAAAAGTCATAGGACAGAAAGGCATCTTAAAAGAAATTTTTTACAACACTGGTATCCTCTAGCTCAAGAATTCACCGCAAAACACTCACACGTGTTCCACGTTCTCATAGGTGCCCCCCATGTGTGGTATTTGCCTATGTGTAAGCAGACAACTTACTAGATCTCCAGAGAATAGATATGGCTTCAAACTATGTACCCTTTGTCTTCTCCCTACCCCAAGAAGATTCTGAAACATAGTTTCTTAGGAAATCATGCTTAGAGGGTCACTGTAGTTAGTGATTCATTGAAATATACATATGTAATATTTTTCAGTGTTTAGGATGAGGAAAAAATATGAATTACTATTCTATAGTTTATTCTATAGCTATTCTGTAGAACTTACTCCATAGTTTACACTTCCATTAATGCAGCTTGAAATTATATTAGCTTTTTTGGAGGGAAAGTTGAATCACATTGTTGGACAGATATTGAGCATGTTGTCAACTAAAATCCTAAGTCTTTTTCAAAGGTTTTGTTGCTAAGCCAAATCTTTGCCTAAATACAAGACTAGTTACTTATCCCTATTAAATTTAATTAAATTATTAGAAACTGCTGAGGTCATTTCAGCTCCTAATTCTGTTAACTCGTTTGATAGCTCTACAATAGGGGCCATGTCTGTCTTTGTTTACTGCTATATTTCTTGCACCACAGACAATTTTTGATTTACAGTAAATGCTAGCCACACATTTGATAAACATGCTACCCATATTTTCATTTGAACCATTGAAAAAAAGAAGAGAAACAGACAGATTGAAATATAGACAGTCTCAGAGCATACCGAGCACCACCTCCCTTAAATGTGTAACTGATCAGCACATGTCAGATGTAGTAATTCAACCTGGTTTTAATCTGGCCCATATGGCTGCTTGTGCACTATCATAAGAACATCAAGAAAGATCCAGCCTTCTGTCAAGCAAAAGTTCATTTATGCCACACTAGTCATATTCTCCAGATGTAATCCAGTAATCCTGTCCAAAATGAAAAGTAAGTTAGCCTTCTTAGTAAATCCATGTAGCATCCTAGTGATCACAGCAGGTTCCTTTTATGTTTGTTAAAACTCTTCAGTTCATTTGATAAGGCATTATGGAAGTTTTCATTCAATGTTTTCATTCTATGGCAGCACAGTCCTTTTATCAATGAAAAAGCTATCAGAGCATAATATAAAGTATAAGGAAACCTTTAATATTTATATCTAGGAGGATTAAAAGTGAGACGATCTTTCATTTAAACTACTCTATGGGATAAAGGAGAATAAGAGAAGTTATAAGCATATTTCTTCAAATAACTAAAACAATCCATTGGAGAGTTTCTCTGGATTATGGTAACATGCTTATGTGTATTAATAATGTCTATTTGTTGAGCATCTGTCATATGCTATGCATCATGCTAACATTTTGCATTATTATCTCATATAGTCCGACAGCCCTTCTAGGTAGGTGTTATTTCCTTTCCAAAGAGATGAGGTATAGTCAAAGTTAAGTCATTTGCTCGGGGTCACATAGCTGGCAGGTGGCACAGCTGGATTTCAGACCAGATCTGGTCAACACTAGAATTGTACTGTTGTGCAACATTGTATCTTTAGAGTTTGAGGAATCTATAATTTTGACACCTCTCCCATTTGCTGACAGTGATTCAAAAATAACCTTTATAGGTTCTCCAAGTGTCATGGGATGTAATTCATCTGGGTTAGGAGGCTTGAACTACTGTAAACATCTAGATGCTGTCATATAAGTGCTTCACACATTCTAGACTTCAAGTGACCCTCATGATTTTACCTGTGTCCACTCTGTCCTTGCAGTTCAAGGATCAGCATTCTTGATTGAATATATAGATGCCAAATAGGTTTCGAAAAATTGTACTTCCACTTTTTCATTCATCAACCTTAAAACAAGTCTGAGCTATGAGCCTCTTTTTTTGTTTTAATTCCTTCTCTGACTGGCACTACCCAAAAAGCTCTTTTGGTTTTCAGATGATGTATATATACCTAAAAACTTGCTACAAAAAAGTATCTTCATATCGAGTGGTATTTGGTGAATTTTTCAGACCTGAAAAGAAATTGGCCACAACCTAAATGTAAGTAGTAGAAAAAAATAGATGGAAGCAAAGGAAGTTATAGTAATTAGCTTAATACCTCCTTTGCAAGTTTCCAGATTTCTTCAATGAGTGATGACAGTTTCACCAATTTTAATCGACCAAAAAAATGTTAAATTGTGTTTAGTTATTGTAAAGTGATATAATGTATAATTGCCTTTCAGAGTGTGATATTTTAAAGCATGGAGTTTGAAAGGTATTTACTTAGAGTACTTGAGACTAGTTGAGGCAAAGATTTCATCACAAGCATTTGATATAAAAAAGAGAAGCTCCAAGGATGGAACTGAATTAGAGCCAGAATTGGTGGGAAAAAGGAGAAAAGCTCTCTTTGAAACTGTGTTGCATGGGAAGGGAAACACCAGAGAAAAAGATTTGCTTCATAAAGAAATTGTTTTACACTGGTCATAATCCTGAAGTTAGAACTATCATCCAGATTAGTGAGTAAAATAATCACATTAACCCATAATTATAAATGTAATTTTTAAAACTCAGCCATATGTAAGCCAAGTAGTAGTGAGAATATCAGGACACATTGGCGATACATTAGGAATGACAACACACATTATTTTTATCTTTGCTACTTAATTCAGCATTGCTTATTCATTTGTAAAAATAACTGGATTTATTATACTTTATATTACAAAAATGCTGACTTGGAGGTTTTACATAGCTTTAATTTAGTGTTAAGATATTAGTTCTCAACATCAAGAAACTATGTGATTTTAAATAATTCTGTAACTTTCCAAGCAGTGTTAGGATGTAGAGAGAATTCAGTTATTCCTTTTATTCTTTGATAGCAGTGTTGTTTTCTTCGATCACATATACATATATTTGATCTGTAAATATGTTTGTTTGTATGTATGTGTGTCACATAAATATGCATGTGACTAAATTCCATTCTTCCTAGAATAAGGCAGGAACTAACTGACCATTAGCAGACTATCCTGCTCATTATCTATTAGGTTATACTCAGTCTTTTAACCAGTGCATTAACATGTTTTAACCAAGTTTATTGGCTTTACAAATAAATTTAACTTTACCAATTCATGTAACTTAAGTTTACACAAGTAGTCCTCAGTATACTCAAAAATATGCGAACTACTTTGTGTTAACTTTTTTTTTTTTTGAGACCGAGTCTCACTCTGTCACCTAGGCTGGAGTGCAGTGGCGTGATTTCAGTTCACTGCAACCTCCACCTCCCAGGTCCAAGCAGTTCTCTTGCATCAGCCTCTTGAGTAGGTAGGATTACAGGCGCACGCCACCACACCTGGCTAATTTTTTGTATTTTTAGTAGATACAGGGTTTCACCATATGGGTCAGGCTGTTCTCAAACTCCTGACCTCGGGATCCTCCCACCTCAGCCTCCCAAAGTGCTGGGATTACAGGCATGAGCCACCGCTCCCGGCGTGTGTGAACTATTTTTATATTCTGAGAGGCAGTACAGCCTACAGGTCTCAATCCCAGACGGGCTGGGATTGAATCCCGGATCTACCCCTACTGACCTTGAGCAAATTACTTAATTTCTCTGTGCCTCAGTTTCCTCATCTGCAAATTGGAGATAATAGTGCCTACTTCACATTATAAGGATTAAACTAATTAACATAATACATACCAGTGCTTGCCACTTGATAAACCTTTGTAATTATCTGCAGAAGTCCAGAGGTTTCCCCAAAGGCTATGTCGAATGACAAAATCAGCTTTTATTTCAGAAGTTATCACTATGGAGATACCGTTGGCAAGACTTCAGCCAAATGCTGGAGAGATTAATTTCAGTAAGATTTGTGTCAAGGAAACCAGATAAGAGGCTGCTTCAGTAATCCAGGCAAAAAATGAAGAGGCCTGAATTATATAGCAAATGGTGGTGGGATCCAAAGCAAAAAATATCAAGGCAGTATTAAATATAATGCACAGGCCTTGATCACTATTTGGCTGTGAGAGCTGAAGAATTCATAAAGGACTCCCAGGTTTCAGTCTAGGAGGACATTCTCTAAAACAGGATATAGAAAGAGGTCCAAAATCTCAAGTACCTGTATACATCCAAGAGGGGATGCCCAATAAGCAATCTCTTCACACTCCAGAAAAGCTGGATTGCAGAGATGCCAAACTGAGTAAGTAGTACAGGGAACAGTTGAAGTCAAGGAAGTAGGTAACATTGGATTTGCATTTATCCTCTTTTTCAATGACCAGGCAATCAAAGCCTACCTCAGACTAGAACACGTCATCTAATGCAGTTCTGAGCATTAAAGGGAAATCATTGAAGATTTCAACCTCGAAGTTAATTGTGAAGTTTGTTGCAGATGGCTAATGCTTCAAAGGTAGAAATTGTTTTCTCAGTGATTTGGGTGAAAACATGAACATGAGTCCCTGGTGCTACATTTGCCATCACAGATTGCAAAAACTGCCAATGATAGGCCCTTCCTTTGGCTCCTGGGGACTTAATTTCCCTAGGGAACTATTGTGGTTATCCAACTTTAAGACCTTGTAGGAAGAATCAGTTATTTCTCTCAGGGGTCTTACTCAGAGCAAGCAATATGGAAGTAAACAGTCACTAAGGAGAAACAAGAAATAACCTTTTAGCAAAATGTACGAATATTTTCTTTTTAACTACCCAAATCCTTACAAAAATTATAAATTAGACTAAGATAGCTATCCTGTTTTGGATCCTAATCATTATAATCTACATGAGAATACATAATTCACACCAGTTTTGCTGTTCCCAACATAAAGAAAAAGGTGCATTTCACTATATGCTAATTTCTGCATGTAGTGGATGTACAAAAGATTGTTTCAGGCAGGGAGAACTCAAAACTAGAAACAAGAATGAGTGTAGGCCCAGTTCTGCCAGTACCTACTGCTGCGATCTTGGCCAAGTCTTAAGGTGTATAATGCAGATAATCTACTTTTTTGCCCTATTGTCCCAGAGTTCTGTGATCAAAAGAAAGCATTTAATGAAACTGCTCTTCGAAAAATTATTTTTAAAACTATTTAAAGGTTGTATTATAAATACAACCTTCCCATCATTCAGGAATATTTTTTCACCTCTGAAAGCTCATTAGTTAAAATAATATTGCAAATATCAGTGTCTTGTTCCTAATAAAAATAATAGCCTACCACTTACTAAATGCCTAATATATGGTCTCTGTAAGGTGCTCAATGGACTTGCTTTAAATAATCACAACTACTTCGGTATCTAAGATACTAAGATGTTATCCTCTTTCTGGGAAAATTGAGGCTTAAAACGGTTAAGTGACTTGACCAATGTCACGTGCCTGGTAAACTATAGTTTAGCCTTTAAATACAGTTCTCTCTGACCCTGAAGTCTATGTTGTTTCAACGATTCTATGTTTTCAGATCCAAAACTGTATTCTGGAAAGAACTCCAGGTGAGGAAAACTAAAACCAAACCGTTATTTTTCAGTTCCACCATCAGAGTTGTGCCAGAAAGCAGCACAGTGAATCTATGCTCTGCACCATCTTGATATGTTCTCTACAGTTCTCATTCCTGATTTAAATTGGGAGACAGTAAACAACTGATTCAGGACTGCTAAGTCATACATACCTTTAAATATTTAGCAAAAGCAGATTTCAAAAGACACTTAAAATGTATTGCAAAATGTACAGCATTTATTCACATACAGACAAAAAGGCACAATTCTACTAAATAGTTCAACAAAAAAATACAGCTGTCCTCAACTAGTTTTATAAATACTTTCAAAAAGGGGGTAGAAATAAATACAGGATTGGGTCATGTAATATAAAATAGTCATCTCTACATATACTTTAATTTGATTTTTAACTCTTCATGCACCTTTTTTTTTTTCAATTTTAGCTGAATGGACACCAAGCTAGGCACATAGTGAAAAATCCTCTGTACAAGGTTACAAATGTAATGACAAGTTTGTCCATTTCAAAATAATTAAGATTTGTACACAACACATAAAACCCTTCATTTAGATCTTGTGTTTAAAACCTAACAAAATGACATTCCAGGCAACTTTACAAAAGTTTAACTAGCCTACATTTTGACATAATACATTAATCATAATCAAAGATATTTCTTGGTCAGGATGCACAAGGAAAGATAAAGCTTAAAAAAAAATGCAAATGGTTCCATACTAATAGAATGCAAGTGGGTGTTTGGGCTGGTTGCTGCTTATGGCCACCTCATACAGAGTTCCCAGCATGACATGAAACTAATTCACAAAGCTATCATTATACTGTCAGAGAAACCGTGCTCTATACCATTTGCATTTCGAAGCAGGAATAAAAAGTGTGGGCTTTTTATTTTTGTGTGTTTTGTTTTTGTGTGGGGTTTTTTTTTTTTAATATTTTTTGTTTTGTTTTTGTTTTGTTTTTTGGTTCAGCATAACTTGGAACATTTGAAAGCTTTTCAACCTAAATGTGGGGAAAAAACAGGTAAGGCATTATTTTTGCACAAAACTAGCATTCCTAATAGTGCAAATGAATCTGATACCTCTTAAAATGGTGAGAGGTGATACTATTAATTTAGATTTTCTTTCTATGGCTTGACAAATTATCCCTCTATAAATTCTACTCTCACCCAGAGCTGTTGCTGTAGTCAAAAGATAACTGTAGATAAAGTCCAACCTTCTCCTGTATCCAGCAAAAGGTTTTTGCTCATATGCAAAAAAAATCTAATTTTTAAATTATGCTACAAGTGAATATACAACTTGGATTCATAAGAACCTTCTATTATCTGTAGCAACAAGCTGATCTGGACAGCAGTCTTTCAAAATGAGCCCCATAGCTCAAAAATAGTCGGTCAGTCTAAAAACCTGCGTCATTCTTTCCCCTCCCCTGAATTAGCTACTAAAATCACTTCAAAAGTTAAGACTTGGTTTGAAAATGTCATACATACAATAGGGATGCATCAGATCTACTATTTGATCATCTGATAAAACTTGCATAGCAAGATGGAATTCAATAAGCCTTTTCTGTTGTTGACAATCATCTGGAAGACTTGAAAGTTAACTGCAGAACTCAAAGCACTATTCATTAAGTATCATAATGTCCCTGCCATATGGAAACAGATGTATAAATGAATCAGGAATCTGAATACTGGTATTAACAAACTAAAGATAATTTAGGGGAAGTCGGGCTTGTTCCAAAGGCCCATAGTTCTGTATCTCATTGCTATTTAAACTTTCCTTCCTTAAGTTTGATTCACAACCACATTGAATTCCAAAGAAAATTAACAGGACCTAAACACTATCCACTGTCTTAATACATATGCACTACAGTGAGTGCAAAAACAAAACATTGTACTCAAATTTAATGCTAAATTTATTATTGCTGATAACTTACTAGTTATTGCCATTTGCAATTAGAAAGTCCAAGTTACAAATTAGAGTTTAGAACTCTGACTACAGAAAACCTATTCAAGGGTACACTTCAGTCTCTTTCCTGTATAACCTTGGTCAATAGTAAGAGCTTATCGCAACTTATTGCCTTTCTGTTGTTTTTAAAATATAACCTATTTCGCTTTTTCTCTTTTTTCCTTTTTCTTTTTTTTTCTTTTTTTTTTTTTTTTTTTTTTTTTTCGTTTTTCTTAAGGAATCCGTTCATGTTGGAAGCCCGGATTCCCTGACATATGCACTAGTGGTTGGCTCTGGGAAGTAAGAGTCACCAGAGTCTGGAAGTTCTTCACTTGAACTTGAGTAGCCATTGTACTATTGGAAGCCAGATGGCCAGGTATTGGCAATGGCCAGGGAAATCCCAAGCTGGCTCAAGAGCCAGTGGTTAGGGAAGAAGAAGGTCACGTGGACTGGTAAAAATTGTACTTCAACTGCCCTTATTCATAGATACAACTTTCCTAACAGTCTCACTCTCAACCAGTCCCATATCCACAACCCACTCACAGGCTTCAAGCAGCAGGACCTTGCTGTATTACCCTAAATCTCCACATTGCAGCAGCTCTACCCTGTCCCCTCAGCTCCTTCAATAATGACCTTTTAAAAATTCTCTTCCCTGACTGCTATATTTACACATAAATTTCCTAGTGTTACTGAGGCTTCAGAGCTGCTGCCTGTGTACTATAATGCAACAAAAATAGCCTTGAGGGCCAAATATAAATATGATTTCAAGATCTACCACAGTCCTAGAAAATAAACTTTATGGGCTATGAATGGTACCATGAGGGTTTCTCAAGAACCATATCTGGTTCCCTATATTCAGGTAACCACGAGTTTGTGCTTTGGGAAGAATGCAGAGGGCTATAAAAATTCACGACGCTTATTTAAGCCTTGCCTTCTTTAAAACTTATTTCGTTCTTATTTTAGTGTTTAGTTCAGGTTCTAGTCTTAGCAGTGTCTTACGGTTACAATCTACTCTTCTGTTTCCTCAACAAGTTGCAAATAACACAAACTTCTCACAAAAATGATTTTAAAATGACTCTGGAAAAAAATTAATCTGAATTGCAAGTAAATGTGTTTGTGTAGCTCAGGATTAATGGGTTTCTGCTTCTCCCTCCATCAGAGGTCTCCTCTAGCACACCCAATGACAAGCCCAAAGGGCTTCCATGTCATCTCTGTTGCATCAAGAAGCCAAGATGCTTCTCCTGATAATGTCTGTCCTCCTGCTGATAGTGCTGCTGGTGTGTATACATTTCTTTTCTGATGCCTCACTCTCTGAGTCACTCATTTCCACATCGGGGACATACCCGTCATTCTCATTGTCGGATTTTAATTTGCTTTTTGCCCTTTCCTTGGCTGGAACTCGGCCTAAGCCCAAATATGGGAAGTCTGAGTGCTGGTGGCAGGCCCCATCGTGGGCCTCTCCCTGCTGCTGCCGTTCCCCCTTCTTTGGAATCCGGAATCCTCCCCAGTTTTTCACTGGGCTGGCAGGTGTTGTAGGCACTTTGACTGCAGTCTGATTATAGTTTACTTTGATTAGGGAGCCATTGCACTTGGGCACTATCTCCTTCCTTGTGCCAGGTGCTGACTGCCCCACTCCAGGGGAGGTGGCAGCTCTTGTGTTGTCCAGATGCCTCTGGGACACATCTGTGGACCTGAGAGGCTTGTGACTCTGTTTAAAAGATTTGTCCTTTAAGTCTCCTTTAATGAGATCACAATGAAAACGATTGTCTCTTCTTTTCCCGTGGTCTGGCATCACCACACCATTTTTCTGTTGTGCTGATATGAGACGTGCTTCTGCAAAAGTCTTTTCCAAACCCAAAAAGCTCTCTGGGACCACCGTCCCCTCCCTTCTACCACAGAGGTCTGGCTGCTTCAGCAGGGTTTTGCCTTCCCTTCCAGTGCTATTCTGCAAAGGATCTCGCTTATGGGGCTTTTTCAGCGAATGAACCAAGGAAGTACCCATTTGTTTTCTGAAGAATGCAGAATGCCACTTCAAGTCCTCTATCTTGGGAGCATCAGGGCCCACAGAAGGACTGTTAAACAAAAGCATGTTTTCCAGTGAGGAGGAGGAGCAGGAAGAAGAAGGCACACCTATAAACAAAACCACAAATAAAGAAAAATTACAACAGAAGCAAATCCTTAAGAATAAAATTGTAGACCCTCAGTGTGGCCCAATTTATGTGAACTCCCCACCCAACAACACAACACTTATACCACCAAGTTTGTACAAATTTGGTTTTTATAGTGAAGAGATGACCTGCCTTGAGAATCTCCATTCAATCTGCAGGCTCAATATGCAACATTTTCTGAAACAGCTGAAGCTCACATAATTTTTCAAAAAACTGTACCTCCTCAAATAAATACATGTTCCTCTGAACAAAATAACTGATATGATTTTCAGAGGGGATTCCATGCAGAACCCCAAAAAGCACCCTAAAGGGTTTCAACTGCATTACTCAACAGCATCAGGTGGTTGATGGCTGCCTCTACTCCCTCTACCTGGTTACAGACCAGCAACTGCACCGCGCTCCTCCACGGTCCAGTCTTCTGCCTCCAGTAGGAGACTGAGAGTACCCCAAAAGCAGGGTCCGGGGCTTCTATCTCTAAGTGTCTATACCCTCACAGGGTTATTATGAGGACAAATACATGTAAACATGTGAAATGAATAAAGGAAATGTTTAAAATAATTTTTTTTTTTTTTTTTTTGAGACAGAGTCTTGCACTGTTGCCCAGGCTAGAGTGCGGTGGAGCGATCTCGGCTCACTGCAAGCTCCGCCTCCCGGGTTCACGCCATTCTCCTGCCCCAGCCTCAGAGTAGCTGGGACTACAGGTGCCCACTACCACGCCTGGCTAATTTTTTTGTACTTTTTTAGTAGAGACAGGGTTTCACCATATTAGCCAGGATGGTCTCGATTCCCTGACCTTGTGATCTGCCCGCCTCGGCCTCCCAAAGTGCTGGGATTACAGGCGCGAGCCACCGTGCCTGGCCTTAAAATAATTCTTGACACATAGTAAGTGTTCCAAAAAATATTCATTATTACGTGCAAAATACATTTGTGGGATTCAACTGAATTGTCATTCAACTGGAAGTAAGTTAAATTGATGTTTTTCAAATTTTTTTGATGCAAATCACAGTGACTAAATTCCACCGCATGACCTAGTAAGAGTTCACATTTCACGAAATAATATTAACCCTCATCACTTGATAATACACTCTGACATTTCCTATTATACTTTACTTGTTTTTAATGCTGGTCATGATCCACTGAATTCATCTCACAACCCACTAATGAGTTGTTACCCCTAGTGGGTGAATTCATTAGAGTTTGTCATAAAGACCACGATTCTACACCAGCCTCAAGAACATCTAGAAAGAGCAGTTCTCATATTTTCTGTCTCCCAAAAGATATGAACCACCAAGAAAACAAGGTTCAGCCCCAGGGTATGAGACAGGAGGCCATATGAGAACCTAGGCTCACCAGACACAGACACTGCGAGCAAATGAAACATAGCTAGCGACTCAGAACACAGAGCCGTCATGACCACAGGATGAGGTATTTCACAACCTGCTGGTTTGGAAATGCTGCTTTCTCAAGAATCAATCATTAGAATCAACCTTCACATCACACTGAATATATTTCTTTTACTCAATCTGCCACGGGAAAAGAGAATGGTAAGAAGAGGCTAACATTTTCTGAACTCTGATTTCTATCTCCTTAACTGTAACCCATGTCTCTAGATAGCCTCCAACTCATGACCCCCCCATAAGCACTTGTTGCCACTGAGGACTCAGCCAAATGACCCTACCCATCTCAGAATCACACAGTTTAAACCACGGACCCTAAATGACACATAAATCATGACCATCTGCTCTACTTCAGGCAGGAGACAGCCTTTAGGCATGAATAAGAACACAACTGAAGCCTAGGACTGGAAAAAGAAAAAAAAGCACCCTAAAGGGTTTCAACTGCATTACTCAACAGCATCCTACAGGAAGATAAATGTTTTCAACTGATCATACCTATGGTTGTTATCTCAGAATGAAAGGAGGATTTGTTTTCCTTTTCTGAAATAGTAGGATTTCTGAATGAAGATCTACATTACAGCTCTGTTACCACGAAACTACTCCCAGCCTTATTAAGAATATCATTCGCTCACCCAGTAAAAACCTCAGCCATGAAATGCAAAAACCTGCCTGCAATATCCATGAGAAATAACTCAAATGAAACCAGATGAAAATGCTCTTTATGGCTTATTTTTACAGGGAATCACTCATTACATAATGACTTAAGAGTTGCAGAAAGCCCTCCAGTGGCACAACTCCACAGGCACAACTTGCATCAGTGATCCCAGCTCAGCATTTGCTGCCGTAGGCTCGGTGATCTGCACCAGACAGTCTTCCAAGGGAGTTAAACAGATCTCATTTATTTGTATTCAGGTAGGAATCATGAAGAGAGAGCTCACCTTAGGGAGTCTGAATCGAACTACTTTTACATATGACACCCTACTTAGAAAATTTATTTTTAAAATCTTAAACTCCAAGTTCCAGCTAATAATATACACTTGATTCACCTGGAAAATAATCTTGGGAAGAAAATATAGAGGATGTCAATAAGTTATTGCATTCAAACTATGTAACACTTCAAGAACATCATTTAAACCTCCCTAAACCGTTTTTTATTTCTTCAGATGACCCAGCTCCCTCTAGTCGCACATAATTGGTTAGAGAAACCAGAATTTGGATTTCAACGCAACAGGTTATAACAACTTCTTTGTTGTCTCTGTGCACCGTAATAATCTAGATGGAGTGACAAAAAGCCACAAATGCACAAAAACAAGAGTAAATCAACTATGATTGCACAACGCAAGCACCAAGAATGGTGCTGCTATAACTTTAAAGGGCAGTCCAAGGCAGGAGAGAGACGCTGACTATCTTCCAATGAAGTCCAGTCTAAGACCTACCTGTTCCGTGGGTCCCTAATTCTGCCTGATCCACACTCAGCAGCTCTCCTTCTCTGAAATCGTTATACTACCTACTTTTGGGGGCTTATGATCACAGAATGTAGTCAAACACACTTAAGGGGTCTTGATTCTAAAAGAAACTTTAAGATCAACGGAATCTCACAGAAGTTAAACAACCTGCCCAACTTGATCTTTGCCCTCGATCTCCAAGTAACTGATGTGTTCTCCAGAGTAGAGGAAGTATATACCCTAGTTTTCTTTGTCTGTTTGCCTAGCCCAGGGCAATATAAAATAGAAGACACTAAATAAATATTTGGTGTGCAATCTCAGAAATATTCAACAACCCATCTACACCAAAAAAGCCTACTGTGAACGTTATCTAAAAATGAACTGTCTTGAGTACAGTCTTGAGATATTTACCATATTTACCACGTTACACATAGAGCCCAAGGCTGAATATAAACCTGTTAGGTACCCCCATGATGTGTTGTACCAAGTACTGTGTCATCTATAAGTCACTGTTTCATTTTAGTCTCTCAATTCCAAGAGGTAGCTTGAGATATCCCCATTTTGCACATGAAGAAACTGGGACGACTCAAAGACTTTCATGTGTTTGCTCAGTAAGCAGAGAACATAGGATTCCACCCATATTTATAGAGGGCAAATTCATAGCTTTTTCCCTTAAACATAATGCCTCAAATTAAAGACTGCCTTTAAATATGAACGTCGGCCGGGCGCGGTGGCTCAAGCCTGTAATCCCAGCACTTTGGGAGGCCGAGACGGGCGGATCACGAGGTCAGGAGATCGAGACCGTCCTGGCTAACACGGTGAAACCCCGTCTCTACTAAAAATACAAAAACTAGCCGGGCGAGGTGGCGGGCGCCTATAGTCCCAGCTACTAGGGAGGCTGAGGCAGGAGAATGGCGGTAAACCCAGGAGGCAGAGCTTGCAGTGAGCTGAGATCCGGCCACTGCACTCCAGTCCGGGCGACAGAGCCAGACTCCGTCTCAAAAAAAAATAAAAATAAAAATAAAAATAAATAAATAAATAAATAAATAAATAAATATGAACGTCTATGCTTCTTAAATTCTTCTATAAGAAAATTAAGAAATCATTATTTCTTCCTCAACAGTGTTAAAGCTTACAAACTCCTGCCCTATACTTTGACCTACCAGGGCTTAATGCATACCTGAAACTCTTTCTTGCTCCAAAAGCTTAGTGTAAAGATTGAATATCTGTTCCTGGACTTTGCACACAGACCGTTTAATCTTTTCCCTGCGGGTCACCATGTAAGTGAGGTTCCGAACCTAGAATGTAGAGAATAAAGATTCTAAGTAAGCAATACAGTATAACAGTACTTTGGTGCTTTTTAAATTTCTTTACCTAAGAGAAATTACTACTACTAGGGCCTTGACAGATACTTGAAATCAATATGTACTTTAAACATTTCATCCAATCTCTAATCTCATTTTGGTAAGAAGGATTCCACATATACCCCTGAACATAGGCAGCAGCAACACTGAAGAGGGCTGGGGACCCACCGGAGTGGGAGGGACACCTAGAGAACTGGTACAAAAGTCCTGCCTCCTCCACCACACCTAACCCATCCTGGCACAGAGGCCATTGGTGTCCAAGTCAAAACTTGCAACCTCTTGCCAGTCTTTGCTTATTATTGCGTCAATATCTTATATTACTTGGATGGCCAATGGCTTTAAAGCAGCTCAGAAGCCACTTCCGCTGCACTTTATCAACTGTCTTCTGAAGGCTGAACTAGGTCAACATGGGGCCAAGGGTCATCAAAGTGGAGCCCCCTGCACCAGGCCCACTGGAAGACCAAATGGTTACCAAGAATCCTAGTGAATGTCTTTGTCAACTGCACACTGAACTCACTGAAAGGCCTGGAGTTAGCAGGTAGCTTATGGGTTGCTATGAGGTGTGCAAATGCCTAGGAAACTTCCAGCTTTGCCAATGATTTGCTGGTTAGACATCTCCAGTCCAGTTCTTTGTATCATCACTTGAAAAACTGGTATTGCCCTCTCCTGATTCGCTTGTAACTGAAAAGACTCAGTACTAAGAGTTGACTCTACTTCCTATCTGATGTACGACTGCTTTGGATCACATAACCCTAACGTATGCTCAGTAATCAGCATTCAGATTTGTTCCCCACCTGTCATCACTCAATACACAAAATTTAAAGAATTAGTCTCTAAACTCCCTTAATCCTTCAGTCCTAAAATCTATTGGTCAACCTGATTAGATTACATGGGCCTGAAAACACAGATGTCAGACACAGCACACCAAATACACAATTAAACCCTTCTTCAGGAATATGTGGACGAGACCTCCTAAGTAATCTCAGTGGCAGGAGTGGTTGCATGTCTTTATCTGACCACATCTTTCCCATTAGCTCCTACAGGCATGCCTTCACTTTCCTAAAAAATCCCATTATGATCAAACTCTTCCCCTGCCACCTTTATAATTTTTTCCTCATAAACTCAATAAAGTAGTATCACCCTAGTTTAAGTGAAAAAAGTCCAAAGGTCACCAACCTTTTCTTTTGGTAGTGAGGACAGCAACAAGCATCAACAAGCCTTGTGAAGACACAAAAGATTTTGCACTCTGGTGTAGAGTCTAAGTGTAGACTAAACCCTAACAATTCCAGTTGTGCTAAAGGCAGTCTCATTTGCAAAAGGACATGAAGCATGTAGAGAGACCGAACACAGACTTTCCCATTTGCATCATAGTAAAATCTCCTGGCCTAAACAGGAAAATGCCAAGTCAGGCTTCTCCTGCCCCTAACCAATTCACTTTCAGGATCTTCCCATCTTTTTTTCTGTATCAATCCCTTATGTCACTAACATTTCCTGTCTTATTTTAAAATTAAAGAATTGAGAATAAAGACACTCTCCCTGTCTCACAGTAAATATTACACGGATGTCAATCAGCCTAGTTAAGGTAGTCTCTTTCCTTTTCTGACAGCTGCACACCCTCAATCCAAGAAGCAGTGTCCTTTATAGAAATTCTCACCAACTTGGGAATGGAAGTGGTTAACAGACTACTCTCTTTGATAATATTGTTCTATCCAGGGGAGATTAAGAGTGAAGCTCAAGAAAGAGGGGCCAGACCTAGATCCATAGCAGATTCAAAACTTCTAGGAAACAGAACCGTTTTGACATTAACAAGGAATCTCACTCCTGGAAATAGAAAATGGAAACAAATTCTGACATGTTAGCAGCAGACAGGTTGCTCTCCTATTCCAATCAGATGTGTAACGGAGACACATCTCTCTTACTTGAAATTATCCTTGAAAATGGAAAACGGGGAAGCCAGGGAATTTGAACTTTGTGTATTATTCAAATTTAATTTTGGTAGCTTTGACCAAACCATGGCTGCTACATAGAAAAATCCCACTCCTATTCCTCATGATCTCTGATGGGAAATATCTAAAAGTAAACCCAAAAAGCAAAGGGCATGGTTTTCAATTGGAACAAACCAGCCCTAACTCCACTTTATAGTAGTGAGGACTCTAAACCTGACTTCCCTTATGCATAAAGCTCCCTGTAGGACAACGCTCAGCAACCTCCACCTGCAGAGCTGGACTGATGCTCTCCCATCCTCAAAACACATCCAACTTGTCCCTTCCTGCACCCACTGCACCCGCTGCACCCGCTCCACCAAGCTCCCTCCCCTGCTTTCTCTTCTCCCAACTGCCTGCAAGGAGGTATCTGAAAAAAATCATTTAAACCATCTCCAGGTGCACTCTCACACCACCTTAAACCTGATCATCACTTTCCCCTAAAGCAGTGTCCCTAAACAGGGGGTACCCACAAAACAGAACCACCCTCTGGAGGTGGGGCCCATGACTTTGCCTTCCTAAGTTTCCGGGTCAGGCACAACACCCTGAGGACCACTGCTCTAAGAAACCCAAAAGTGGTTTCAGCGTGTTTTCTTGAATCCAAAACTGTTTGCAGCACTGAAGTTCAACGTGCCTTTATTTTTTTCAGGGGACACTGCAGACACTACCAGATTTTCAAAGGTGACCATTTCCACTGAGTGACTACAGGACTGCCCCCAGGACTTGGCCACTTTCCGTAATGCTAGCCAGAGTGCAGTGGTAGCATGTCTTTATCTAAATAAATAGTCATTTGCTGAACTCACGTTTACTGCATATTTTAGGGGAAACGAATGAGAGTGAAGTGGCAGCCTTGGGAATGACATGGCTACCCACCACATCAGCAACTTTGTCTTCTTAAAGTTGTGTGCTCCCAAGCGCTCCTGAAATCTACTCCTGTCACCTAACTTCCAGATCCAGAACTGGTACCCAGGTGTGCAATGCCCCGAGGTGTGTGTTTGAAGGAAGAGCAGTCACCATAATCACTCAGTTGTCTGCATTTCTAATTATGGCCACTCATTTGTCAGTCTGAGAATGATCATATGCCTTGATTGTAGTCACATGTATTAAATGATTTTTGAGGATCTGCTACAAACTGATATTGTGTGAATTAAATAGAAAACTAACTTACTTGAGAAAACAAGTTGGTAGTGATTTTTTTTTATTGTCACCCCTGCCCTGATACACTTACTGTTTACAATTACAAATAACTGTGCAACTCTCTGGGCAAGGCAAAAATTTCAATTTTTTAATGCCTTCACCATCACAGGCATCATGGCAAATTTGGGGTAGCGTATTTTTTTCAGGACAATAAGCCCATTTTAAACTGAGTCTAAGGCTGGGTGCAGTGGCTCACACCTGTAATCCCAACACTCTGGGAGGCCACAGCGGGTGGATCACTTGAGGTCAGGAGTTCAAGACCAACCTGACCAACATGGTGAAACCCTGTCTCTACCAAAAATACAAAAATTAGCCAGGCATGGTGATGCATGCCTGTAATCCCAGCTACTCATGAGGCTGAGGCAGGAGAATCACTTGAACCCGGGAGGCAGAGGCTGCAGTGAGCTGAGATCATGCCACTTTGCTCCAGCCTGGGCAACAAAGTGAGATTCTGTCTCAAAAGAATAAAGATAAACTGAATACAAACTCCCTAAAGTTCCTTAGGCTTTTTAATAAAGTAAATGTAAGTAATGCCACACACATACACACACAAATCCTGATTTATTCCCTGTTTCTCATACATTGTTGGCATTGTTCTACTTAAACAGCGACAGTGATGACTCCAAAAAAAATGTTTAGAATTAGAAGTGCATGTTAATCTGAGTAACTTAAGTACAGAAAAGAGTTAGTACACCACAAGCATTTTCTACACTTTTATTTTGTGGTGATTGTGAGACAAACACAGTCCAAACAATAGACTTCTTGTCCTCCCCCTCCCAACAACTATCTGACTCCACAGCTCATGCACCCCAATTACAGCAGGTGTCGGGCTGGCATAAAGGCTTCTCACCAGGATTCCAGTTTATCCTTCTCAATCCTTTTCTCATCTCTAACAAAAACGCCACACATACATGTAGTTGTGAGAGGTAAAGTCTTCTTTACACTCACCACCAGGGGGCGTAGGGGAGCACAAAAGCCTCACAAACCTGCTCCAGGCTCCTGCCTCCTCCAGGGCCCGAATGCACCGCCTTCCCAGGAATCCTAACCTGGTCTGAGAAGGGGCATCACAAATAAGCTGGCACTCAGTCGTGTACTAAAAGGATTGCTAATGCTCCCTTTAAAAGACTTTCACTTCTACGCCATCTCTAACAGGGCCATGCAGGTCTCCATGATAGCGCTTTTTTGGTCCAGTGCTTCCCGGGTCTTTCCCTGTTCTTTGCCCGTACTCCCATTTCAAATCATCTATGAGTCAAGAGTCTCTCCCAGGCAGGTGAATCACTCCCCACTAATAAGCGAGCGGCTTGGGGGAGATGTGTTAACTGTTTCAGGCTACTTGGGTACCTTTCAGTGCAGACTGCTTCAGGCCAGAAAACCTCGCTCCCACTTCGTTTACACTAATGAATTTAATCGGTAGCCAGCAGCCAGGGGAGTTGATGTGGAAGATGCTCTAAGAAGCATCCCCAATTAGCAAGCCTCAGCCAGAAACTACCTACAGAAAGTAGGAGGCCCTAGGGGGAGGCAGCCCACTCCTCATTATTCCTGTAGCAGGAAGGGACTTCCAGACGGGACTCCAGAGGTGATGGAAAGTGGGGGAGGCACAAAAGCAGCAAACAGCGGAAGGAAGTGCCAGCAGCTGAGGCTCGGCAGCCAACAGCCACGACATTCAGCAATCTCAGTGTGACAAACAACACATCTGTAGTGTGCTGAGCATGACTGTGGCTCCTCAGACAGATCTGACACCGCTGTGCACCAGGAATCCCACCCATACCCGCACATAGACACACAACAGACATGGATGGACACGGGGACACACACACCCTCAGTGATGACTTAGCACCTCACTGCCAGGAGTATCTTCTGTAACAGATATATGCATGTGTACATACAGCTCATGCACACACATCAGCACCCACTGCCTGCTCTGCTATGTGACAGTACCGGGAATTCCCCTATGAATTACCCAAGAAACAAAGCGGGGGCCAGTGAGCAGCCAGTCTTAGCTTCCTTCACAAGCCCATCACCAGCACCTAGTGTTTCCCCGGACTCAACAAGCAATTCTCCCCTCTCTGGCCCCTCCTTTAGAAATGAAATCCATGCTGGTTTTCTAAATCAGTCTGTAAACAATCCTGAGTCAACTCCTCGGGTCATTTTCTTGGGGCTCATTCACTCTAGCTCTAGAATGAAGGAATGGGGGTAGGGAAGACACACCCCATTTGATCTTACAAACCAGTAAAGATTAATGGGAAAGTGTTTAAAAAAAAAAAAATCACAAAGAAGCTCCCCACTCAGTGGCAGTTTTGCACATAGGTACAATGAGTTTACCAGCCCATAAATATTTTTAACCAACACAACCTCATGCTGTGGTGTGTACAAGGATCTGAGAGTATATGACTGGCTATCATTTCTTGCTCTGGGCAAGCGTTCGCCTCTTTGCATCTTCTTCTCTAAGTCACTATAAGGTGTCAGTGTCAATCATTACCCTCTCCAGGTCCTGCCGCAGGTGCGTGAACAGCTGCAGCCTCCTAAACAAGACATCCTGCTCCCGCTTGGCTAGATTGTCCTCTTCGTCTTTCTTTGGGGTGATCAGGGGCTTGTTGAAATTGACCTTCCTCTTCAACTTCCAGTACTGGTACAGGAAATCCACTACTTCCTCAGGCAGCCGCAGAGCCCTGGCAACATCCAGCAGGTTGACGAAGGTGTAGAACTCATCCTCCAACTGCTGCAGCTTCTGCTTACGGACACTCACCCGGTGGGCCTCCTCCCGGTTCTGCTCAAGGCTGGCAAAGGGCTCCAGCGGATTCCGGGGGGAACACTCAGGGGCCCCATTCTCCTGTGCAGCCCCCTTGCCAAGACTCTCCTCAGGTTTCCTATGTGAGCTGTGCTTTGGGCAATACGACTTGAACTTGACTTCATCATTCTCTGCTAAGATGGTCTTCATCTCCAGGCCCCGGTCAAAAGCACAAGTCACATGGAAGGCTGTGCGGCAGTTCTTCACAGAGCACTGGTAAGAACACACAAAGAATATGATAATAGACCATTATAGAGCAACCATGGCAGAAGGCCCACAGTGCTAGGCACCCCATGTACACAAGCACAGAGAAGAGCCATACTTCAAGAATGTGCTGTGACAGGAAAGTTGTATGTGGATTAACCCTGGAAGATCATGTCATGTTTTAAAAGAGGTAAGGCTTGGGATTTTTTTGTAGAGATGAGGTCTCCCTGTTGCCCAGGTTTGTCTCCAACTCTTAGGCAAAAGAGATCTGCCCATCTCGGTTTCCTAAAGTGCTGGGATTACAGGCGTGACCCACTGCACCCAGCCAAGTCTTGGAATTTAAGGGCCCTCTTCAAATGAAAGGTTTAATCGACCAAACCCTAACTTCTTCGGAAAAGTAACTGCATCCAAATCCCATCTTGAAGCAGACATGATTATACAAATAACATGTGTAGAGGAAGGAGGTGTGGCACCAGGATCATATTCAAAAGAATTTGTCCTCAATATGCAAAGTCCACTTTGGTTTTCTTACACATTTGAGCTCTTTTGGCATAAACTTGAGTAAGAACCTTCTTGGGAAGAATGACTACTACTCACAGTTTGAACACAAATCCTCATTCTGACTCCCCAGCCAGGAAGAGTCCCAACACAAGTGAGAAAATGAACAGTGCACTTCCTTGAAGCAGCACCAAGGAGAAACTGAATAAAAACCCCAAAGAATAGGAGACAAGAGGAATCTAGCACAGGAAAGGTGGGGAAAGGTCTTCACACTTGTGAAGAAGCTTCACCAGATGCATGGAGGGCTCTGAGCCCTGAGATCTGTGCATGCCGGGCCTGGCCACTGAAGAGAGGCAGAATTGTGCAAGACCCTTCCCATGGGTCACAGGGAGGTCAACCTAGAGGCCAAGTGTCAGCAACCTATACAGAAGAACACCTCCCCCTCACTGCCTAACAGGGCCACAATTTAGTGCCTTTGATTCAGACAGCAAGTCTGGTGTAGCAGGAGCAAAGTGATTCACTCCTCCTCCACTGATCTTGCTGAGCAAATCCCTAGAAGGTGGTTCCTCATGGTGACTGAAGCCAGTCCCTGAAAAGCAGCACTGCATTGTGTGAGGCCAAGTGATCCCCAGGGCATGCCAGGGGCTGCACAGAGCTGTAGAACTCAGTGGCTTCAAGCCAACTGAGAAGTTGAATTCAACTCATTCAACAGATCCTGAATCACATCACCACGGATGGCAGAGGCTAGAGCTAAGGATTTCCCCCTAATCATTTCAGTATTTAAGAGGAAACTCGCTGCCAGCCAGGCTTTATTCCATTACTATGAGGTCTCTTTTACTGAGAAGAGGAGAAAATCCAGCTCCCTTCACCATTCTACCCTTACAAACACCTCAGCCACACAGACTGACATAAATCTGTGTTTTCTCTATAAATAATTTCAATTCTAAGAAATGTGTGAAATCAGCTTTGGTGGCAGAACGCATACGCGCGCGCGCGCACACACACACACACACACACACCTGGCCACTGTCATGAGAAGACAAAGTGTCTTCCCTTGTAGCACACAGCCAAGTGGGAAGCAAAAGTGGGAACAGATGACTGAGACACTATCTGTGTTTGGCTTAAACTACACTTAACCCAAGCGCTCTAACCCTAAAGAGAAATGAACTGCAGCAGAATATTTATACAGGACTTTGTAAAAACGCCAAATGGCCTTCCTCAGGGTTTTCCCATTCAGGTTGACTCAGCAAACAGATGTTTCAGAAACGTAAACCAGAGCCTTCACAGCTGCAGACATTTCAGAGAGGAATTCTTTTAATAAAATCAATCCATTCTGTGAAGATATGAAAAATCATCAGCCTTCTTTGCCCTCTTCTTTAGATTAATGTTCTGGGAAAAAGAGGTCAATGGCAACAAAAAAGTCATTATATCATCTCTCTTCAAAAGGGAAACAAAGATCCCATTCGCCCACCTCTTTTAAACATTAATTATGGACCAGGATTGGCATACTAAGGAAAGGGCATAAATCCTACGCTCAGAACACCAGGGAATGTGGTCTGCTGCAGCCTGTTTCCTGCCAGTGCACACATGCATACGCATACTTACACATGCATACTCACACACATACGCATGCATATGCATATACATATACACGCATACTCACACATTTTTACACACACATACATGCATACACACATGCATACTCACACAAGCATACTCACACATGCAAACACAAATGCATACTCACATGCATACTCATACATGCACTCGCATACACACAAACATATGCACTCACACATACACGTATACATTCACCACGCATACTCAAATACACATTAATGCATACTCACAGCACACACATGCATAACCAAATACACATGCATACACATGCATAATCACACGCATACTCACACCCCCACACGCACTCACATTTGCATGCTCACACATACACATAATCACACATACACACGCATATTCACACACACACTCACACATGCATACACAAACACACTTAAGTACATCAGCTCCCTGCCCTTTTCCTGCTCCACTCTTCCCTCCTCCTTCCCCAATCCAACTCGGGTCAGAGGCGTTTGTCATGTATACACATGCCAAAAATATCTCCACTATTTCAAGGTCCCCAGCCAAATCCTACCAGCTGTCTCATGACCCACCCTCCAAATATTTCTGTTATACTTTGGATTCTTGAATACCAGTCGAAGTGATCAAGAAGAAAAGTAGAAGCACTTGGCTTGTTAAGAAAATTTAAAAATAGCCAGGCACGGTGGCTCAAGCTTGTAATTCCAGCACTTTGGGAGGCCGAGGTGGGTGGATCATGAGGTCAGGAGTTCGAGACCAGCCTGGCCAACATGGTGAAACCCCATCTCTACTAAAAATACAAAAATGAGAATTGTGCTGGCATGCGCCTCAGCTACTTAGGAGGCTGAGGCAGGAGAATTGCTTAAACCCGGGAGGTGGAGGTTGCAGTGAGCTGAGATCATGCCACTGCACTCCAGCCTGGGCGACAGAGTGAGACTGTCTCAAAAAAAGAAAAAAGAAAAAATTTTAAAACCACCTTCCCGAAAGAAGTATTTATCAGCCAAAATACAAATTGACTTTGCCGAATGAGGTCATTTCTTTAAAACCCATGGCTGACAGTATGACCATGCTCCTAGAGCTTATGCCTGTGCTGAGCTGCTGTGTCTTCTGCCTTGAGAAAGAAGCCATCCCAAAACAGTGCCTCTGCTCCCAGAATTCAATGAGGAAACCAAGGAAGAAGAGCCTGGGGCCTGTGCTGGTACATCCCAAAAGATCCAAACTTAGCCTGAAGGGCCCCCATCAGCCACACACAGCAGCACTGCAGGTCTCTCTAATCCTGACTGGCTAGATGTCAATAATGTGAGACCTAAAAATGAACTCCTCAGGTAGGGTCTTAGACCATGTGAAAAACAGTATGCCATCTATATTCCCTCCTTAATTCCCCTATCTCAAGACATCTTATGTTTGTCTGTACCTGGATATGCAAAAGCAGACAGGCAACATGTTTACACACAGGTGTGCATGCACTCTCTCGCTCAGGCTCTCTGTCACACACACACACACACACACACACATGCATGCACACAAACTGCCATAAAGAATCAGACATCCAGATGATGTTCCAATCAGCTGACAGCATACACGGGAGCCCCTCACGGATGCACATCTACCCAGGCCGTGTTCAAAGAGTCTCTGTTTTTCCAAATGCAAATGCATCAGCATGTCCCCTTGATTACTAACAGGTGTGCGCACACCACGGAAACCTGCAATCTCAGGAGGCCACCACAGAGCTGGGCCAGGGTCTGCAGCTACCATCAGTGACTGCAGGTGAGAGGGTGGCCAACTCTCAAATGCCATGTCAAGGAATATCTCACTAAGATTCCTAGGAGACGTTGGCCTATGGAAAGAAGCTGTGATGTTAGACTTTGGGCAGAAAGAGGGTAGCGAGAGACAAGAACCGCCTCACAGTTCAGGGGAACTTCTGAACTACCCTGTGACTATGAAAGCTTGGGTTCTGGTTACACTGGATACAGTTTTAAAGGTGTGTGTACTGGGGATGGAGTCACCCCTTGGGAGCTTCAACCTGCTTCCTGGATTCTAGTCCCCTCTCCAAACCCTTCACAGAGCCTTCCCTCACTTGCTCCCCACCACGCAGGAAAAGAAAATGAAGCCATTCTTCGGAAGCTAATTACCTGTATAGAGGCCCCAAACTTCTCATTGCAGAGGCTGCACACTAGCGCCCACCGACTGCTGGGAATGTGTGACACCTTGGTGATGGGCTCCATCTTCTCCGGGCTGCCAATGCTCACCTAAAGGTCCGAAAATAGCAAGACAGGGTGGCACAGGTCGTCAAAGGCTGAACATGAATGTCACAAACTAAAAGATCCATTACCTTCCTACATCTCTCCTACCAAACAGTGGCAAGGGGCACTCACTCACCTGGAACAAAGCAAACTCTTACTTTAAAAGCCTCAGAACAGCCCCAGTGCCAACTGAGCCCAGAGCCCAGTCCCCATCTGACAGACATCCCTGTTTGTGAAAAACACTTAGATAACTGAGTTTTCACTTCTCACCAGAGCGTCTGATGACAAACACTCACGTACCAGGATAATGCCGTCTATAATCTCTAGCCCATGATAAATTGGGCAAGACTAAAAATCCATCTTAAATATATTCAAACAGGTTGTCAACAACAGGGTAAATAAATATAACCTGTTTTTAATCTCTCGCCAAAGAAAACCATTTTCTTCAGTCCGAAACATGACTGTATTCAAGATGGGAAATTACAAAGATAAACAAGGTATCATCTCTGCATTCAGCCTGGATCACCAAATTGTATCCCATCAATACCAAACCACGAGACCCAGTGCTATCAAGACCTGAATCATGAAACCTCAATCCAAATCATCCTCAAATAATTTTCCCCGGGAGGAAAATGTACCAAAATCACACCCAAAAAATGCTGAAATTTGAATCGCAATTATATTCTCACACTGAGCTATGCAAATTATATTAGTCAACATCTGAGACCAGAAATAAATTAGACCAGACCTGAAATTAAAAAGGCTGAGGCTGGCCAGGCACGGTGGCTCACGCCTGTAATCCCAGCACTTTGGGAGGCCGAGGCGGGTGGATCACGAGGTCAGGAGATCGAGACCACGGTGAAACCCCGTCTCTACTAAAAATACAAAAAAATTAGCCAGGCGTGTTGGCGGGCGCCTGTAGTCCCAGCTACTTGGGAGGCTGAGGCAGGAGAATGGCCTGATCCCAGGAGGCGGAGCTTGCAGTGAGCCGAGATCGTGCCACTGCACTCCAGCCTGGGCGACAGAGCAAGACTCTGTCTCCAAAAAAAAAAAAAAAAAAAAAAAAGTTGAGGCACAATAAGAGTTTAAATAAAAATCACCAAAGTATGACTAAGAGTGGTGGTTTTTTTAACCATGGTGGTGTCTCATGTACAGCTTGCCACACACAGGATATACAGCTGACCCTTGGGGAATGACATGCCCAGGCCACAGCTGGTTAAGTGCTGCAGGTCTGCTCCCGGGAGTGAGAGTCGCAATGGGAAGGCTCACTGTGATGGAAGGGTGAGGCGAAGTTTGACCACCACCAACTTACAGTCCCAAGTGACTGCTGCTTCCAGCTAACATTTCCACAAATTTACATTCCATGACAAGATGACAGTGTGCTTAAGATTCAGTTTTTTCCCCAAGGATAAAGGTAGCAATTAAAAGGTGTCCTTTTACTCATCAGCTACAATGCTGCCTATTTATGCATGGTTCTCCACCCACGCACCAAATCCCAGTAAAAAGCCAGGATCTTCTGAGCTAAGGTGCTATTAAAAACCATGCTTGACCAGGCACAGTGGCTCATGCTTGTAATCCCAACACTTTGGGAAGCCAAGGAATGAGGACCACTTGAACCCAGGAGTTTGAGACCAGCCAGGGCAACAAAGTGAGATCCCTTCACTACAAAAAATAAAAAATAAGATGGGCCTGGTAACACATGCCTATAATCTTAGCTACTCAAAAGACTGAGGTGGGAGGATCACTTGAGCCCAGCAGGTCAAGGATGCATTGAGTCATGATCCAGCTCACCACATGCCAGCCTGGACAACAGAGTAAAACTCTGTCTCAAAAAAGTAAAAACAAAAAAGAACCACACTTACCTCAGGGATCCATAGAGCACAGCTGACGTGGACCCACTTGGTTCCGCTACGGGTGGGCTTCATAGCTCCACCCTTCTTCGGACACAGCAGACATTTTGGTTGAACCCCCAGGGCACATGTCCGGCACAGCCAGCTGCCCTCTGGTACCTTGAGGATTCCATAACAGGCCTGTGGTCCACAGCACACCCCAGAGGAATAGAGAGAAAGAGAAAATAATATTTTTCCCATTATATCTATTCATTTTAAAATACTTAGAAAGATTTTAACAGAACTACCACCAAAGTAGAGACACTCCCATAGCTTCCTGGCTATGAATCCTCTCCCCTTAGGAAAAATGCCAGGCAGCCTCACAGGAGCATTTAGGAGGTATGTGAGCTCTGCTGATACAATACATATTTACTTAGCAGAGGGTGGTCCTGGAAACTACTTGAGGACAGAAAGGTTTATGTGAAATCCGCTTTGCTGTGTTGCCGCAGAAACCCATCCATAACAAGTTTCTAAATATTGAGCAGTAAGTCCTCGAAACACTCCACAGGGCTCCGTGACAGAAGCTATTCCTCTACTTTACTGATAGAAGTGGGATACAGAGTGTGGAGAAAAAGCACACAGCAGTTGAGAGAATCTCCCAAAGCTGCTGAATGAGATGACAATGGAACAGGAGAGAAGCATGCACACTCCCTAGGCTAAGCAAACTCCACACCAACTAGATCCCAGTACTCTCCCAGTGAACACAACAGGGCAGAAAAAGGAGACCTTCTACACAGAAAGAATGTCATCTCCTTAGCTGATATTTAAAACAAATTCAGCCTTTCGGAAATGGAGACAAAAAATAATTTAAATTAAAAAATAAAACAAAGCCTGTTTTGTACAAGACGGCAAAATTACACAAGATGTCATAAACTACAGAAATCAAGGCTTTTACAACTAAAGTAATTAAGACAGTTCAAAGACAAAAAAGGTTAATGTTAAGTAAGTGAATAAATAAAAACCATGATGGTACCAGGAGCATATTCAGAGAGCCCTTTAAAACCCCAACTGTTCAGAACTTTGTCCTTGAATGACCTGGAAGTCAGGAAGTCGAGAGTCACAGTAGCATAGCTCTAATTCTTTAGACAGAAAAAACACAGCCACTATGCAATCTGAATACCCACGACGATGCAAAGAGGAAACCACAAGGATGAGAGTTAAGCAAAGAAAAGTCACACTTCAGATGGACGCCTCGGAGCACTGTGTCAGGGCCATGAATAAGCCACTGTCAATGCAGACTTACTAGAAAAAAAAGTTAAGTGACACTATAAAGGTTTCAAAATACTAAAAGTCTGTATCAGATATTCTACAGTCACAATTGAAGGAAGGAATTTTTTTTACTGGAAAAGCAGGTCTAAGCTAATTTAGGAGATTACATAAAGTATGCCTTAAAGATAAGCCATGAAGGATTTCTCAAAGGAAAAATGAAGTAAATGTTGAGGAAAAAAGACAAGGTGATAGGGCAAAAAGAACAGAAAGTGAAGAAGGGGGCATCCAAAAGCCTTAAGTTACAACTCTGCCACATGCCCGCTGTGAGAGCTTGCACAACCCTGCCTTGACATCAGTTAACTCGCTGATAAAACAGGGGTTGACCAGTTTTCAAGCAGAACGCTTTTTTTCAAAAAAATTTTTCATGGGGAAAAAAAATAGCAAGTTAAGACAAGAAGAAGACTGAGAAGTCAGCCAAGTAAATACAAGAAGCACCAGCAACCAAAAATCAACTGGTCATCAGGGTGCTCATGTCACAGAACAAAGCCACCACAGGAATTCTCACTACTGTTAGGAGACTTCCCAGACAGTGTGAGATCCAGAGCAACAGACACGATGACTGAAGCAGGAGTCGCAGATCTCCCTGTCAAGGAACCAGGACTGGGCCACAGCTGGGGAGGCCTTCAGACAGCGGGAAAGCCTAAGAGGTCACAAATTATGAAGCAAATGGTAATCAAGAACTTCATGGAGCAAACGTGCTTCTTCTTCCCAAGAAGTCACCAAGCACCTATTCCATACAAGTCTTTCTTTTAAGTGTGCTTTAAATCTCAGCATCAACAGGTGAATTCAAAGAAAGTACTTCAGGAGAGCCTTTTAAATCCTAAGAATATACGTGGGCACACGTCCCCGCCCAAATCCAAATTTCTTCATCACTGCATTAAAAACTAAATAAAAAAGAAAAGAGGCACTGAGATTGTCATAAACTTTTTAAGTTACCGAGCGCCCATCCTCCTGAAATCTAAGCAAGCAACCACCAAAATCTACTGTGCTCTTTTTTTTTTTTTTTTTGAGGTGGAGTCTCGCTCTGTCGCCCGGACTGGAGTGCAGTGGCCAGATCTCAGCTCACTGCAAGCTCCGCCTCCTGGGTTTACGCCATTCTCCTGCCTCAGCCTCCGGAGTAGCTGGGACTACAGGCGCCCGCCACCTCGCCCGGCTAGTTTTTGTATTTTTGGTAGAGATGGGGTTTCACCGTGTTAGCCAGGATGGTCTCGATCTCCTGACCTCGTGATCCGCCTGTCTCGGCCTCCCAAAGTGCTGGGATTACAGGCTTGAGCCACCGCGCCCGGCCTACTGTGCTCTTTTTTAAGGCAGGAAATCGCCTTCAAGAAAAGGGGCTGCTTTCCTCTCCTTTAACAGCTCAAGCTTATACCCTAACACATGCTTACAAACACGACAGGCAAAGTGTGTCCTCGAAAAGACACGCTCAAGTCCTAACTCCAAATATCTAAAAATGTGACCTTCTTTAGAAATAGTCATTGCAGATGTAATTATTTAAGATGAGCTCACTCTGAAGTAGGGTGGGTCCCTAGTCCAATAGGACCGGTGCCCTTCTAAGAAGACTGCCACGTGGGCCGGGCACGGTGGCTCACACCTGTAATCCCAGCACTTTGGGAGGCCAAGGCGGGCGGATCACGAGGTCAGGAGCTCGAGACCAGCCTGGCCAACATAGCAAACCCCATCTCTACTAAAAAAATACAAAAAAGAAATTAGCCGGGTGTGGTGGCACACTCCTGCAGTCCCAGCTACTGGGGAGGCTGAGGCGGGAGAATCACTTGAACCTGGGAGGCGGAGGTTGCAGTGAGCCAGGACCACGCCCCTGCACTCCAGCCTGGGTGACAGAATGAGACTCCATCTCAAAAAATTAAGAAGAAGACCGCCATGTGAAGACAGAGACACAGGGAGAACACACATGATGACAAGGGCAGCCGCAAGCCAAGGAATGCCCAAGATTGCCCAAATCACTATGAGCTACAAAGAGGCAAGGAACTGCATGTTTCAGAGGAAGCACAGCACTGCCACCACCTCAATTCTGGACTTCTAGTCTCCAGAACCCAAGACAATACATTTTTGTTGTTTTAAGCACACACAGTCTGTAGTAATTTTTCTGTTACACAGGGCAGCTGTAAGAAACTAATACAGCACACTAACACACACCTTTTCAAAGGTTTGTTTTCTCAGTGTTCTTAATACCTAAACTTAGGTGTTACAGTAGGACAGAGGGGGCTCATACATTCTTTTTAAATAAACTTGACTTCTATAGATAAGAATAAAACACTATGTGAAGAAAGACGATTTCCACAGAGGGTGCTATCCTTCTGGCTGCAAAAGCAGAGGATATATTTCAATCACTGTAAGAACCTACCAGGGAAAAAGAAAGTCTATAGGGCGTATTTCTTTAAATTGTAGAAAAACAGACCCCATTCAGAGGAAGAATCCTGGACTCCAGGCATACACTCCCCACAGCAGACAGGCTCATGCCCCAGGTTTCTTCGTTCTGGCCTCCCTGCCCCACATACCTGGTGCACACAGATGTTGCATTTGTCACAGAACACCATCTCATTGCCGTCCTCACCATCAGGAGACTGGCAGACATCACAGACAACATCTTCATCATATTCGATCCCCAGGCCTTCCTCAGTCTCTATGGCGTGATTCATATTGTCGTAGCATCGCTGCTCAAATTCCTCTAAGACCCTCTCCATGGTGTATTCATCTAGTTCAGGCATTCCTGAAGTTAAAAATGCCACAAACCCATTTTAATAAATCTGTATTAATAACTATTACAAAATAGTTCCAGTTTATTTATACTTAAAAATAATGTACAATGAATAAATAATAGTCTGATAAATAAATCCATCACTGGCCAGGCGTGGTGGCTCACACTTGAGCCCAGGAGCTCAAGGTCAGCCTGGGCAACATAGTGGAACCCCATCTCTACAAAAAATATGAAAATTAGCCAGGTGTGGTGGCACACACCTGTAGTCCCAACTACTCAAGAGCCTGCGGTGGAAGAACTGCTTGAGCCCAGGAGGTTGGGGCTATAGTGAGCCATGACTGTGCTACTGTGATCCGGCCTGAGTGACACAAGACCCTGTCTCAATCAATCAACCAACCCATTGATGCATCCATCCCTGAGGGCCCCAAAATTTTTTATTAAATCGTTATCAGATCCTTCTAAGAAACAATCTTCAAAGGGGAGAGTCTTCCAGGAAACTGTTATGTTCTTATGGTCAGGTAGTAAAGATGCAGTGTAGTAAATGGGAAAGCAAAAGGTAAATTTTAAAAGGATTCAAGGATATTAAATACATACATTGTTGAATACAACATTTCATTATACTCATTACACATAACAACTAACACGTAAGGGACTTCAAAACCAGTACCTCATATATGGTTTGGATGTTTTTTAACATTTGCCTTTCTTGGTAGGTAAAACAGTTCTCTCAAAACAGATTACACTTTGGACACTCTAATATTTTTAAATGGTTTATCCCTCCTCATCCTCTGACTTCTACAAAGTTGAAAAACATAGTGAACCAAATGCAAAAAAAGACTGAAACAACAGGTACAGTGGCTCACGTCTATAATCTCAGTACTTTGGGAGGCCGAGGCAGGTAGATCATTAGAGGTCAGGAGTTCAAGACCCGCCTGGCCAATAGGGTGAAATCCTCTCCACTAAAAATACAAAAATTAGCCAGGCATGGTGGTAGGTGCCAATAATCCCAGCTACTTGGGAGGCTGGGGCAGGAGAATCACTTGAACTCAGGAGGTGGAGGTTGCAGTGAGCCGAGATTGCACCCCTGCACTCCAGCCTGGGCCACAAAGTGAGACTTCATCTCAAAAAACAAAGAAAAAAAAAAAAACCAGTAACAGCTAAGACAAACATCTTTAAGCATGTGTTCCGCTTATGTTATAAAATTACAAAATTAGGCCGGGCGCAGTGGCTCACCCCTGTAATCCCAGCACTTTGGGAGGCTGAGGCAGGTGGATCACGAGGTCAGGAGTTTGAGACCATCCTGGCTAACATGTTGAAACCCCTTCTCTACTAAAAATACAAAAATAAATTAGCCGGGCGTGGTGGTGGGCGCCTGTAGTCCCAGCTACTCGGGAGGCTGAGGCAGGAGAATGGCGTGAACCTGGGAGGCGGAGCTTGCAGTGAGCCAAGATCACACCACTGCACTCCAGCCTGGGTGACAGAGCGAGACTCCATCTCAAAAAAAAAAAAAAAATTACAAAATTAATCCTGCCAGTGTATTCAACAGTATCTTCAAATATGAATTAGCCCAGTTCTTATTATTTAAACCATTCATAAATGTCAAGAGTCTTTGGGCTGAGTCCTCTGACTTCACACAGGACACCTAGATTCCAGTCAAGCGCATTACACTGGTCTTTATAACGTGCTTACTACAAAGCAGAAACTGTGTATCTTTGAAGCTAAAATTTACTATTCAGTCCCAAAAACATCTCTGAGAAGAACTCCTGAACACATGCCATAAAACCACCTTGTGGCCTGCTAATGTTTGGGCCATTAATACCTAAAGCAGGACCAAGAAGAAGGAAATCTATTTTGTCTATAAAAACACCTGAGTAGGCCGGGCGGGGTGGCTCAAGCCTGTAATCCCAGCACTTTGGGAGGGGCTCAAGTTAAAACACATGTGATGTGCTTAGAAATGGGGAGCATGCCTGGAAAAGTGTTCATTTAGAGAAGCAGCAGTCCACGGCTAAAGAAGGAATCTGAATGGTGTCGCAGAAAAAAAAACACTAGAGCAAGTCACTGGAGCATGGCCTTTTGTCACTTAGTTTCCCTGGACTTCAGCTTCCTTAAGGTAAGTGAATGAGGGAGTTAGATCAGAGCAGACATGGGAATCCCTGGTGCCTAAGCCGAGGAGCCCTGCTTCCACTCTGAATACATCTCAGCACATCTGACACAGCCAAACAGGCTGAGCTCTAAGGCAGGGCTGTGATTCTGATTAACTGAAGCTATGATGGAGCTGCCTTCAACTGGCAATGAGGGGCTTTTTGCTACTCACCTACCTGCCTAAAACACGTTTCTATTCATCATTGGTTAATAAAATAATATAATACATGGTCTCTCACCCATCTCCTTAAATTCTTCATTGGTCAGTTCCAGCCATGCAGCATCCATATCATTGAGGTCATAGCGACACACACTGTCAGCCAGTGTCCGGATGTCCACATAGCCCAACTCGGGAGGCTCTGAGCCTGATGACACGATGTACTTCTTGGGCCTGATGAACATGAGGGACTTCTCTTCAGACACAACCCTGCATAACAAAAAACAAGGCAGCTAGGTTACCCTTTCAGTCACAGACAATGAAGTGTGCCACAAGGCCCCAGGTGTCACTTCCTCTTCCAACCCTCAGAGCCACAGGTCATCACTAGAGGCTGAAAACCTGAATGTCACTGCTAATAAAACCTTAACTAGAAGTTGTTAAAGCCTGTGAACAGGAAATAGATATGAATGAAAACACTGTAGAAGCCTTCAAATCTGCTTCCCAGGACACTGCTGTGCCCTGCCCACCACCTCTGACCACTCTGGCCTGCAGCCAACACCAAAACACACTGACCCTTACATTTCAAGAGTTAATCACTTTCCCTTAACCAGCCCTGCCCATCCCTGCTGGAGGCCATTAGAACCAGGGCACCACATAGGCAGGGCAGGCACAGCAGACTCTGAGAACCAGAGGGAGATACCTGCCAACGCTCACCCCTCACAAAAAAAAGCTGGAGAGAGGGAAAAGAAAATTAGGCCTTGGGCTGGGCACAGTGGCCCAAGCCTGTAATCTCAGCACTTTGGGAGGCTGAAGCAGGTGGATCATTTGAGGTCAGGAGTTTGAGACCAGCCTGGCCAACACAGTGAAACCCCATCTCTACTAAAAATACAGAAATTAGCCTGGTATGGTAGCGCACACCTGTAATCCCAGCTACTTGGGAGGCTGGGGCAGGAGAATCGCTCCAACCCAGGAGGCAGAGGTTGCAGTGAGCCAAGATTGCAACATTGCACTCCAGCCTGGGCAACAGAGTGAGACTGTCTCAAAAACAAAAAAAAAAAAGGAATTAGACCTCGGCCTTTACCAACAAATCTAAGAATCAAGAGTCCCAGCCAAGAGGCAGACTGACTCTCCCAACATATACCTATGATCCCAGAAACAGAAGCATAAGTTTCTTCTCCTAATACTGCCACACACTGTCTCCCGACCTTTAACACCTGGAGTAGTGCTTTCCAACTCACCCCACTCAAAGTAAGACAGCATGCGCAAGAAGAGCAAATCACTCCCAACTTGGACCAGAAAAGGCCATCTTCCTAATCACAGGCCCCAGGCCTCAACAAAGTCCTTCCACATATGCATTTCTGCAGTTTAAATTACTGTCAACAGGCTGCCCAGAGTCTGTCAGAGTACTTTCATCACCCTTATATTATGGGAGTGATTTTATCTACATGACGCTGAGATGGACAAACTGAAGGGATTTATTTCTCCTACTCAACCAAGAGCAGGGATCCAACTGAAAACTTCCACAAGCTGTATTAATGCTCACTTCTGTCCTGGCTCCCCACTGAAAGTGAAGCATTCAGCAAGTGAC